>NC_086318.1:178461190-178816190 GCF_036172605.1 Pelobates fuscus | reverse complement strand
GGCAAAAAAATGGGGATTTAGTTACATTATATGATCATACATTGCATAAGCCTGCCACAACGTCAATGTACCCCATCTTTGGCAGGTCCTACTCTCACAGTCTAATGTCTGCTCTTATGAGATTAACCACTTACTTGGGAAAAAATTCCATCTGAGGCTCTCTGCAGTACAAGGCTAAATAGGGACCTGAGATGAGGCACCTGTAACAGGGAGGGGTGCAGAACCAAGGAGTTGGCTAGACTCCCAAATATATATAGGAAACATGGGGGGATGGTTGCACTCACCTAAACATGCTTAAATGGGGTGCTGCTGGGGGCCATATTATACAATAAATACACAAGATCCAGCGCACTCTCCTATCTACTAAACAGCAACTTCAATGTTGACAGATTTTTTTAGTTTGTAAAAGTTTTTTTTAAAAACACCTAATCTAGGCAAAAAAATGGGGATTTAGTTACATTATATGATCATACATTGCATAAGCCTGCCACAACGTCAATGTACCCCATCTTTGGCAGGTCCTACTCTCACAGTCTAATGTCTGCTCTTATGAGATTAACCACTTACTTGGGAAAAAATTCCATCTGAGGCTCTCTGCAGTACAAGGCTAAATAGGGACCTGAGATGAGGCACCTGTAACAGGGAGGGGTGCAGAACCAAGGAGTTGGCTAGACTCCCAAATATATATAGGAAACATGGGGGGATGGTTGCACTCACCTAAACATGCTTAAATGGGGTGCTGCTGGGGGCCATATTATACAATAAATACACAAGATCCAGCGCACTCTCCTATCTACTAAACAGCAACTTCAATGTTGACAGATTTTTTTAGTTTGTAAAAGTTTTTTTTAAAAACACCTAATCTAGGCAAAAAAATGGGGATTTAGTTACATTATATGATCATACATTGCATAAGCCTGCCACAACGTCAATGTACCCCATCTTTGGCAGGTCCTACTCTCACAGTCTAATGTCTGCTCTTATGAGATTAACCACTTACTTGGGAAAAAATTCCATCTGAGGCTCTCTGCAGTACAAGGCTAAATAGGGACCTGAGATGAGGCACCTGTAACAGGGAGGGGTGCAGAACCAAGGAGTTGGCTAGACTCCCAAATATATATAGGAAACATGGGGGGATGGTTGCACTCACCTAAACATGCTTAAATGGGGTGCTGCTGGGGGCCATATTATACAATAAATACACAAGATCCAGCGCACTCTCCTATCTACTAAACAGCAACTTCAATGTTGACAGATTTTTTTAGTTTGTAAAAGTTTTTTTTAAAAACACCTAATCTAGGCAAAAAAATGGGGATTTAGTTACATTATATGATCATACATTGCATAAGCCTGCCACAACGTCAATGTACCCCATCTTTGGCAGGTCCTACTCTCACAGTCTAATGTCTGCTCTTATGAGATTAACCACTTACTTGGGAAAAAATTCCATCTGAGGCTCTCTGCAGTACAAGGCTAAATAGGGACCTGAGATGAGGCACCTGTAACAGGGAGGGGTGCAGAACCAAGGAGTTGGCTAGACTCCCAAATATATATAGGAAACATGGGGGGATGGTTGCACTCACCTAAACATGCTTAAATGGGGTGCTGCTGGGGGCCATATTATACAATAAATACACAAGATCCAGCGCACTCTCCTATCTACTAAACAGCAACTTCAATGTTGACAGATTTTTTTAGTTTGTAAAAGTTTTTTTTAAAAACACCTAATCTAGGCAAAAAAATGGGGATTTAGTTACATTATATGATCATACATTGCATAAGCCTGCCACAACGTCAATGTACCCCATCTTTGGCAGGTCCTACTCTCACAGTCTAATGTCTGCTCTTATGAGATTAACCACTTACTTGGGAAAAAATTCCATCTGAGGCTCTCTGCAGTACAAGGCTAAATAGGGACCTGAGATGAGGCACCTGTAACAGGGAGGGGTGCAGAACCAAGGAGTTGGCTAGACTCCCAAATATATATAGGAAACATGGGGGGATGGTTGCACTCACCTAAACATGCTTAAATGGGGTGCTGCTGGGGGCCATATTATACAATAAATACACAAGATCCAGCGCACTCTCCTATCTACTAAACAGCAACTTCAATGTTGACAGATTTTTTTAGTTTGTAAAAGTTTTTTTTAAAAACACCTAATCTATCACAAACTACATAGCACAATGACTTATGGGGCTTGCATAGATTTTTTTCCAGGGCTGCTCCTTATCCCCAGTCCGGCCCTGGCTGCCCAGCTACAATAGACATGACCATCCGCCTTGGGTGGGCCCTACAGTGGCCAGCCGGGGAACACTTGGGCCCCCCCGTGAAAGAAGGCTAACAAGGTATCTGGCGGGGGCGTGTGGGGATGGTTTTTTGCTGCCTCCTGGATAGTGCCACCCAAGGCAAATGCCCTGTTAGCCTTGCAGAAAATACAGCACTGCATGTAGAGATTATAGTTGGTAAGTCTGAATCAATTTGTCGACAAAATATTAATTTATTCTAGCGGGCCAGAATCTGCCTATGTGTTTCAGTGTGAATTAATTTCCTCTATGCGATTGTTTTGGGAAAATGATTGAGACCAACCAAAATGGCACAAAAAAGCTTATGTTAGTGTACTACAATACAAGAACAGCTACAATAGTGCCTAGCCTTATAACCAGGTAATATCAAGCATTGTGAAGTGTTAGTTTTCAACTTGTCATATTAATTATATTACTATTTATGTAGTAAAAAAAGATAAGTGAAAGCTTTTTTTGTAATAATTATTTTTCCTTTTTTATCTTAATGTAAAAGGGGGAGCTGCAGCAGCAGGAGTAATTTTAATTAGAAAAAAGGGGATTAAAAAAATTAAAGTAAAAAGTGAGTGGGTAATTGATAAATACTCACCAGTTCCCCACTGAAATGTACAAAATTTCCAACACATCGAGTCTGTAGTAACCATAACCATCCTTCAGTGTGTAAAAAAGAACAGTTCCCTAAAGAAGAAAAGTTCCCTACCGGCTTATATTAACCGTGTCTGCAGAGGTAGCAGACGTGGCAACACTGCTGAAGGTATAATGCTTGAACTAGCTATGGCAACAGAAACTGCAGTGCTAGTGGAAGCACCAGCAGCAGCAGGCACGGACTGACAATAGCCTGGGCCCCGGGCAAAATTAGGACCCGGGCCCCCTGCAGACCAATGTATATGCTGGTGTAGATGTACCGTGTATTTGATTGTATGTGCATGTGAAGTGAATGTATGCTTCTGTGTGTATATTCACTGTGAGTCACGTTGTAAGTGAATATATGTGTGTCTTTGTGTGTCGTGTCAGGATATGTGGGATCAGAATATAGTTAAAGGGAAACGATAGTGCCAGAAAACCAAAGTTATTTGCCTGGCACTATAGCTTCCCACAGTTAAAAACCCCTTCTGTCACGTACTTGATTCTAGCACTGCTGTTGCTCGATGCTGGTTCAGTCTATGTCTCGCACCAAAAGTCGTCTAACCACTCGGAAGTCCCTCTAGTGGCTGTCTAGAGATGGAATTTACCCTTAAAGGTAATTATTGCAGTTTATAAAAAGTTGGGGAATTTACAAAGTTTACAAATCTGTCAATACATAAAAAAAAAGAAAGAAAATATTTTTAAAAGGTTGCGGGTATTTTTCATATTTTGGAGGGGATGAGGAGTGGCGGAGGTGCCAAAATCGGGATCAACCCCAGGTGCCAAATGCTCTAGATACGCCCCTGGCTGAGCCAGAGATATTCCAGCTTTCTGTAAGATGTAGTAAAGGTGGGGAGTGGCATTTGGTAAACACCTGGTAAAAAGTCAAACCATTCTAAAATGATTTAACTACTTACATTAGATGTTGCCTGTGCACTCCTGTCACCATAACCACCACAGCACACAGTAGAGGCTATGGTGCATGGAGTGTTCCTTTTGATCTCACCTGTAGATTTGTGACACATATATCAGTAGTTATGTGCACACTGAATTATGGGTAATGTCACACTTTATAAAATGTTTCATATAAGACATTTTTTTCTTTCATTCATTGAAACCTATTTTATAGCATTATTCCACTAGATGGCAACCTAGATCATGGAATAAAGTTTGCTGTATGCAATTTATAAAATTGAAAGGAAGGACACTGGTTATGATCATTATTTTATATGAAGTGTTATCTTTATTAATCTGGAAAAAATATTCTGTAACTAATGATAATAGATTAACAATAAATCCAAGGCCTATATGACACGGTGCAGAAGCTCCTGGAAGAAGCAAGTTTTCCTGGAATTTTATGGGTTTACATTTGATTCAAGGCTTAGACCAAGCATGTCAAACTCAAAGGCTAACACAGGCCAAATAAACAAGGTGTCAGTTTATGTGCCCCCCCCCCCCCCAAAACTTTTTTTTTTACAATATAAAAATGTTGCCTGACACTCGACATCCTCACGCTTGTAGGGCTTTAAAGTAAACAAAAGAGTGAATTTATTTTAAGAAGCATTTGCATATAACCAATGTTTCAGTCCAACTACCTTGACATATTAAGAAAAGTTTGGTAATGGGACTGAAATAGGGAATGTATGCTGTTGCACAGCTGTAAAAAACAAATGACGTTATCTTGTTGATTTTGAAGTCCTATGAGTGTGTTCTTCACTTTGGCTGAGATTACCAAACTTGAGCATGGGAGGCTACTGTGCATGTGTGGCAAACAGCTGCTTGGCCAAACAGCATCTCCATAGTGAGCGTTCAGCGTCTCTATGCAGACTCAATTCAATACACTGCCCCTCCCCCATTCTAATACACTGCCCACAAATCCAATACATTGCCCCCAAATCTAATACACTGCAACTTCCCCCCATTCTAATACACTGCCCACAAATCCAATACACTGCCCCACTCACTCCCCCAATTTTATAAACTGTCTCCCTCCCTCCCCCAAATTAATACACTGCCCCCTCTCCCCAATTTAATACACTGCCCCCCTCCCTACTTCAAATTAATACAGTGCCCCTTCCCTAATATTAATACACTGCCCCCTCCCTCAAATTAATATACTGACCCTCTCCAATTTAGCACACTACACAGGAAGGTCCCCCAAGCCCCTCTTACCCTACCTTAAGATGAGCCGCCCATCCTCCAGTTCCAGCCCTGCTCTTCTCTGCTCGAACAGGCCAGACGCTCCTCTGGCACTGCGAGCAGGAGGGAAGGAAGAGTGGCACGTGATCGGCCGTGGGAGGGAAGACAAGAATCACACAGCAAAGATCTTTCCTGTCTTATGGCTGAACGCAGCCAAAACACAAAGTGGCCCCAGGGCACGTGGGCCGCAAATATATCCATTGTGGGCCGCATGTGGCCTGGGCTGCAAGTTTGACATGCTTGGCTTAGACACTCACAGGTTTACTTGAGGTAGTTACTACATGGAGCTGAGAAGTAGAAAAATCATTTAAATAAAGGTAGCTCTGCTGCCTAGTGTTGATCATGAGGGGTGGAGCCTAACAAGAGGGGCGGGCCCTAACTTGAGGTCTAGCGTTGCACATTAAGCCAATCCACCGCTATCTAAATAGTTCATGGGAGCTGTGCGTCCACACACGATTGGTTCTGGACTTGTCTATCAAGCTCAGTCAGACGTGTACTATCCTCCTGAATATATATGGTTATATTGCTTACACCAACTCAAAATAGCATTTTCTACTAAGTCCCTAAACTTACATTTTTCACTGTAATCAGCATAATAATAAAGAAGAATGACACTGGTGAAAATGACTGCATATTATTATCCAGTCATAAAGAGAGGAGTTAGAAAGACAGAGTGGAAAGATTAGCTAAACTACTACCACTGTAACAGAAATTTACTGTCTCCGTTTATTGGATACACCTCTGTCAAGTCTGGACTAAACATCACAAATTCCCCACTCCCTGCTCTCTAACCTAAAGCCTCCAAATGGAGCTATAAGGCTCTCAGCCACTCATTTTGAAAGATAGATCCAAAGCAGAGATTTCCATAGATTTTTTTTCAGGGCTTGGTACAGATTTGTATACATGAATGTACTTTTGAATAAAGCTCTGGAAAGTGTCCAGATTAGGCACTCAACCCTTCCCAAATTTTTAAACTTGAATAGGCCTTCCTAACAATAGAACATATATTTATTGGATTGACCTATAATAGAATGTAAGCTTATACCAGTCCCTAGTTCTTTTTATTCATTGTTTCATAACAATCCCTATACTTTAACAAGTGGTTTTCACAGAGAATTAGAATATAATAATCCATATTTACCAGACTTAGGCAGTATTCATGTTCAGTTTGTCAATGGGTAGCTCTTTCTTTTAACTACAGGACAGGGATGATGTAAATTAAGCTATTAACCCTGTATAATGATTCCTTACTCCTACTGATTCAAAGTAATTATATTAGATCTACAGACAAAGGTAGGAATTAGATGCATATCATATGGCTACTGACCAGGAAAAGAAAAATAATAATAACCTTTTTTCTGGTCAATACATTGTAAGCAGAACTAGTTTATAATGTTTGAGCTTAATTGTGCAGGAAAACGAAAAAAAAACTATACGATGTTGTATCTGACCATTACTTCTAACCTATAGTGCTTGGTGAAGGGGTCATAGATGATAATGTTGCTGGTCTAAAGATGTTGTCAAATAATTACCAAACCCAGAGGCAATCTGTTAGTTATGTTACAAACACATATACCTTCAATCTAGGCTAGCTTAAAGAAATCCTAGGACTTCTCCTGATAGCTGTGATTAAATAGGGTGGATCCCCAAATATAAGCCCATTATAAGATACAGTCCACATTTTATAACTGGCAGAAGAGGTAGAGAACGTTCTGCCCTTGAGTAAAGTCTGGACTACAGATTACAACAAGCCTCACCCAAACAGAGATTGCTTATCAACAGTCAATCCCTAGTGATAGCTAGTGCAGAGATGAATGGTAAATAAGACCTTGATTTTTTAGATCCTTGCAGATATTTGGGTCCCAAATGATCTTTTTTTTTTATAATTCTTTATTTTTATTCGTGCATGGAGTAACAGTAAAGCGTACAGCGCCATAACAGCTGCTGCAAGCGGTTTGTCATCATTTCAACATGTGGCTTGTTATACAGCACAATTTTTTATGTTTTAGAACATGAAAATAACAAGATGTAGGCAGTTGCATAGAAATACAAAGCGTGGTAAACATGCGATTTGAATTGTGAAACACTCTGAATTATTATGTCTAAGGCAGTAAGACATGATAGGGTTACAGGCTTGCTTCGGTAGACATATGTGCCCCTACAAAATATGTGGACGTACGCTGTCTCACCTATGAGGCAGAAAAATATACAGGTAGCTTGACTTTTTAAGCGAGTTACAAACGTGGGTTAATGGTGCTAATTTAACCTGCTGGGTGTGCATTGCTTGAGGTGCAGGAACAGGTATGTTAGAAAGGATGTATGCACAATTTTGACATCAACACTGTCAATATTAACAAGCTGAACAGAGCTTATTGTTTGCGTTAGGATATGCTTGACATCGATTTTTAGAGTACATCATGCCAAGCCATACGTGTATAAAACATTGCTAGTTGGGCTTAGGTTTAGACAGGGATAGCTAGTAACATAGTACGGTTACAGTATACATATGTAGGCCATGACGTGAAAAGCTTAAAGCAGGGTAGCGCATAGCCTGGCAGAAGTTCTCAATAGAGTCAAAATATAAATACAATCTTTAACTTGCCTATAATATATAGCATGCCTAAACATCGCTATTCTCCCTAGGTGCCTGCCCTGTACAACATTACTATGTCCAGCTTGTTAGTCAAAATAGCCGTCCTACGCATTCTAGGCATGGGTATTAACTAAACATTTAAGTAAAGGCCGAGCAGGGAGGCCAGCGGTGCCGGAGCATTAAAACATTGTATGAGGGTAACAGTTAAACACCGAACTTGTTGTTGGCCTGTCAGCATTAACCCCCTAGGAGGCCCCTTTGGAGTGATAATGAAAGGCATTAGTAATCGAGGGCCGAATATTGGTACATCGGCTATCAGGGCTGCTGGGAGCATCATATGTAAGGAAAAGAAAATAATAATGTGAACGGAAAAAATAATAAGCGATCATAAGGAACACTCTTTGGTTGTCAGTCCCAGAGAGTCCCACTTGCCGGCTCAGTTAATCCGATGCCCTCGAGGGGCAGAGCACAGTCCAGCCCAAGGGAGAGATGACCCACAGTTCCACTATGGTATAATGTCTTAGGCCGTTCAGCCGGCTCCCATGGAGGGAAAGACCCGCCGTTTTTCCCGCTCAGAAGTGTATGCAGCCGCTCTGATTCTCTGTAGTGCTGTGCCGGGTGCTGGGAAGGAGGCTTGGTGATGCCTTAGTAGACGTTGCTTTCATGGAGGGCTCGCTTGTGTGTGGTCGCCTGCGGGTACCTGTGTCGCCTCGGGAGGCTGTACTGGGGCCGCGTGGGGGATTTCCCCTCAGGCAGCGCCGAACCGCCGGGCGGATCCACTTCGCCGCCGCTCTCACCGCTTGTTGGAAGGGCTGCCTCTTGGCTCTACACTTCTCCCAAAGGTACGTGCGAAGCTTTTCAAAGAACACTGTTATGTGTTCGGGTGGTTTGTGCATCTTGTGCCTCGTTCTGCGCTGCTTCTGCGACGCCATTTTAGCTTGGCCCTGGTGGTCCGGGCTTGTGTCGCTTGGGTTGTTTGCTTCATGGGGCTATTCGACCCCTGCGAGGACCGGGATATCCCCCGCCGGTCCAGAGGGGGGGGGCAGCAGGGCTGCAGTGTGCCCATTCATGGGAGCCCGTCCAGTGGCAGGAGGACGGCCATCTCCCCCGGGTCCCAGACTTCGCTCAGGTTTAGGCCGCATAGCCGGATCAGGTTTGTCTGCGGCGCACCGGTGCCGGTTCGGTACCATTCAGTTGCTCTCGTCGTGCTGTGTACGTTTCTGGTCACTGTTTGCCGTTGGTACTTTTGGGTCACTCGATCGTGGCTTTCTTGTGCCTGTCTTAGCTGGAGCTCCTAAAGCGTGCGACCGGCCATGTTTGCTGCCAGGCCCCGCCCCCCCCAAATGATCTTTTAAGACATTTTGATCAACAAGGTAAACCGTAGCCTCCAAGGCCATTAGAATTATGCCATACATGCTTCCATACACTTCTAAGGTCTTATTATGAATCTCCAATGGGCAGAAGTGGTCTGGGTGCCTACCGTGTCCCTTTAACTTCTGTGGCTGGGAAAGTATTTGAAAGGTTATTAAGTAATAATATTTAGGAATTCATTGAGAAGAACATGGTTATCAGAAACAATTTAGCATGGTTTTATGAAACAGGTCATGTCAAACTAACTTAATTGCATTTTACGGAGAAGTAAATAGGTCAGAGTGTTGCAGTAGATGTGATCTACTTGGATTTTGCCAAGGCAGTTCCACACAATAGATTAGTGTTCAAACTCAAAGAAATTGGTCTAGATAAAAATTATTTTTGTTGGGTAAAACATTGGCCTTAAAATAGAGTACAGAAAGTTGTCATTGATTATACATTTTCAAGCTGGACAGAAGTGGTAAGTGTCCCTCAAGGTTCTGTTCTTGGACCAGTTCTATTTAACATGTTTATAAATGATCGTGAAATAAGTACTGGAAGTCATGTTTCAGTGTTTGCAGATGACACAAAACTCTGTAAAGTAATACAGTGTGAGCAGAATATTACTTATAGACCCTCAGGGTTCTGTTCTTGGACCAGTTCTATTTAACATGTTTATAAATGATCGTGAAATAAGTACTGGAAGTCATGTTTCAGTGTTTGCGGATGACACAAAACTCTGTAAAGTAATACAGTGTGAGCAGAATATTACTTATAGACCCTCAGGGTTCTGTTCTTGGACCAGTTCTATTTAACATGTTTATAAATGATCGTGAAATAAGTACTGGAAGTCATGTTTCAGTGTTTGCAGATGACACAAAACTCTGTAAAGTAATACAGTGTGAGCAGGATATTACTTATAGACTGGGGGACTGGGCACTCAAATGGAAGAGGAAATTTCATGTTGAAAAATGCGAAGTTATGCACGTCAGGGTAAAGAATGCACAAGCAACTTATACCCTACATGGTAGGGAATTAGGGATAACAACACACATGAAGGATTTGGAAATTGTTATAGACAACCAACTAGACAACTGTAGCGGTACTTACCCTCTCCAGGGGCCGGCCGGGGTCCTCCCTTCTCGCCGCGCGCGGTCCTGCTCCTGCACGAGCCGCGCGCGGCTCAGCCAACGATGGGATCAGTCAGGCGGGCAGTGACCGCGAGAAGCGGTCACATGTCCCGCCCGACACTAAGAGCGCGCCGCGCGTCTCGGGCGCGCTCTTAAAGGGACAGTGGGAGACTAAATTAGAATCAGTCTCCCATTGGCCCCTGTCAGGCCACATTCCCCATTCACCCACGTTTTGGGGGCGTGGATATGACAGGAGCCAATCAAAGTGAACCTTAGGGTTTTTATACTCACCTGTTTCCCCTTGCTCCTTGCCCTATCGTGGTTTCTGTCCAGTTCCCTTTAGTGCTTGTATCGTTCAGTTGGTTTTTTGGTGCTTGACCTTGGCTTTGTTCCTGACTCCGCTCTCTCCTTATCCTTGCTTGCTTATCCGCTGTTTTGTCCTCTGTGTACCAGTCCTCGGCTTGTTCTACGTTTCGCTGTCTCTCTGTTCCCTTGACCTCGGCTTGTTCTGACTCTGTCTTTCTCTCGTCCTAGTCCGGCCATTCTAAGGTCCGGTAAGACGAACACTGTTTCTTGTCTCTTGACTGTGAACTATTCCTGCGTGTTGGGGTATATTACCGTGACATTACGATAGGGCCATGGACCCCGCAGGTTTAGGTCAACAGATGGTCACTCATGAGGCTAGATTCGCAGAACAGGATCACCGTATGGATCAAATGGCTCAAGCCATCCAGACACTGTTATCCAGATCTGTTCCGGTACCTGTACCTACGCCTCCTGTAAACCCTATACCGGACACTGCTAATATGTCTAATGCCTCTGCACATCTAACCCCGCCACCTAGGTATGGAGGGGACGCTAAGACATGTAGGGGATTCCTTAATCAAGTAGAATTCCACTTCGAAATGTACCCACGTTCATTTCCCACAGACAGATCTAAGGTGGGTTTTCTTATGCACCAGCTTACGGATAAGGCGCTAGAATGGGCAAATCCGATTTGGGAGGCTAATGGGCCTATGGTACACGACTTTAATAGCTTCCTCACAGCGTTCCGTAGAACATTTGACACGACTAAAAGGTCAAAAAATGCCGCCAGGGCATTAATGAGAATAAAGCAAGGATCTAAATCTGTAGCCGATTATGCTATTCAGTTCCGGACCCTTGCCTCACAGGTAGATTGGACTAATAATGGCCTTACTACTGCCTTTATGGAAGGTCTGTCTGATACTATCTTAGATGAGGTAGCAGCTAAGGACCTCCCTGTACCGCTGGAGGACCTGATTGACTATCTTATCGATATAGATAACAGGATCCGTGACAGGTTATATACCAGGTCCAGAAATAGACATTTTGTTCCCCTTAACTCCCCTAGAGCTGAGACTCCCGAGGGATCTAAAGGTTCTGAGGAGGAACCTATGCAGTTAGGGGTTGCTAAACTTACCGACGCTGAAAAGCTTTATAGGAGAAAGGAGGGACTTTGTCTTTATTGTGGTAGGAGGGGTCATATGAGACAAGAATGTCCCGTGCGTCCGGGAAACTTTCGCACCTAAGGCCGTATAGAGGACTGGCCTTGGGTGTGACATCACAGTCCTCAGATTTGCCTCTTAATAAGCTACTTCTTCCTGTGTCCCTGCACCTTGATAGTAACTGCATAGCAGGGAATATACTAGCACTGGTTGATTCCGGAGCGGCCGAAAACTTTATTGATTCCAGTTTTGTCAAGGAGAATAACATACCCACCAGAGAGAAGGAGACACCCTTGGCCGTTGAGGCCATAGATGGTAGACCATTATGCTCTCCTATTATCACACATGAGACTGTTCCTCTACATATGTCTACAGGGGTGTTACACTCTGAGACCATTCGGTTTCAGATCATTACTTCTCCTTCCTCTCACCTCGTGTTAGGGTATCCTTGGTTACGTACTCATAATCCCACTATTGATTGGGAGTCAGGACAAATAGTTTCTTGGAGTGATTCTTGCCAAGAGTCTTGTGTTGTTAAAGTCACCCCTTTGAATTCTACTCATATTCCCCCCGTGCCTACGGTCATACCCTCTCAGTACCTGTCTCTTAAATCTGTTTTTGATAAAAGGGAGGCTGAAAGATTGCCACCTCACAGGCCTTACGATTGTGCAATCAATTTATTACCTGGTACGATGCCTCCCAAAGGGAGAATATATCCTTTATCTCCTCAGGAGAATCTGGTTATGGAGGAGTATATCAAGGAATCTCTTGAGAAGGGATTTATAAGAAGATCCTCTTCCCCGGCAGGGGCTGGGTTCTTCTTTGTGTCTAAGAAAGATGGCGAATTAAGGCCTTGTATTGACTATAGGGGCCTTAACAAAATCACCGTCAAAAATGCGTACCCCATACCTTTGATCACAGAACTTTTTGATAGGCTTAAACAGGCCACAGTTTTTACTAAATTGGACCTTAGGGGTGCTTACAACCTCATACGTATCAAAAAGGATCACGAGTGGAAGACTGCTTTCAATACCAGGAGTGGCCACTACGAGTACACAGTGATGCCCTTTGGTCTTTGTAACGCCCCAGCAGTTTTTCAAGAATTTATTAATGATGTCCTACGTCAATTTATACATACATTCGTTATAGTATACTTGGACGACATATTAATTTATTCTAATGATTTACAGACTCATCACATGCATGTTAAATTAGTGTTGAGAACTCTTCTGGTTAACGGTCTCTATTGCAAACTCGAAAAATGTTCATTTGATCAATCTGAAGTCCAATTCTTGGGTTATATAATCTCTGCCAAGGGTTTTCGTATGGATCCCAAGAAACTGTCTGCCATTATGGAGTGGCCTCTGCCCCAGGGTTTGAAAGCCATTCAGCGTTTTCTGGGGTTCTCTAATTATTATAGGCGTTTTATTAAAGGGTTTTCTGCCATTGTAGCGCCTATAACCAGAATGACCAAGAAGGATGGTAATACTCATGTCTGGAAACCAGAAGCACTCGAGGCCTTTGAATTCTTGAAAGCTACATTTGCCTCTGCTCCTGTTTTACAGCATCCTGTCCCTTCACTGCCCTTTATTCTCGAGGTTGATGCTTCTGAGATAGGGGTAGGTGCTATCTTGTCTCAAAGAGATTCACCTGAAAAGCCGTTACACCCTTGTGGCTTCTTTTCCAGACAGATGTCCAAAGCAGAGAGGAATTATGATGTAGGCAATCGTGAACTCCTTGCTATCATTTTAGCGCTCAAGGAATGGAGACATCTGCTAGAGGGTACCAGGGATCCTATCCTCATTTTAACGGATCACAAAAACCTCTCATACCTTAGTGAGGCAAAAAGATTGTCTTCTAGGCAGGCCAGGTGGTCTCTGTTTTTGTCTCGTTTTAATTACATAATCACTTACAGACCGGGTGATCGTAATACTAAAGCTGACGCTCTGTCCAGACAATTCGAGACTACTGACAAACTCGAGGTCGATGTTACCCCTGTCATTCCGCCTGACAGAATAATAGCGACTACTGTTCTTTCTATTTCGTCTTCTCTCTTACAGATTATTCAGGCTAAACAAAACTTGGCTCCTGAGGAGAGGCCTGCTGATCAGCTATTCGTTGATTTACCAGAGAGACGAGACATCTTGTCATTGTATCATGACACTAGAACTGCTGGACACCCTGGTATTTCTAAGACAGTCTCAGAAGTTTCTAGATATTTCTGGTGGGCGTCCTTGCGCAAGGACGTCACCGATTACGTTAATGCCTGTAGCACTTGTGCCAGTATGAAGTCCTCCCACAGAGTTCCCTGTGGGTTGTTGCATCCGTTGCCCATACCCGAGAGGCCATGGTCCAATATATCCATGGATTTTATTGTTGAATTACCTCCCTCCAATGGTAAAACTGTCATCCTGATGATTGTGGATCGTTTTTCTAAGATGGCTCATTTTGTGTCTCTTGTCAAATTGCCATCATCCAAGGAACTTGCCTCTATCTTTGCCGAGCAGGTGTTTCGGTTGCATGGTATCCCCACTTCGATCGTGTCCGATAGGGGTAGCCAGTTTATTTCCAGATTCTGGAGAGCGTTTTGTGCTGAGATGGGTATCTCCCTCTCGTTTTCTTCAGCCTACCACCCCCAGTCTAATGGAGCTGCTGAACGTGCCAACCAATCTCTGGAGCAGTATCTTCGCTGTTTCGTGTCCCACCATCAGAACAATTGGGCTGACCTGCTTCCTTGGGCTGAGTTTGCCCGTAATAATGCTGCTCATGAATCCTCCGGTAACAGCCCTTTTTACGTTGTGTATGGCCGGCATCCCGTGGTTCTTCCAGCTGCATTCTCCTTACAGGGCATGCCAGCTCTGGACGAACATTTGGCTAGTCTACGTAATACTTGGGAGCAGGTTCAGTGTTCTTTGGTGGCCTCAGCTGCTCGCCAGAAGGTTCACGCTGACAAGCATCGCAGGGCGGCTCCATCCTATGCGGTGGGAGACCGGGTTTGGCTTTCTACTCGCAATATTCGTCTTCGTGTGCCTTCTATGAAGTTGGCCCCTCGTTTTATTGGTCCTTTTCGTATCTTGCATGTGGTTAATCCTGTCTCGTATGCATTGGATCTTCCAAAAAATCTACGCATTCCTAACGTGTTTCATACCTCCTTGTTAAAACCCCTCCTGTGCAACCGTTTTACTCGGCATGTCCCTCCTCCTCCTCCGGTTTCGGTGGAGGGCCATGAGGAGTTTGAAGTGGCGGCTGTAATTGACTCTCGCTTGCTTCGGGGTCGCCTCCAATATCTGGTACATTGGAAGGGCTATGGGCCTGAGGAACGCAGTTGGATTTCCGCTGACGCTGTTCACGCTCCTCGCCTTGTGCGTTCTTTCCACGCTCGTTTTCCTGCCAGGCCTGCTCCTCCCCGCCCGGTGGGCGTGTCTTCAGGGGGGGGTACTGTAGCGGTACTTACCCTCTCCAGGGGCCGGCCGGGGTCCTCCCTTCTCGCCGCGCGCGGTCCTGCTCCTGCACGAGCCGCGCGCGGCTCAGCCAACGATGGGATCAGTCAGGCGGGCAGTGACCGCGAGAAGCGGTCACATGTCCCGCCCGACACTAAGAGCGCGCCGCGCGTCTCGGGCGCGCTCTTAAAGGGACAGTGGGAGACTAAATTAGAATCAGTCTCCCATTGGCCCCTGTCAGGCCACATTCCCCATTCACCCACGTTTTGGGGGCGTGGATATGACAGGAGCCAATCAAAGTGAACCTTAGGGTTTTTATACTCACCTGTTTCCCCTTGCTCCTTGCCCTATCGTGGTTTCTGTCCAGTTCCCTTTAGTGCTTGTATCGTTCAGTTGGTTTTTTGGTGCTTGACCTTGGCTTTGTTCCTGACTCCGCTCTCTCCTTATCCTTGCTTGCTTATCCGCTGTTTTGTCCTCTGTGTACCAGTCCTCGGCTTGTTCTACGTTTCGCTGTCTCTCTGTTCCCTTGACCTCGGCTTGTTCTGACTCTGTCTTTCTCTCGTCCTAGTCCGGCCATTCTAAGGTCCGGTAAGACGAACACTGTTTCTTGTCTCTTGACTGTGAACTATTCCTGCGTGTTGGGGTATATTACCGTGACAACAACAATGTGCAGTGCCAATCAGCAGTTGCAAAGACCAGTAAGGTATTATAATTTATAAAAAGGGGCATTCATTCTTGGGATGAGAATATAATTTTGCCTCTTTATAAATTACTGGTAAGACCACGTATTGAATATGCTGTGCAATTTTGGGCACTTGTTCAAAAAAAGGATATTATGGCACTAGCAAAAAATGCAGAGACGGGCTACAAAATAAAAGGAATTAAATATTTTAGCTATGAAGAAAGGTTAACAAATTTAAACCTCTTTATTTTAGAAAAACGGTGCCTCATTGGGATAAGATAACATTATACAAATATATCCGGGGCCAATACAAACTATTGTGTGGAAATCTATTCACAAACTGGGCTATAAATAGAGAAAAAAAAATGTGTTTGTTTTTGTTTTTACTGTAAGAACAATAAGATGTGAAAATGTAGAATTCTCTGCCTGAAGAAGTAGTTTTATCAGAAAGTGTACAAATGTTTAAACAGTAACTAGATGCATACTTGCACAAACATAATACTAAAGGACATAATTTTTCAATTGTAGGGTAATAGGTTCTTGATCCAGGGATAAATCTGACTGCCATTCTGGGGTCAAGAAGGCATTTTTTCCCCTTAATTTCTTGCAAAATTGGAAGTGCTTGGGTGTTTTTCCTTCTTTTGGATCAACAGCAAAAACAGAAAACATCTCTTGTGAGGAATGTTGAAGTTGATGGACACATTTCTCTTTTCAGCCTATTAAATATGTTACTATGTAACTATGATCACCTTCTAGATGGCTTTAATAGGGGGATTAAATAATTAAGTTACCTGGCATTGAGCAAAATGTAATCTAAAGATGTGGAGTTATGAGTTCTTCTAGCAGTAATTTCTATGCTGCAATACTTTTAGCCCCAAAATGCCAGGTATATCTGTGAGGGTTGCTTTCATTATATACTCCATATCTGGGTTGATGTATCCAGAAATGCTGTTCTTCTTTAGATATGTTTATCTGTGTTACTAAACAAAACAATTGAAATATGGACAAAAAAATAAAAAAACAACTACTACAATGCAAAACTGCAGAAAAAAAATATTGCTTAATATTTATTCTTGCATAATTTTTGAAATGTAGATAAATAGTGGTTATTAGTAATACTTAACTTTTATTTTTAAATAGTTAAAACAATATATTGCCTAAAGATGTAATGTTAATCAATTGCTCCTTAATTGCTTAGTGTCCACTTAAAGCTTAAGAGAATATTTCCCCAAAATACAAGTCCCCAAATACTACTATATCTCCCAGAATGATGCCTCAGAAAGACACCCCTAGTATAGTGATCATGTGATTGCACTGATTCCTTAGAACCTCCCTTCATGGAGTTTACATTACACGTCTTGTTCGTATAAGTTTATTCATATTACAGTCCATTTTGGAATGGTATGACATGTAATATAGACTGTAATTGAGTTTAAATATTTTATTTTTGAGGTTTGCGTGATGACGTAGAGGAGGGCGGAGGTACGCACGCACGCATCCTGAGGCGGGGAGGCTGAGATCGGAATGGAGGAGGAACGCGGCGTCCTACAGACCTACACGAGGCACGAACCGATGCTGAAATCTAAGTTGTAAAGGACGCCGAGAAAACGAATAATACAGCTTATATGACACGAAATGAAGATAAGCTAAGTACTACCCTTTTTCTATACAATTTTTAAGCTGGGTTAGAAACCGAGAAAGAACCGAGAGAGGATGAAAGTAAAAGGAAAGAAAAGGAGATACAGACAATGGATAAATAATATAACCAAATTAAAATAAGACATCGAGGTATTAAGGTATAAAGGGAAAAAGAGAATAAAGACAGGGAAAGGACTGAAAGGACTGATTAAAGAATAAATAATAAAGAAAAGGAGAGAGTTAAAGGAAAGACAAGGAGGAGAGATAAGGAAAGTGAAGAAAGTAAAGTTTAAAACAGGCGGAAAAAAAAAAAAAAGCGATATCATAAAGAAAACTAATCAGACCTATTAGATTAAAATTAAATGACCTTTGGATATGAACTGCCTCTGATTAAAGGGAAAGTACTGGGAACAGAAAAGCAGAAAAATAAGAAGATAAATAAACGGACCAAAGGCAGAAAAGCCGGTGAATTGAATAACAAAAGAAGGGAGAATTGTAAATATAATTAATATAAAAGAAGAATTAAACAACCAGTGGAAAAGAACAGCCTCTGATTAAAGGGAAAGTACTGTGAACATAAAAGCAGATAAAAAGAAGATAAATAAAAGTACCAAAGTCAGAAAAAGCTGGCGAATTGAATAGCAAAAAAAGGAGAACTGTAAATATAACTTAATATGAAAGAAGAAAAAGAAAAAGAGGAAGAAAAGGGGAGAGAAAAAAAAGAAAAAAGAGAGAGTAAGACTTTGAATTCTGAAAAACCATAATCAAAGGAGAAGGGAAAAAAAAAAAAAAAGTAAAAAGAGATCATGGCAACTATGTCATCAGGAAAAGCTGCCATTAAGAAAGCAGCAAAGCAAGATCAACAAATAGAAAAAAAAAAACCCTCAAGTTTCTTTTCACCAGGACAAAAATCTATTGTAGAAAAAAATTTAGACAGCTCAATAATGTACTCCTCAAAAAGTGAAGAATCAATTCAAAGTCCATCCAGCCAAACAGAAAACTATATTACAGCAGATTTTCTAAAACAATGTTTAGAAGAGCAGCTGGTGGCAATAACTGCCGAATTCAATAAAAATACAGCTGAAACAAAAAAAACAGTTTCAGGAAATATTGGAAAAGCTAAAGCAAAGTGAAGAAAAAATCTCAGCCTTGGAATTTGAAAGCAGAGCATATAAAGAACAAAATGAGCAGCTGAACAATCAAATGAGACAAATAGAAGGAAAATTAGGAGATCTAGAAGATCGCTCAAGAATCAATCTGAGAGTAAGAAATGTGTCAGAGGCAGTTACACAAGACAAAATACCTGAGTACCTCGATACCTTATGGGCAACATTTAATCTAGATTTGTCGACCCTAAATACTAAAATGGAGAGATACCATCATTTAAGCAAACCTAGATTGGTCCCCCAGCAACTGCCAAGAGATAGAATAATCCATTTTCAGTCCTTTCAATTTAAGGAAGCTGTATTACATGCAGCTCGAACAAAACAGATTAATACAGAAAAATTTGGAGATATCAAGATATTTCAAGATTTATCTTTCTATACGAGACAACAAAGAAATAAATTCATGACGGTTACAAGCTCACTAAGAAGCTTAAACATAAAATACTTGTGGATCTATCCCAGTAAAATAAAGATTATTACAGAAGGAATACCTGAGACATTCATGACTCCATCTCAGATTGAAGAATGGATAAGGAAGAAAAAGAAATAATTTTATAAAATGGATAAGGAAGAGAAAAGTGAGGGAGAGAAAAGGAAGAGAAAGGAGAAGAGAAAGCAAAGTCACTGAAGACTTAAGGCATAAGTAAAAATTAACTGATCCAAAGAAAACCAGAAAGTTACAAAGGACGCTGGTACATCTAGGTTGAAATCATAGAGAATAGAATGTAAACAAAGGAGAAATTAATATAGAGAAGAAATCTTAAGTTAAAAAATAATCACGCATAGTTTAGTAAAGTGTTTTTTTATGTAAGGAAATGGAAATGACATTATGTAAGATACACAACATTTTTGTGGAGAAAATGGTACACTTAGAAGTATAAATTGCACATTAGTAATTAATAAAGAATGGAAATTTAGAAGAAAGAAAAGGGAAAAAGAATGTATTATATATATGTAGGGAAGTAAAGTCCCCCTTTTTTTTTTCTCTCTAAACAAAGTAGGGAAAAGTAGTAAATTTAATTGTGACACTAAAGAAACACAAAAGGTTTATATAAAATTTAAATATTTGAAGTGCAGCACAAGGTAAAAATAGTAAAGGAAGAAAATCAACGGTATGAAAAATTCAAATATATATTAAACACAAAAGAAAATAGAAATATAGCAGTGTTAAGAAATAACTTACAGCTAAGAATGTTAATAGAAAAATTATATATACACGAATATAAAAAAATAGGCCCGTAAAAAGATAAAAAAAATTTCCCTTTATATTGAAAGTTTCTCCTTATATCTCTCTGTGCTCATCAACGGGTTAAGGGGTAATAGAGATAAACTAAAGGGATTAAATGATCAAAGAAATTAAGGGAAGAGACCAGAGAGATGTATAAAAAAAAAAAAAAAAAAGAAATTAAGATAATAGAAAATATTTAAGATAATTGCCAGGGCTTTGCTTCAGCTTTTTTTTTTTTTCTCTTTCTCTCTCTCTCCCTCCTCAATCTCTGCTCCTAAACCTCTTCTCTTCGTCTCAGAGGGAGGAGGAGGAGATAGACAGAGAGAGGAGGGAAGTAGGAAGAAGAGGGGGAGGGGAAAGGAAAGGGAAAGGAAAATGAAAAAATTTTTTAGACTTGGTTCCTCCATGTTCGAGATAGCCTCCCCTGCTGTAACCTGTAAAAGGTTAATAGTGGGCATCAAGACCCACCAAGGAAATTGTTTTTTGACTCTCTTTAGAGTCTTTGGAAAGAGTGGAAATATACTCCAAGTACTAAATATACTTGTAGTTGTTTCATTTATGTATTGTGATGTCTATTTTTTGTATTGTTCAGGAGAGCTCACTAGATTAACCAAAAAAAAACAAATTTACGAAAATGGTTAAACTAATAACGCTAAATATTCAACGTTTAAATATCCCTCAAAAAAGACAAGCCTTTCAAAAGTATTTAAAAAAGGAACAGGTTCAAATTGCTATGATCCAAGAGACACACTGGCGTAAACAAGATGAAAAAAGATGGACTAGTAGATCCTTTCCCCTAAAAATTTGTTCCTCTAGAGAGGAGGGAAAAAAGGAAGGAGTTGCAATATTTTTTGCAAAAGATTTAAAAATAAACATAAAATTTATGGAAACAGACTTAGAGGGGAGATTCATCATTCTAGTAGCTACCATTAATGATGAACTCTTCACTCTAATTAATGTTTATCTGCCCAACAAAAACCCAATTTGTCTATTGAGAAAAGTATTAAATAAGGTTGAGAAAGTAGGAGTAGGAATAAAGATATATGCAGGGGACTTCAATAGCATACAAGACCCCTTATTAAACAAGTTCTCTGAAAAACAAACCATTTGGGATAAACAAGTCTTAAAAAACGCAAGGATTTTTAACAACTTGATGAAAAGAGAAGGTCTATTTGATATATGGAGACTTAATAATCCTGCAGTGAAAGAATTCACGTTTTACTCCTGGCCTCATAATTCGCATTCGCGAATAGATCTTGTTTTTGGAGACTCTAAACTGATACAAAGAACAAATAAAATAGAAATCATACCAGTAATATGGTCAGACCATGATAGTGTGTGCCTGGAACTAAATAGTAATAGATTAAAGTGTAGTAAGAATACAACCTGGAGGCTAGATGAATCATTATTATCAAATAAAGAATATAAAGACTATATAGATAAAATGACCATTTGTTATTTTGAAGAAAATAATAATGGACAAGTGGAGAACGATACGCTATGGTGCTCATTTAAAGCAGTAATAAGGGGACACTGTATAATGCTTAACAAATTAAAGAAAAAAGAAAAAGGCGCAAATGTTCAAGATCTCTACATCGAACTGTATAATCTAAATAAGAAAAATAATACAAACCCAACCAAGGAAAATCAGCTAAAACTAGATAACATCTGAGATACAGGAAAAAACCTATGAAAAAATCAGAATAAATATGCATAAACTTAAAATCAAATATTATCATAAATCTAATAGAGCTGATAAAATAATGTCGAATATGCTAAAAAAAAGAAATACGCTCAATAGGGTTGATAAAATAATAACTAATGATACCATTTCCCTTTCTCCAGAACAGATAGGGAAAGCATTTAATGAGTATTATGCCAACTTATATAGTCATTCAGTAACTACTCCTTTAGAAATAATAAAAGAATATATTCAATCAGCAAAATTGAATAAAATAACAGAAACACAAGTAAATAATTTAAACAAAGAAATCACGGAAGAAGAGATCAATATAATAATAGATAAATTAGAAAATCATAAAACGCCAGGTCCGGACGGTTTTGGGAACAAATTCTATAAAACAATGAAACTCCAATTGATAGGTTATCTAAAAAATACTTTTAATACTGCAGTTAAAAGGGGCAGATTCCCAGAAGAAATGCTTAAAGCAAATATTCTACCTATATTGCAACCAGGGAAAGATCCAACTAAAGTCCATAGCTATCGTCCAATATCATTAATAAATGTAGATATTAAGATATTTTCTGCGATTATAGCTAGCAGACTAAAAGAAGTTATGAAACAACTAATACATCCTGATCAAACAGGTTTTGTTTCAGATAGAATGTCAAACAACAATATCAGACGCTTGATAGATGCACTAGATATATCACAACGTAGAGAAAGTCCCATGCTGATCCTGTCTTTAGATGCTGAGAAAGCCTTTGACAGGGTCAGCTGGGACTTTATGAAGATTACTTTAGAAGAACTAGGCATACAGGGATGGTTGCTTGATGCAATTTTAGCTTTATACAAAGACCCAACAACGAGAACAATTGGCCCTGGCATATGCTCAGACTGGTTCAAATTGAACAACGGGACCAGACAAGGCTGCCCGTTGTCCCCTTTACTGTTTATATCAACTATAGAGGTTTTAGCTAACAGAATAAGAAATAACGAAAATATTAAGGGATTCACAGCAAGCCAGAAAGAACTGAAAATATCTCTTTATGCAGATGATACTATTCTATTTTTAAGTAATACGTCCACATCAATATCAAATGCAATGACAGAAATTGAAATGTACAGTGCAGTATCAAATTATAAATTAAATAAAACAAAATCAACTGCTATATATATCAATATGTCGAAGCAAGAAATAGATTCTCATCAAGAAACATATCATTTTATTAAAGCTAAAACGTTCCCATATTTAGGAATCAAAATTAGCAGAAAAGTAGAAAACATTGTGAGAATAAACTTCATGGATCTTCTAAAAGAAACTAATAAGAATCTGAAAGAATGGAGAAAATTAGAAGTATCTTGGGGAGGAAGAATAAATATTTTGAAATCATATGTTTTGCCAAAATGGATTTATATGTTTAGAATGCTCCCATTAGAAATCCCGAGTGCATGGTTAACAATGATTAACAACTCTTTTTCTAATTTTGTATGGCGAGGGAAAAAACCCAGAATTAAAAATGAAGTACTATCAAGAGGAATAAAAAAGGGAGGCTTGGGATATCCAAACATAAGAAAATATTATGAGGCTGGGATTATAATGCATGTTATGGCTGGACAGATAAAACAAAATAAAGAGGAAGTATGGTGGTGGGCATAAGTAGAATCTAGTCAATTAAGAGATCCTCTAGACTTACTCTGGATAACAAAAAAATGCAATTTATCCAGATCATACATCCTAGGACAGATTACTCCAATCTGGAAAAAAATAAGGAAAAAAAATCGATTCAGTTAATAAAATATTTGATTTTAAAAATCTAGATATAATCGAATTAAATATGGATAATATTTCCCTAAAATTATGGAAGGAAAAAGGAATAAGTACTTTAAAAGATCTGACCAAAGAGGGTAAAATCAAACCTTATAAAACGTTGATAGAGGAGTTTAAGGTCTCTGCTAAAGAATATATACTTACCTCAGAGTAAAATATTTTTTGGAGAAAGTTGAGTTAGTAAAAGAGGGTAAGACGTATGACATTTTAAAATCAATTTTATACCAGAATAAAACAAAGCAGTTGTTCTCTAGATGTGTCAGAATGTTAGCCCCAATGAATGATTAAGTCCTAACCAGCGCGATTAAAAAATGGAACATCGAGGGGGGCGTGGCCTGGCAGCTCATGGAGTCGGACGTGTGAGCTGTTAGCTCCTCCGAGGGTATAACGGAACGCAGCGAATAGCAGAAAATCCACTGACCTACCCGTGGAAAAAACACCCCTGGGGTTAGCCTGAAACCACCATGTCTCACCGGGGGCAAAAAAAATTGAAAACGAAGCAGACAGAACTGCAGATCTCCTCCTTAACGCCGCCTCGAAATCGCTCACAAAATGGCGCCGAAGGCCCCATATCCCCTGCAGCAAGCTCTGATAGAAGCGATATCACGTCCTTCTCAAATTTAAACATGGCTCCTGCTTCAGAAGACGCCATGCAAAGGATGTTACTCAATTTACAAACCACTTTGCAAGCTGAATTTGCCAAACTGGCAAAAGATGTACGAGCAGACATAAAAGAAATCGGAGAGCGCACTGCTGCGCTGGAAGATAAGGCCGAAGAAATCATTGAGGCCCACAACAACTTAACGGAGGTATTTGACTCACTAGACTCCCGACTGCACGCGTTAGCTGCTAAGGTGGCGGACCATGAGGACCGCGACAGACGGAATAATATCCGTCTCAGGGGTATAGCAGAGGAAATTAAACCCTCAGAATTGCACGACTACGCTGTGGGTCTGTTTAAAGCCTTATGTCCAGGCCTCACTGAGACTGATCTCCGCCTTGACCGCATACACCGTTTGCCGAGGCCTAGATTCCTAGACGCAGCCATCCCAAGAGATGTACTCACACGAGTTCATTATTTCACTTCAAAAGAAACCATTATGCGAGCAGCACGCAATGCAAATAACATACCACCCGAATATGATGGAGTCAAGCTATTCATTGACTTATCTGCAGCAACTTTAGCAAAGCGTAAAGAATTGAGACCACTGACGCAAGCTCTACAAAATGCTGATATTTTATATAAATGGGGCTACCCGACACGCATAATTGTGAAAAAAAATGGAACGGAGCACCACATAAATAATTTGAACGACGGGATCAAGCTTCTCTCGGACTGGAATATACAAGTTCACCAACAAGGCGCGACAGAGGGAACGAGATACCCCGCAAAGTCACCTAGGAAGCTCATGAAGGACTGGGTCACCGCAGCAAAAGACAAAAACTGATATCGAACTCCTAGCTATCTAGAGACTTTTTGATCACCCTATAATGTTCCATCTACAGGACAAGTGAGATTAGTTATTTTACATGGTATGACTTTATATGATGTTATTATCACAGGGCTAATGCGGGCCTAGCGTTTTATTAAGGTCGATACCCAATGTAGCTTACTTACTTATTGTCTGGTAGATACCCTCCCCTAACAGTTAATGGTTATTATGAGACCTCAATTTTTGTGTGTACCCATACAGCCTCCCCAAGAAACGTTTCCTTTTTTGCCTAGACACGGGTAGACTAGTGTCTACCATCTCAGTTACCCTCCCCCCATGGTTTTGGCTTCATGGAGCCACCACAAATCTGGTTATTGTCAGATACTCGCTATCTGACCGGCACCCTGTACATAGTTCCCCTCTGGTTTCCCCCCCATCCCCTACCCTCTTGTGTACCAACTTACCCCCAAACCCTTCTGTTTCACATGATTGAACATTCCAACCTGACTTTCACTCCCGATAGGTGGCATATAAGGGATGACTCCCTCCACCACGGTTCTGAACATGCCGCAAGGACAAAAAGCATCACAGAAATGCAATCACACCCAATGCTATGCCATGGCCCTGACTATTATATCACTTAACGCAAAAGGGTTAAATTCCCCGCATAAGCGAAGGCTAGCCCTTGGCGAAGCCAAAAAAATGAAAGCCACAGTGGCCTTCTTTCAAGAAACCCACTTTTTAAAATCCAAGTTGCCCAAATTCACATCCAAGCAATTCCCTATAGGCTATCACTCTGGGTACAGTAAGAAGAAAAGAGGAGTTTCTATATTGATTAATAAGGACGTGCCCTTCTCACTGCAGAAAAAAATCGGAGATAGAGAAGGACGTTTCCTCATAGTACAATGCATACTTAATAACGAACCATACACCCTCATTAACATATACGGACCACACGAGAATAAAGCAACATATTTAGATAAAATTCTAAACCTAGCCAAGTTACATACTCTTGGCAATGTAGTGATAGGAGGTGACACCAACTTTATTTTAGATGACCAACTGGGCACATCCTCCTCCTCAAGTATATCACAGGCCACAACCAAAGAACGTGCAAACACTACAAGAGCTATCCAACAAAGCCTCCACAACACTTGTTTTTTAGATGCCTGGAGGATACTACACCCCTCAGAGAAAGATTTCACTTTTCACTCCCATGCACACAACTCCTACTCCCGTATAGACAGATTTTTGATTCACTCATCCTTGGTGCCCAAAATCCAATCTGCCAAAATAGGTTTAATAACATGGTCAGACCATGCACCTATCTCTTTAACACTAACTACACAGTACCCCACCAAAGGCAGGGGTTCATGGAGATTGAATGAATCTCTGTTACATGACCCTGACTTTACCACGCAAATAAAGACCGAACTCGCAGACTATTTTCAGAGAAACACTGTAGAACACACCTCTGCAGCCACGATATGGCAAGCCCATAAGGCTGTCATTAGGGGAATATTCATTAAACAAGCTAGTTTCGCTAAAAAGTCGAGACTTCGCACTTATAACAACCTAATCCAACAGATAATCACACATACTCACACGAACAAGCTTCACCCAACGACACACAACTCTGCACAACTGTCCGAAGCACAAGCACAACTAAGAGAAATGGAACTAGACAAAACGAATCATATACTGCACAATTACAACTACAAATTCTTTGCCCAAGGGAACAAAGCCGGTTCCCTCTTAGCTTCCAAGCTCAAAGCACGTATGGCCAATTCGCGGGTAGCATATATTGTCTCCTCCGAAAAAAAGAAACTAATGCACCCTCAAGACATAGTGGAAGAGTTTGCGAAATATTACGGCTCGCTATATAATCTAAAAAACGATCCCGCCACACACACTCCACCTGCAGAACATATTGCTCAATTCTTAGATAAGGTCAATTTACCCACCCTAACGCAGGAAGAAATAGTTATGATAACACAACCATTCACGGAAGAAGAGGTAGCACAAACAATACGTAGATTGCCCAAACATAAATCACCAGGACCAGACGGGTTCACAAACCTGTATTATCAGACATTTTCAGACATACTGACCCCCCACCTCACATCTCTACTCAACCAATGCTTCTGCAACGGCACGCTACCTACAGACATGTTGCAGGCCCACATTTCCACTCTGCCTAAACCTGGCAAGCCACCCACGCACTGTCAGAACTTTCGCCCGATATCCCTTCTGAATTGTGACACTAAATGATATGCCAAGATCTTAGCGGATAGACTTAAAAACATCATCGCCCGAATTGTTCACAACGATCAGTCAGGCTTTGTCTCCAAAAGGCAAGGTTCGGACAACACAAGAAAGATATTGAACATATTATCACTAATGGAATCTCAAAACGGGACAGGCCTTCTCCTGGCGTTAGACGCGGAAAAGGCTTTTGATAGGCTGCACTGGGGGTACATGGAACGGGTACTCATCAAATTTGGCTTCCCAGCCCCATACATTACTGGCATAATGGCCCTATACACACAACCTACCACCAAGGTCACAAATGCAGGTTTTGTCTCTAGCCCGTTCCCTATCACAAATGGGACGCGTCAAGGCTGTCCACTCTCACCCCTACTTTTCGTTCTTTCTCTCGAGCCCCTAGCGTATATGATTAGGACTCTCCCGGATATAACAGGAATTAAAACTGAATCCTCCGACTACAAACTTTCAATGTTTGCGGATGATATCCTGGTCACCTTATCCCAACCTGAACGGTCCCTACCTGCTCTTATCGAAACACTGGGAGAATATAGCAAAGTGTCATACTACAAATTGAATCAATCAAAAACACAAGCCCTGCCGATCCGTCTACCCTCTTCCGTAGTAGCTAAATTGAAAACTGTATTCTCCTTCGATTGGAGACAATCACACCTCACCTATTTAGGCATAAAGATAGCAGCCACACATAGGCAAATCTCTACACTCAATCTTGCCCCTTTGCCACAAATGTGTAAACAAATCCTGCACAAGTGGAAAGATGTCATGTTGTCATGGCTCGGCAAGATCAATACTGTTAAGATGATGGTACTCCCAAAAATACTGTATATCTTCCGTATGTTACCACTACCTTTCTCCACCACCTTATGCAAACATATACAGAAATTATTAACATCCTTTATATGGAACGCCAAAAAACCTAGATTTCCCGTAACATTGCTATATACTCCAACCAGAAAGGGAGGCTTGGGGTTCCCCAATATACTACAGTATCACAGAGCAGCAATACTAGAAAATGTGGTTAAATTACACGCCCCACCAGGGACGTTACAATGGGTAGACATTGAGAACAAGCACGGCCCTAAAGGGTCGGTGGTAGAATCCATATGGACGCCGAAACACCTGAGAGGTGTTCAGCACACACTCCTACCGTTGACTCGTTATGCTATTCAAATATGGGACACTCTCCACCATTCACGAAGACCTGACAAACTGTTCTCTCCATGGGCACCTATCACCGCTTTACAGTCGATTTCTCCATGGTTATCCCTAAGTGGGTGGAAAGAGAGTGGAGTTAGGTGCATCAGAGACATATGTCACCAAGGGAAGATTATGCCTTTCCCGGAATTACAAAAATCATTTAAGTTACCACCTTCGCATATATTTCCCTACCTCCAACTTAAAAGCATCATTATAGACAAAGTGACGCCACCCACAAACACAGGGCAAGACATTGACACCGACAGATATAAGTTGTATGATAGATGCCATTCTGCACCGACCAGACAAAAAACCCTATCTTTATGTTATGCAGTGTTAGAAGCGGGTACATCCTCACACAACTTTTCGTATAAGGCCCAATGGGAAAAAGAGAGCAAGTTAGCACTTTCGGATGAACAGTGGTTCGAATCACTGACGGCTCTGAAAGGGGTGTCCACTTGCTATTCACATATAGAGGCACACAAAAAATTGATATATAGATGGTACTATACACCTGACAAACTACACAAGATATTTCCACTCACATCGAGCAATTGTTGGAGATGTGGGATGAGTGCAGGTACAATGACTCATATATGGTGGGGATGCCACCTCATAAAGCCGCTATGGGAAGACACTCACAGATTATGGGTCAGCATGGGTATAACAATCCTGGCCTTATCGCTCCGATTGGGCCTCATGCTCCTAATACCCACCCCCATAAACCAACTGGACAAACATCTGGTGATTATAATGATACTGGCGACACGTAATCTTATAGCCTTACACTGGAAGCAAACAATATGCCCCGCTTCCATTTTACTGGAAGGAAAGATTAAACAATATCTTAAATATGAAATGCTGGCAGCCTCTACGCAAAAACAAATAACAACTGCCCATCATAACTGGCACAGGTGGATCACTCCGAGATCATAGATTACCCATACGATGTATTAGGACTTACAGTACCTCGCACTATTAACGCCTGCCATTGATAGCGGCTTCCATTCTCACCCAGAGATACTAAGGCACAGGTATTCTTGAACTAGAAGCGAATGACGCACGCATACAGTGGGATTAAGGTGGAAGAATCAGTCATGACCATTAAGAGAAACCAGGTCATTTACTCACTAACCGTTTGGTCAATACCCACTAGGTCCCATAGTTATGGTTTCAACCCCCCACAACATGTCTGGATCAAAAGGGGCCCTTGCGGGCTGCTTTCATAGTTCAACACACTATGTTTGGAAGAATATTAAGAATGATTAGTGATATGTATATACTTAAATGCACTGGAGAAGTGAACTGTTGTTATATGATATGTGAAACATTTGCACTGCTATGTAAACCTATGTGAAACTTTGTCTCCCTACCCTCCCCAATCCCTTCTTGCTTTCTGTATCCCTATCCCATTCATAAAACTTTCAATAAAATACAAATTGAAAAAAAAAAAAATGGAACATCGAATTAAAAATAAATATAGAATTAGATGAATGGATAGCTATTCTACAAAAAAATCAATAAATATGTCCATTCCTTTATATTGATAGAAACACACTTTAAGTTGGCCTATCAATGGTATATGACTCCAACTAAAATAGCTAAATTTGATACATCCATGGACACAAAGTGTTGGAAGTGTAGAGAGGAAAAAGGAAATTATATCCACATGTGGTGGTCATGTAAACAAGTGATTGTTGTATGGCAGTGGGCTCAATTTATCATCCATACACTGTGTGGTGTAAAAATATTTCTAAAACCTGAAACAATGCTATTACACTATCAATGGCCAAAATAAAATAAAATAAATCAATTTTTAATTATTCATTGTTTAACAGCCTGTAAAATAATAATAGCAAGGAACTGGAAGGGAGATACCGCATTTAACATCAAATTAATAACAATACAGTTGATTTATCAAATTAAAATGGAGAAGGATCACTGTAAGTTTCTGAATGATAATTTGAGCCTATGGGCAAATTGGGAAAAAAAAATTACTACAAATGTAATATTGATACCATTTGAAAAAAGAAGTATAAGTTGAAAGTATGTGGAGCTCTCGTGGGGGGGGGGGGGGGGGGTGGGCTGTTTTGTGTTTTGTCTAAGTCCTTATGTGTATGAATATGAATTTTTAAACACTTTTTTGTATAATGAAATTATGGTGATGAAATCAAAATAAAAAGAGAATGAAAAAAAAAAAAATTATTTTTGTCAGAGTATGTGATATATCCTAATCATCTTGAAAGGAGGTGTGTTATGTATGCAAAGCAAACAGATAAATGGCATACATTTGAGTGGGTTTTAATCTGAGGTACATCCTGACGAGCACGAGTTGCGGGAGAAGCGTGCATTATGTGCGAGAAGACTTTCCTACTTATGTTTCTATTTTGTTCACCAGATGGCAAACATTTAGTCCACGGGTAGGTAACATTTTAGTAGTACTGTGCCAAAAAAAGATCTTGAAGTCCCTTGGTGTGCCGGTCAGATTTTTTTAAAATTGAGAAGTGTATATTGCCGTATTCTGCTTGTGTTATTTATGGGTTGCTTTGCAGTGTTGTATTTGTGCGCATGTGGGCAGTTACTTTGTATGTGTTCTGGAGCAGTTTGTGGTATGTTTTTGATACCTATGAATGTGTACTTTCTATGGGGGCTGATTATGGAATTGTGTGGATTATATATATCACATTGTGTTTGGTGGTGTGTGTATGTCTGGGGCTGCTTGTGGTATTGCATGTGAAACTGCTTGTGGGCATGTATGTGGATTGTTAGTGGTGTTGTGTTTGTGGGGACTGTGTGTGTGTGTTTGTTTGTGGGCTGTTTGCAATATTTGTTTAAGGGGTGAGGCTTATTCTGCAGCTCTGTGTATATCTAGCAGTGTAGGTGATTTCTCTGGGGTCCAGTGGGGATCAGGCTGGCCAGATACAGGTTAAGAGCAGGAGCTGCTATAGCTGCTCTGGGCTGCTCTACTCCAGTGTGGATTCCCACTCACAAGTGCTGGGAGGAAGTGATCTGAGATCAGTTACTCTAAGTGTTGCAATGTGTAAATTGAGGATTGCTCCTCACCACCCACAATCACCACTTGGTATGCACTAGCAGATATCTGAAGTCCCACTGGGACTCTGATAGGCCTGCAACCGCAAGTTGAGTGCCATTCATGCCACATGTTCCATAGGTGGCTGACCCCTGGTTTAGTCTGAGACAGTAACATATGATCAGTTAACACAACTTAGGAAACAGATGGTTTCTGTACTTTTTCTCTCCTCCCTCTTTGAATTTTGAAGTTTTTCTAAGGCTATAGGCACGTAACCTATTGGTATTGGTGGCGGCCTTCTTCTGTTGTATTACACTCCACTCATGAACTCCATTATAAAGAACCTGATACATAGTGAGATGGGAGATTAACTGTTTATTGAGACATTTTTTTTTTGTATTCATTTTTGTTGTGCATGTTGTAACAAAAGATCCTGCACAGCCACGACAGCATGGACAGATACAATAATGACAATAGTGTAAGGCAACAGCATTGCATATGATAACAGCACAATATTTTGTTTAAAGAAATTCTAGTGGTTAACGCTAGTGAACTACACAAATATAAACAAGGTGTAAAACGAGAGCTAGGCTATATAGCAGTTACAGCAGAGGGTCTCTGGTAATAGGAGGATTGTCAGTGGATGTGTCTCCCGTGTTGGTAGATTACTCTCTCGGTTAAGTAAGCTTAATATGGTCAGAGAGTGGTCATCAGACGGGGCTTTTTAGATTTTTTTTTAGATTTTTATTACGTTGCCCCTGAGCTGTAGGTTCACCCTTTGTTCCGTGGGGATTTAAATTAAGTGGATACTCAGCGTTTTGGCCGCGTTCAGTGATTGGCTAGGTCTTCTAATAGTATGACCCGCTTCACATGAGGTGGTTCGGGCCTGGTCTATATACCAGGGGCGGCAAAATAAATCAAGGGCCCCCTTACAGGCCCCACCCATACTCCGCAGCAAGCGCCACCCATGTCCCGCCTCCATGCACCGCCTCCAGCCACACCCTACACAATCTTTAGACACAAGCAACAAAAGTGCAATAATCCCTTCAAGGCCCCAGTAGAGACTACAATTGAGGGCTAATGGGCCATGGAGGGGGGTCTTTCTAGCAGAGGCTATCTCAGTGTCCTTTAGAGAGTGTGTTAGAAAGAATCCCCTCCAGGCCCTATTAGAGACTACAATAGAGTCTAATAGGCTTGGAAGGGGGTCTTTCTAACAGAGGCCATCTCAGTGTCCCTGCTGGAAACAGTCGCCTCCAGGCCCCAGTAGAGACTACAATTGAGGGTTAATGGGCCATGGAGGGGGGAGTATTCTAGCAGAGGCTATCTCAGTGTCCTTTAGAGAGTCTGTTAGAAAGAATTTCCTCCAGGTCCCATTAGAGACTACAATGGAGTCTAATGGGGCCTGGAGGGGGGTCTCTCCAACACTCTGGTTCCTATTCACAATATAGCAACACAACATAGCTCGCTGATACCTAGGCCAAGTTGGCTCCTCTTACCTTAATTACTGTTGTTGGCTGGCAGTCTGTGGGCTTGCTGGAAGGCTGTGGGCTTACTGGCTGCGGCTGGCAGGCTGTGGGCTTGCTGGCAGGCTGTGGGCTTGCTGGCTACTGCCGGCAGGCTGTGGGCTTGCTGGCTGCGGCTAGCAGGCTGTTGGCTTGCTGGCTGTGGCTTGCTGGCTGGCAGGCTGTGGTTTGCTGGCTGCGGTTGGCAGGCTGTGGGCTTGCTGGCTGTAAGCCTAACTGGTGGCCTGTGGGCTGGCTGGCTGGCTACTGGCCAGCCTGTGGGCTGGCTGGCTGGCCGGCCTGTGGGCTGGCTGACTGGCCTGTGGGCTGGCTGGCTTGCTGGCTACTGGGGCACTTGGAGATTATTTAAATAAATAATCCATGCACAATAACCACTACTGCTCTGTGTAGTCGTTATGGTGCCAGGAGGCACCGTTTAAGAACAGTTTGACAACTTACCTGGGGTCTGCTGGGATATGAGGCTGTTGTAGGGTATAGGAGCAGTGGTGCAATGTGTAAGGGGTGCAGTGTGTGTGAAAGGTTCAGTGTGTGTGAGGGGGTGTAGTGTGTGTGAGGGGGTGTAGTGTGTGAATGTGTAGGGTGTGTGGGGCAATGTGTGTATGAGGGGGCTGTGTATGTGTGTGGCAATGTTAGTATGGGGGGCTGTGTGTGTATGGGTGGGCAGTGTGTGTGTGTGTGTGTGTGTGTGTGTGAGGCAATGTGTGTAAATGTGTATGGTGTGTGTGGGGGCAGTGTGTGTGTATGGGGGGCAGTGTGTGAATGTGTATGGTGTGTGGGGGTAGTGTGTTTAGGGGGCTAGAGTTCACTCTCACCACTGCAACCACCAGGAATCCCTGGTGGTCACAGTGTTGAGAGTGAACTCTAGCCCGTAGCTCCAGGGCTAGTTTACTTTCGCCAGAGCCGTAACGTTGTCGTGGTAACCGCGGCAACGATCTGTGCTCGTGCAAGAAGGACCCAGAGGAGCTGCAGGCTGAGCTCCCGGGTCCTCTCTTCCTCCCTCCCCTGCCGGCTGCCCGCACGGTGCCTGCGGACAGGGGAGGGGGCAATTGCCCTCCTCTTACAACCCCCTACCCCTCTTCTTACCCCCCTCCCCCTCTTCTTACTCCCACCTCTTCTTACTACTCCCTCTTCTTACTCCCCCCTCTTCTTACCCCCCCTCTTCTTACCCCCTCCCCCTCTTCTTACTCCCCCTCCCCCTCTTCTCACTCCCCCCTCCCCCTCTTCTTACCCCCTTCTTACTCCCGCCACCTCTCTTCTTACCCCCCTCCCCCCTCTTCTTACCCCCTCCCCTCTTCTTACTCTTCCCTCCCCCCTCTTCTTACTCCCCCCTTCCCCTCTTCTTACCCCCTTCTTACTCCCTCCTCCCCCTCTTCTTACCCCCTTCTTACTCCCCCTCTCCTCTCTTCTTACCCCCCTCTCTCTCTTCTTACCCCCCTCTCTTTTTACTCCCTCCCCTCTCTCTCTCTTTTTGCCCCCTTCCCTCCTCTTTTTGCCCCCCTCCCCTCCCCTTCTCTTTTTGCCCCCGCCTCCCCTCCCCTTCTTGCCCCCCCTCCCCTCCCTGCCCCCCCTCCCCTCCCTTTCTCTTTTTGCCCCCCTCCCCTCCTCTTTTTGCCCCCCCTCCCCTCCTCTTTTTGCCCCCCCTCCCCTTCTCTTTTTGCCCCCCCTCCTCTTTTTGCCCCCCCTCCCCTTCTCTTTTTGCCCCCCCTCCCCTTCTCTTTTTGCCCCCCTCCCCTTCTCTTTTTGCCCCCCCTCCCTTTCTCTTTTTGCCCCCCCTCCCCATTTTGCCCCCCCTCCCCTCCCCATTTTTCCCCCCTCCCCTTCTCTTTTTGCTCCCCTCCCCTTCTCTTTTTGCCCCCCTACCCTCCCCTACCCCCACCTGTATCGTGGCCAAGCTGCACTCCGGTCCGCGGTGCTGGCCGGAGTGATAGGAAGGTGCACATTGAGTGTGCACCTTCCTGTCAGTCCGGCCGGGTACAGGAAACAGAAACTCCTGTTCCGCGCGGAACAGGAGTTTCTGTTTCCTGTACCCGGCCGGACTGACAGGAAGGTGCACATTGAGTGTGCACCTTCCTATCACTCCGGCCGGGCACCGCGGACAGGAAAGCAGCTCGGCCACGCTACAGGGGAGGGGAGGTAAGAAGCTGCAGCCGCCTGAGCGCTCTTAAGAGAGCGCTCAGGCGGCTGCAGCATTTAAAGGGGCGGCCGGGCCCCCTGATGGCGGGCCCCCCTCCCGGCCGGGCCCTCGGACCATGTCCGAAGTGCCCGACCGGTCAGTCCGCCCCTGCTATATACCATGGGTCCTCCGAGGGAGGCTATTCGTGGAATAAGCTAGTTCTGTTCTGTGGGTTCTACTTTATGTGGGGTATGTTGCTTTCCTGCTCATGGGACCGTTAGGAAGGTAATACCGAGAGGAAGGTGTCTAGTGTCTAGTGCCTTGGTGTTATTGAGACATTTTTTATGTGAGATGTAGTAGGATTTGAGGACTTCTACCACGGAGTAACTGATTTACACTGGGTTTTTAGGTTATACTCTGTTTTAACTACTTCCAATAAAAAGTTCAGTATTACTAATAGCCACTATTTTTCAGGTTTAATATTTGGTTAAATCCCCTAGGTGTCAAGTGGTTGATCAATAATCAACTGGATTCTTTTTCATTTGTATTTTCTTTTATTTTGCACCAAAATGGGGAATGAACAAGAAATACTCATTCTGATTTGACTGTTGCTTTATAATGGCAGTTAAAAAGTCAGCATACTGAAATACATTACACATTATAAATAAGTATTCAGAATTCAGGCTCTGGTTCAGTTGAATAGCTATTTAAATGCTGTGCACTCTGCAGGCAATACCATATGTTTCACAGGCCAAAGGCTGCCCTGAGCACAATTCCTTACATAAGCTCACAGCTGTCTGCTCTGGAGAGTTTACTGTTTGTTAGCTTTTACAAGCAGTTCTTATAGACATATTTGAGTATCCCACCAAGAGAGATTTACCCTGGTCAGCACTAGCATTATATATGTCTCTGTCTGCTGAATGTATAAAGAAACAATACATGCTTTCTTATATTTGGGCACTAGATGGCAAACTTAACATGTTGTGCTGGTTTTGATTTCTTTTACTAAAGTGGTAATTTTTAGATACAGTATTATATGCTGGGAAATTCAGGTTTTCTAACCTCGATGATCTGTTTATACTTAGTTGCACAAACAAGTGAAACTGTAGGCGTATTCATAGTTGAAATCTTTTATGTTAGTTAAAATCTTTTGTTAAGTAATGCAAGGTTACAGTTGCATATGCAATGATTATCTGTCTCTTGCTCTCCTAGCGAGCCACATTCCACTCTCACCTCCAGTTCTGCTACTTTTCCACCTTGTTTGGTGGCTGTCACCCTTGACTATTGTGTCTTTGTACCCCACCTCCTTTAGACTCTAAACTTGTTTGAGCAGGGTCCTCATCTACCGATTGTTCCCGTGTCATTGTGTAATTATCTAATTTATTGTAACATTACCCCACTTTCAACCCATTGTAAAGCGCTGCAGAGTTATTTGGCGCTTTATAAATACCTATAATAATAATAATAATAATTAAGATTCTTTAGAGGCTAGAATATTAGTGTTATATACCATCTGTCAGTCCCTACATTGGCTTCCCGTAGGATATTGTGCTCAATTTAAAATTCTGGTTCTTGCTTACAAATCTCTAGGTAATGCTGCTCTAGGCCTGTACACTCTGCCGAAGACCTACGTCTATCCTCTGTTTGTACTGCCACCTCTGATTCTCGCCATCAAGACTTCTCTAGGGCTGCAACGTTCCTGTGGAACTCCCTTCTCTTAGATGTTCACCCAGTCTTTATTCCTTCGAAAAATCATTAAAAACTCACTTATTCAGGAAAGCAAATCAATTAAACTGTTACTAGTTTAGCCCCCTCACCTTGACACCTCTCCTGCAATTTTCATACAGTTTATACTGCTCTAGCAACCTAGTTTTATACCCTACCCTTAACTTTTGTGTCACAATACCGCGGCTTTTCATGTTCACACGTCATCAGAAAGAGACGGAACTGATCGGCACAACCAGGTGATCGCAACTAACAATCAAAAGGGGGTATATAGGAATGACTGAGTACCAAAGAAGAACCACAAGCAACTGAAGCAGCCTAACAGGCGAAACGCGTCTTGCAAGCTTATATATCGATATTGGATTTTATACATTTATCAATTTTTCTTTTTTGTTTTGTTATTTTAATATTTGTTTTGCACCAATAAAGCATTTCCTTAATTTGGAAATTACGCTTAGTGGAATTATTGGACGAGGAACAATATTCCCATAACATCACACACAAGGGAGTGGGGTCCCTTCTAATCTCCCCACCTGCACACGTGGTGAGTCTCTCATATTGGCTCCATCTTTGTGAGTACCATACCAAAAGAGTATTGAACTTGTCTATTTGATTAGATCAAACAATATTGCCCTAGGCTTTGGCCATGTTTTTTTGTCTTTTACAGTGAATAATATTATACCCGAGAACCAACTATACTCCACCTACTTCTTTCATGTATGTAAAGTCAGAGGATGCCAGAAGTCAGGATACACGGTAAAAAAAGCTAAGGTCAGGAGCCAACTGGAAAACACTGGAATCATAAATACTAACACAGGAAGGAACCAGAGTCAATGAACTGACCCTGCCCTCAGGCAGAGGCAGTGTCTTATACCTGTCTAATTAGGCATCTGCTTTAGGTGGGCTGAGATTGAAAGAAGCAGCCACAGGTAACGTCCAGCCTGCAGTGCTAGAGGTAAGGCAGGAATAAACATCAGGCTGAAGTAAGGACTGGAGAGTGGCTCTGAGGCAAAACTGCAGGACCACAGTACAGAAGGACCACAGTTCAAATCTCCTGTTGGGCACTTCTGTAGTGACCACGTCTGGATGTCACTGCGAGAACTGTGACAAGAGGTTGCTTTGTCTCTGGTCATTATACCCACAGGGATAAAAGATTTGAAATACCTGTGGTACTAATAAAAAACTAACCAACTCCCACATCCTTGCCTTAATAGTTCTCTTGTCCCAAATAGTTATTTGGCTAGAGTTTCCATAGCCACCCACCCCCAAAATGAAACATTCACCTACCCTTACATATGTTTTTCATTGGTGCCAATGAACTAGTGCTATCCTCATAAACACACTAGAAATATTGCTTTTACAGCATTATTTAATGATATTCACTGCAAAATATTGGCTAATTTCAGCTTGTGTAATAGAAATTATTTCACTTACACATCCATGAATGAGGTACACTTTTGCAAAAATAAGAATAACAAGGAAAATACATAAAATGATTTAACATCTGAAGCACAACTGATAAAATTGTAATCACATAGTTGTCTCTTTACCTATTAAACATCTAACTACCACTAATAGCAATCACCAAACATATTGTACAGAGCTAAAATGCAATCTACCCTTCATCAATTATACTGTCAACTTTGGCTACCTGACAGCATATTTTCCATACTGTAAAACGTAGATATTCATTATTATAGACAGATCATGTCAGACTATCTTAGTTTATTTTATTTAGTGTTTTATGAAGACATCAGTAGACGTATAGATCAAAGTTTTGAAGTGAATGTAATCTTGGATTTTGTTAAGGCATTTGATATGGTTTCCCAGAAAAGGTTACTGTGCAAATGGAACACTAATTTATTTTAGATGTAAAAATGTTTTTCTTGAATTGCACATTGTCTTAAAGAGTATAGTATGTAGTTTTTAATAAATAATTTTCAAATGTGACAAAAGTGGCAGCTTACCTCACGTTTGTTCCTAATTTACTCTATTTAAACTGTTTATTTAATATTATTATTTATTTAATGGTCTTGAAATGGCATTGAAAGTCATGTGTCACTGTTTGCGAATGACAACTCATTAGGAAATGTAATACAGTGTGAGCAGGATATTACTTTGCAGCAGAGGGATTTAACTACATTCAAGGACAAGGCAGTTAATAGGGAGATTTAGTGTGGAAAAATTTAAAGTTAGGCATTTTGGGATGAGGAATGCACAAGCATTATATACACTAAATGGTAATCAGTTAATGAAAACAATAAATGAGAAAAAACTGCTGTAGATAAAAGACTTGGTGGCAAAATGCAATATTATTTGTCAGTTGCAATGCACACTAAGGCATAGTAATGTATAAAACAAATAATTCACTGCATAAAATAAATTATTTTCAAAAGATCCTGCCTGAAAATTAATAAAAGGAATGGAACATATCAGCTATGAAGAAAGGTTAACAAATTTAAACCCATTTAGTTTAGGAAAATGTCGCCTGAGAGGGGATATGATAACATTATACAAATATATTTGTGGCCAATACAAACCATTGTGTGGAAATCTATTCACAAACCGGACTTTACATAGGACATGAGGCCATGCGTTTAGACTGGAAGAAAGAAGATTTCGTCTAAGGCAAAGGAAAGGTTTTTTTTACTGTAAGAACAATCAGGATGTGGAATTCTCTGCCTGAAGAAGTGGTTTTATCAGAGTCCATACAGATGTTCAAACTCTACTAGATGCATACTCGCAAAAACAGATTATTCAAGGATATAATCTTTCAATGTAGGGTAATAACTGCTTGATACAAGGATACATCTGACTGCCATTCTAGGGTCAAGAAGGATTTTTTTTCCTAACTTGTTGCAAAATTGTGCTTCAAATTGTTTTTTTTTTTTTTTGCCTTCTTTTGGATCAACAGCAAAAAAACAAATGTGAGGAAGGCTGAACTTGATGGACGCAAGTCTCTTTTCAGCTATATAACTATGTAACTATGTAACTATATGAATGCAATATTTAAAAAGAAAGAAATGGAATGCAATGTTTCAAAAGAAAGATCTTATGAAACTAGAAAAAATACAGAGGCAGGAAACAAAATTAGTACAGGGATTGGAGGATTTTCAATATTTTAATATTAATTAGGCAATTATTTTTAACAATCCACCCCCCAAAAAAAGTTGATAGCTAATACAGTATTTATAGGTTCCAAGAGGAAGTATCCTATATGTAATTCGTTCAGAGTGGTAATATTTAGTTGTTCAAATAATAGAATGCTATGATGCCTGATATAATGGGCCACCAATTGTTCCAAGAACCCCTTATCTAGGGGCTTAATAGTCCCTGATTAAAGGGAAAAATTAAGTATATACAGAAAAGTGTAATCCTTAGGGTAACAAAGAGATGGCATATATTGGTTGGGCTATATACATTAATATTTAATCCTCCAAGGCAACCCATGTAAATGTGAAGTATCATTGGTTTAGGTATTAAGTCAAACCAATTTATCTCTTGGGCATCTCCTACCTAGTGTGTAGCTGGATGATCAGCTAGTGGATTAAATGAACGGTGCGAAGGAAAACCCTTCATTCAAACCCTTAGGTTGGAGAGTTTTCAGTTGATATATCCAAAAACTTTCGCGTTGTCTCAAGAATCCATCATAGTCACCCCTTCTTTTGTCGCATCTAACCAATTCCAGCCCACAGAATCGAAGGCTTTTTGAATCGCCTGAATGATGTTTCTGCAGGTGGCGAGCAATGGGTGTCTCTATGGTAAGTTTGGGGGACCTGACATGTTCTTATATCCTTTCCTTAAAAGGTCAGAATGTTTTTCCTACATATTTAGAATTACACTCACATGTGAGTAAATAGACCAGACACTGTTTACCTTCACTGTCAGTAACTTTTTTTGAGTCGCGTTTGATAAATTTGCAGGCGACACAGCGCCCACACTTGAAGGAACCCATGATGGGGGTGTTCAGTCTGGTATGTATATTAGGACGCTGGGTTGGTAATGACTGGGGACCAAGAGGTCTCCTAAGTTCTTACCCCTGCATGCAGTGATTTCAACTGTATGATCAAGTATTGGTTTGAGATGTGTGTCCTCCGTTAGGGCCAGAATTTTTGAATACCAATTTTCACTCGGTTTTCTAAACTTATATTGTTCCTTACCTCCATTTTAGAAGATAATTGATATTGTGATATGACCTCCTTATATCCTTTATGGTGACAAGTGGAGGATATATATATATATATATATATATATATATGATTTCTCTGATATATTTATCCTTAGGTGGATTTTTGTTATTAATATTGTATTTAGATTTACATTTTGTACTTCATGGATGGTTTTTACTTCGTGGATATTAAAAGTTAAATTTGCCAGGCAGGGCATGACTACCGAGCGAGCAGGACGCATGTTGAAGGAGCTCCTCGGGAAATAGAAAGAAATTGGCCCAAAACTTGCTACCTGCTATAAAGTACTGGCTGCACCCGATCCCTGAAGGCACGGGAGTGGCTGGGCACCAATTTTTACCACCCAGCTAAGAGCTTTATGGGCCCTGACAGTCATTGCGGCCTGCTGACCACACTGAGGCAGATGACGCGGCCGATCTCCCACCTCACCTACAAATCGACGACGGTCTTGGCCACGCTTCCCCCCCTATGGGCCGGTGGGGGTTATCCCGGCCCCCACAAAGTGACAGGACACGAACAAGTGCAAAATAGCACCAAGCGACTGAACCCACAAACCGGTATGCTAGCTGCACAGATGTCCGCCGCACGTAACCCAGAGCCATGGGCCCCCCACGAGGACAACATAACAAGGGCATTTGATCGCTTTTGGATGCAATTCTGGGAGAAACTCACCACAACCTGCACCACTCAGTGGCGCCGAGAGGCTGATCATAATGAAGAGACGGAGGAAGGCACGGAACATACCAAAACGTCCCACTACCAGAGTGTCAGGATCGGGACAGGGATCCAACACGCAGAGTACAAACAGGAGAAGTTACGTATACCGGACCTTAGAATTGCCGGACTAACGTAAGGAGTAAGCAAAGAATGGTCTAGAGACAAGCCAAGGTCGAGGGAACGAGAGAGCAGGTAAACGAGAGACAAGCCGGGTCAAAATGGTAATAGAGGTAAGCAGGGTAGAATAATACAAGCCGGGTCAGAACCAAAGAGACAAATAGAAATAAGAGCGCTGAGTGACTAGACTAGCTAGAACCACGACAGGGCAATGAACCAATACACAAAACCTTATTTTATACCCTGGTTCTAAATAGATGATCACGCCCCCGACGAGTCCTGATTCGTGCTCAGGACTTGATTGACAGGTCGGAACGGATAGTCGTCATGACGTCGGCTACAAGAGCCTCGTCATAAAAGGAGGCGGATCAGAGGCGTCCGGCGTGTAAACGGCCGAGAGGACTGCGAGGAACGAGTGAGTCAGCCCCTCTGAGAGGGCGGAATTCTAAGTGTCTCACCTCCTCTGAGGTAGAGACAACAGGTACCCTGACAGTACCCCCCCTCTCAGAAACGCCCACCGGGCGGAAGGAACCGGGACGAGACGGAAACCGGGAATGAAAAGCCCTGCGGAGGCGAGGAGCATGCACCTCCTCCTGGACCACCCAAGACCTCTCCTCAGGACCATATCCTTTCCAGTCCACAAGATATTGTAACCTCCCCCGAGAAATTCGAGAATCGAGGATGGAGTTGATCTCATACTCATCCTGGCCCTCAACCTGAACAGAGCGAGGGGAGGGTGCAGCGGAGGAAAACCTGTTACAAACTAGAGGCTTCAACAAGGAAACATGAAAGGAGTTAGGAATGCGCAAGCCAGGTGGAAGGGCAAGGCGATACGCAACAGGATTAATTCGAGTCAGAACCTTGTAAGGACCAATGTAACGAGGCGCAAATTTCATAGAGGGAACCTTCAAGCGAATGTTTCTGGTACTCAACCATACCCTATCCCCTGGAACAAAAACCGGAGCCGCCCTTCTACGCTTGTCTGCGTGTTGTTTGAACAACGTGGAATTATGAAGGAGAATTTGTCGAGTCTGATCCCACAACTTCGTCAAATTGGCAACATGGACATCAACCGACGGTACCCCTTGGGAAGGGGAAACCGAGGGAAGAATAGGAGGATGAAAGCCATAATTCATGAAAAAGGGGCTAGAACGAGTCGAATCGCAAACGAGATTGTTGTGTGCAAACTCCGCCCAAGGAATCAGACCGACCCAATCGTCCTGGTGTTCGGAAACAAAACAACGCAAATATTGTTCAATCTTTTGGTTGGTGCGTTCAGCAGCTCCGTTAGACTGGGGATGATATGCAGAAGAGAAATTCAATTTGATACCCAATTGAGAACAAAAGGATTTCCAAAAACGGGAAACAAATTGGGAACCTCTATCAGAGACAATTTCGGAGGGTATACCATGTAAACGAAAAATCTCTCTCGCGAATATCTCAGCCAATTCGGGAGAAGACGGAAGTTTAGGTAAGGGCACGAAATGAGCCATCTTAGTAAACCTGTCAACCACCGTGAGAATAACAGTCTGTCTTTTAGAAATAGGCAAATCGACAATGAAATCCATAGCCAAACAGGACCATGGTCTCTCGGGAATTTCCAAGGGGTGCAAGAGCCCACAAGGAAGCGTATGAGGTTGCTTAGTCTTCATACAGACCTCACATGCCCCGACGAAATCCTTAATATCCTTACGTAATGAAGGCCACCAGAAATCTTTAGAAATCAAGGAACACGTCTTGCGTATGCCAGGATGCCCAGCCACCTTGCTGTTGTGAAAGCACTGCAACAGTTCCAGTTGGAGTTCAGGAGGAACGAAGTGCCGTGCCCCGGGAGCCTGTCTGGGAGCCAGATGCTGTACCTTCATGATCTCGGCAAGCAACGGGGAGTGTATCCTGAGATTCGTGTTGGCGATAATATTGCACTTGGGAACTACAGAGGACAAAACCGCATCAGATATAGTAGAGGGTTCATGTTGGCGAGACAAAGCATCGGCCTTAGAGTTCTTAGAACCGGGTCTATAAGTGAGCACATAATTGAAATGAGTAAGGAATAAGGACCAACGAGCTTGCCTGGCGGACAAGCGCTTGGCTTCCCCAATATAGGACAAGTTCTTGTGATCTGTCAAAATAGTAACAGGGTGCAAGGTCCCTTCCAATAAATGTCTCCACTCCTTTAAAGCCATAATAACCGCTAATAGTTCCCTGTCACCAATGTCATATCTGCTTTCAGGCCCAGACAATTTCTTGGAAAAAAAACCACATGGATGTAACGGTTTATCCACATCTAATCTTTGAGACAAGATAGCACCTATACCTGTCTCCGAGGCGTCTACCTCGAGTAGAAAAGGCAAAGACGTATCAGGATGAACTAAAATCGGTGCTGAAGCAAAAAGATCCTTGAGTGTTTTGAAAGCAACGAGAGCTTCAGTAGACCAAGTCTTAGTGTCAGCCCCCTGTCTAGTCATATTGGTAATAGGCGCAATAATAGACGAGTATCCTTTAATGAAGTGCCTATAATAATTGGAGAATCCAATAAACCTCTGAATGGCCTTGAGTCCCCTGGGCAATGGCCAATCTAAAATAGACTGGAGTTTAACCGGATCCATCTTAAACCCGTCCCCAGAAATAACGTACCCAATAAAGTTTATCTGAGACTGGTCAAAACTACATTTCTCCAATTTGCAGTACAATCCATGTTGTAGAAGTTTGCGCAATACCCTTCTGACTTGTCTGTGGTGAGTCTCAATCTCACTAGAGTGTATAAGTATATCATCCAGATATACAATAACGCAATCATGTTGAAATTCCCTAAGAACTTCATTAATCAAGTCCTGAAATACTGCTGGTGCATTACAGAGACCAAAAGGCATTACCGTGTACTCATAGTGCCCGTAACGGGTATTGAAAGCTGTTTTCCATTCGTCTCCCTGTTGAATTCTCACCAAGTTATACGCCCCTCTGAGATCTAACTTGGTGAAAATTTTGGAGCCTTTTAAACGATCAAAGAGCTCAGTAATCAAAGGAATCGGGTAGGCATTTCTAATAGTTATTTTATTCAATCCCCGATAATCAATACAAGGCCTTAATGTACCATCTTTCTTATTCACAAAAAAGAACCCGGCCCCGGCAGGGGAGGAGGATCTCCTAATGAATCCCTTGTCCAGGTTCTCACGAATATACTCCTCTAAGACTAGGTTCTCCTTAGTAGATAAAGGATATACCGTGCTCCTCGGAGGCATGGTACCGGGCAAGAGTCTGATCTTGCAGTCAAAGGACCTGTGTGAAGGTAGAGTGTCAGCATTCTTCTTGTCAAAGACTGCCTTTAAATCCAGGTATAGGGGTGGTATTTGTAAGTCTGTAGATTGGGTAGAATTAACCAGTGTGTCAGCTACGCAAACCGGTGAGCCCTTCTGTAAGCACCTGCTTTGGCAACCTTGACCCCAAGAGACTATTTCACCCAATTCCCAATCGATAATGGGGTTATGTTTCTTAAGCCAAGGATACCCCAAAACTATTGGAACAGAAGGAGATGAAATAAGCATAAAAGATATACCTTCCTCGTGTAAGATACCAACAGTTAAGTTAACAGGTATGGTCTCATGAAAAATAACAGGTTCAGATAATGGTCTACCATCTATGGCCTCAACGGCCAAGGGTGTATCCCTTAGCTGGGATGGGATAGAGTGTTTAGTGACAAGACTTGGTCAATAAAGCTTTCAGCAGCTCCGGAATCTATCAACGCCATAGTATTTAATACTCCCTTCTCCCAAGCTAAAGAAACAGGTAGTAGAAGCCTATGATCTTTATAGTCATGTATAGAGGACAAGATAGAAACACCCAAGGCCTGTCCTCTAGAGGAACTTAGGTGCGAGCGTTTCCCGGGCGGTTAGGACAGTTTAGGCGTAGGTGACCTCTTGCTCCACAATACATGCACAACCCCTCCTTTCTCCTGTACTGTCTCTCCTCTTCTGAGAGACGAGTATTGCCTATCTGCATAGGTTCTGGAAGCGCTAAAGTTGTAGATTCAGGACTTTGGAATGAGGGAGCTAGTCTAAAGGAAGGTCTACGGGTTCTATCTCGAGTGTTCTGTCTCTGTCTTAAACGTTCATCAATTCGAGAAATAAAAGAAATTAAATCCTCCAAATTTTCAGGAAACTCTCTTGTGGCAACCTCATCTAGAATTTCGTCTGATAGTCCGTTTAGAAATACGTCCATATAAGCCTGTTCATTCCACTTGACTTCTGCTGCCAAGGATCTGAACTCTAAGGCATAATCAACAAGGGCTTGGTTATGTTGTCTAAGACGTAACAGTAGTCTAGCAGCATTAACCTTTCTACCTGGAGGATCAAAAGTCCTTCTAAAAGCAGTGACAAAGGCGTTATAATTATAGACTAACGGATTATCATTCTCCCACAAAGGATTAGCCCATCTCAAAGCTTTATCAATGAGTAGTGTGATTATGAATCCAACCTTCGCCCTATCTGTAGGGTAGGAGCGGGGTTGTAATTCGAAATGAATACCTATCTGGTTTAAAAAACCTTGACACATATCCGGAGAGCCATCATAACGTACAGGGGGAGTTATACGGGATGAAGCACCTACTGTGGCTACCTCTAGGCCTGAACTTACAGGAGAGATGGATGCAGTACGCATCTCTTCTGATTGGTTACTAGAACGAGATAGTAAGGCTTGCAACGCTAGAGCCATCTGGTCCATTCTATGATCCATGGCCTCAAATCTAGAGTCAGGAGAACCGACCTGAGTGTTTGTACCTGCAGGATCCATTGGCCCTGTCGTAATGTCAGGATCGGGACAGGGATCCAACACGCAGAGTACAATCAGGAGAAGTTACGTATACCGGACCTTAGAATGGCCGGACTAACGTAAGGAGTAAGCAAAGAATGGTCTAGAGACAAGCCGAGGTCGAGGGAACGAGAGAGCAGGTAAACGAGAGACAAGCCGGGTCAAAATGGTAATAGAGGTAAGCAGGGTAGAATAATACAAGCCGGGTCAGAACCAAAGAGACAAATAGAAATAAGAGCGCTGAGTGACTAGACTAGCTAGAACCACGACAGGGCAATGAACCAATACACAAAACCTTATTTTATACCCTGGTTCTAAATAGATGATCACGCCCCCGACGAGTCCTGATTCGTGCTCAGGACTTGATTGACAGGTCGGAACGGATAGTCGTCATGACGTCGGCTACTAGAGCCGCGTCATAAAAGGAGGCGGATCAGAGGCGTCCGGCGTGTAAACGGCCGAGAGGACTGCGAGGAACGAGTGAGTCAGCCCCTCTGAGAGGGCGGAATTCTAAGTGTCTCACCTCCTCTGAGGTAGAGACAACAGGTACCCTGACACAGAGCTCACTCGCCTGGAACCCGGTCTGCGCAGGTGAGACCGCTCTCGCACAGCTCTCAGCCTCGGATACCGGGCACTCCACGGAGACACCGGCTGCCTGCTCACACACTCAGCGATCCAGCCCAGACCACCCACAGCACCCATGCACGAGAGACACAGTCAGCCCATGTGTGCCACAGGAGGGGACAAAGCAAACCACAATGGCACCTACCAAGAGGCACACATACAGGTCCGAGGCAGAGTGGTAAACAACATACCCACAGACTGGGAATTGGGTAAGTGGGTAAGAAGACCCGGACTGCCTGCTGGTCAGCTCCGGTGATGACGCCGGCACAGACAACCCCTGAATCCTGCTACACATGGCGGACTCCTGTAAATAAGCATACACCCATAGACATAGACTTTTGCTTTTTAATATTAGCCCTAGCACTGACTGCAACCATGCTCAGCCAGGCATACTGCCTAAGAGAGGACAACATGATCCACATAATGTACTTGACATGGAGCAGACTTTAGTAAGCCACACCAGTAAATATTAGGACACAGGCACCCACGTCAAGCAGCGAACGTGACACTACGCTTATCCCTAATATAAAGGCGCATAGAATGTCAACTTGATGCAAGTCCATAGTCTGTCATTGTGTTTCATGCCGTCATACTTATACTAGTTCACTCACACAGAGCATAGGGCACCCACGTCAGTAAAGACAGCCTGATTATTAAGCTATAGAGACTCTCCTTCCTACTGATGTCTAGCATTATGTCATGATCACTTGTTTGTCATCATAATATGATAGATGTGCAACTGTTATTACTACTATACGACAGTAATCTTTAGCAACGTAGTCACCCACTAGTTATGTTCAGCACGTAATTGTCTAGTTTGTTTATGTTTTAAAAACGTATATACACTCACGCCAATACTAAGCATGTATACATATATAATATATGAACGCAACTATGGCACATGGAAAAGCCTGTACCTAAAAATCTAAAAATGTGCACATATCGCTGCCACTGTTTAACACGTTGATATGCACATGTATGCTGTTGTGGCGTTCGTCAATATTTCTGTACCCACCTGCGCAACAAAAATAAAGAATTAAAAAAAAAAAAGTTAAATTTGTCCATGAGTGGTTCACTGGCATTGCACCTCTTCCCGAGTTGTGTTTCAAAGCTGTTGTATACATACTCCAAGGAATCCATGTATAAAGTGGAATAATGAGGCAAAAAATTGGTTCTTTGTTGAGCTCATTTGCATATGCCTACCCAGAATCCCTTGCAGTCGTGAGAGTACTGATAAAGTGAGATTTATGTGGTAAAAGCAAGTATTATGGCTTGCCTGGTTTATGTATTTGTGTTTAACATTGCATTAACTATCTACTTATTTCAGGTGGTGAAGGGGTTTTCATTCATACTTTTTTCCCCACCACAACTTGTTTGGTATGTACTTAACAAGTAACACCAAGCCTCCATAGCAAGCCAGTAACCCATCTGATGCTGATGAGTTGAAAGAACAACGAAACAGCTGTCCATGAGTGGTTCACTGGCTTTGCTCCTCTTCCTGAGTTGTGTTTTAAAGCTGCTGTATGCAGCAAACACATACTCCAAGGAATCCATGTATAAAGTGGAATTATGAGGCAAAAATTCAGCTCTTTGTTAAGCTCATTTGTATATGCCAGAATCCCTTGTAGTAGTGAGAGCACTGTCAAAGGGAAATTTCTGTGGTAAAAGCAAGTATTATGGCTTGTCTGTAAAGTTTAAGAACCCGGCATGGATACTATTCAGTGACGAGATATACTAGACAATACCAGAGTCGAAGGTTGATTTCTCTGATATCTTTATCCTTATGCAGATTTTTGTTATTAATATTGTATTTAGATTTAAATGTTGTACTTCACGGATGGTTTTTACTTCATTGATATTAAAAGTTAAATTTGAAATTGTAATAGTCTGGACATCTAATGTTCACTATATTTGTCGTATTCTAATCACTGGGTCCATGCCCCTTTTTTTTCCAATCCCTTTCACTTTATTTCCTCTAAATTTTATCTTGAATTTGATGTTTATAATGAAAACTATCATCGAACTAACAGAGTACAAAATAACACTTGCCTTCATGTCATGCAACCAAGTCTTTCCTCAAGCTGTGCTGTGATTGCCATAGGAAGGGTGTCAGCTGTATGAAAGCCTGCTATTGTTTATCTGGTGTTCTGTTTCTTATTCAGTCCATGTAGTACAAATAAGCATTGAAGACGTGCTATTTTAGAGAGATGTTTTCATTGTTCTCTTGGATACGGGTGCATCCGGACACTGATTGGCTGCTTTGGTTTTAATGTTTGATCTAAATGTCACACTTTCTTGTTAATATTCATGATATATCGAAGAATCAGTATAGCATTGAAGCATTAGGTTATGTGGATTAACAAACATTGGTATTTTAAGTTTATTCGAGCAAACACTGTCTAATTACTAAGATTCCATTAACTGTAAAAAAAAAAAAAAAAAAAAAAATGTCTAACCTTTACAAGAACTGAGCTGCCTGGAGATATTTTCTGAATGGAAAGCCATGCGGGTATTTTAGTACAGTAATAAATGTTTCATCTTGTTAGAAATACTGAGCCTTATATAAGTATTCTCTTCCCTTTGATATTTCTATATTTTGTAGTTTTACTGCCATGAAATTAAGATGAATCTTAGGGACTATGGTAAGGGAATAGGGGCTGTTGTGAGGTGGGGGCATAAAGATGGGGGGTAAGAGCTGTAGTGTGGGGATAGGGGCTGTCGTGGGAAGGATAGGAGCTGTAGAAAGGGAGTTAGGGGCTGTAGAAGGGGAGTTAAGGACTATATTGGGAAGATAAGGCGCTGTAGATGGAGGGATATAGGCTGTAGAAGGTTAGTTAGGGGCTGTAGTAGGGGAGTTAGAGGCTGCAGTGGGAAGATAGATGATGTAGTAGGAGGGATTGAGGCTGTAGCAGGGGAGTTAAGGGCTGTACTGGGGATATAAACCTGGGCTGAAATTGGGATGATCGGGGCTGTAGTGGGGGGATAGGCGTGGCAGTGGGGGTAAGGGACGTTAGTAGGGAATTAGGGGCTGTATTTATGGGCTGTATTGAGGGGATAGGGGCTGCATTTGTGGGTAGGGGCTGTAGTGGGGGATAGGGGTGGCAGTGGGGGTAGGGGATGTTTGTAGAGAATTAAGGGCTGTAGTTATGGGCTGTAGTGGGGGATAGGTGCTACATTTTTAGGATATGGACTATAGTGGGAGATAGGAGCTACATTTGGGGATAGGGGCTGCAGTGGAAATAAGGGACTGTAATAGGGGGGTGGGGGGCTGTAGTCGGGTTAGGGCCTTCAGCGGTAGGGGCTGCTGTTGGGCTAAAAAAGCTTTAGAAGGGAGGCTAGGGGCTGTAGTGGGGGTTAGGGGCTGTATTGGGGTAAGGGGCTGCAGTAGAGAGTCGGGGGCTGTAGTGATATGTATAGTTTTTTTCTTTACTGCTTCTCCACTTTTTCCCTCAATTAATTACTTTTTCTCAGTTGATCTGTGAACCAAATGGCAGGAAAATGCTTTTAGCATATGCATAATGTATAAATCCAGGGCCTGTGAAATGATTTTCGGCTACAAAGGTGAAGATGCATATTGCCCTCCCCCACCAACCCTTTTGTGTTTCTCTTTCTCCCATCCTAACCCCCTCTGTCACTTTCCCCCACTGTGGATGTCTTCCACTCCAGCCCCTGTCTGTCTCTTTTGTTCCCTCTGTGTTTTTTCTCCCCCCGGTGTGTCTCTCTCTCCCTCCAGACCTTTTTGTTTCTCTCTTTCTCTTCTTCCCAGCCTGACTGTGTGTCTCTTCACCCTAGCACCGTGTCTCTTTCTCTCCCTGCCAGTCTTTGTCTTTTTCTTTCAACCTTTTCCAGCTCCTCTGTGTCTCTTTCTGTCCTCCACAAGCCTATGTCTGCCTCTTTTGTCCCTTCCCCAGTCTCCTCTCTTGTCTCTTTTCCCTCCATCCTGTGCCAGCTTACCTTCATGTGTAGAGTGGCCGAGCCGCGGACCACTGTAGAAGTGCTTCTGTTTTCTCTGCCTGGTCTGACAGTAGGCTGTTCGGCGCTCTCTGTTAGCACATATTTCTGTTTTTAGAAAAAATGGGTGATGTACACAATTTAGGATATTTTTTCATGTTCCACTTTTATCCAGAACTTTATCCTGGAATTGTCTGATAGCTCTTTTGATAGCTCTTTGGTTGCCATGATGCTGTTAGTTTAGATATAACAAATTCTGGTGCCTTCTAGAAACAAATGTATTTATTTTAAGACCAATTAACGCTTTAATTGCACTCAAGTTGATTTCATTCAAATACCTGTAGGGAATTGGTTATCTAGGTAGGCTATGGGAGTGAATACTTATGCAAGGAATGTCTGCCGTTTGAAATTGCAATACCGATCAAATACTTTATCGGCTATTTTTCTCATTGAAAAAAAATGGTTAAAAAATCTCTATAATTCTGAAATAAGTTTAGTTTTTCATGCTCCACAGGCTTTAAGCACTCAAATGATGATTAGCCACCCACAGTACAGTCTGCTGTTTATCCTGACAGTTTAATTTGCCAGTTTAGTGGATTAGAATTTTCAGGATTCTAAAACGTTAAGATATTTTAATAGACGTTGCTAGACAATCCCATGTAAATGATCATGTTACTAAATGTAGAGCAAAGTGTAGATATTTCATAGAACTCCTTTTTAACCTAATGTGTTACGCAAAAAAAAATAAAAAATCACCAATCCATTGATTATAGGCAGGGCTAGGTCATAAGAGAAAAGGTTAGAGGTCCCCTCTGGATGTATTGGTATACTGGCTACCTCAATATGATATGTTTATGTGTTTTACACCCTTGTGTCATGCATGAGAGAGGTGCTATACTGCACTAGCCTGTAACATTGATATGGCTGAGTAGAACGTTTAAATTAGATTTTGTAGTCCTGGTTAGAGCTAGTTAGGTGCTGTTCCTGTTTTTTAGGTATTTATTGGAGTTTACTAATGCTATATGACATATACTTCAGTGAATATGATCATTTTCAAATTCTCATACATTTTGGGAATACTTCCTATGGGATGTCCTTTGTGAATTAACATTTTCTCTGTTGCTCTAAGGTAGATTTTATAGGGACCCTACAGGCACCTAGACTGCATCATCTAAATGAAGTGGTCTGTGTGCCATGTCCCTGTCTCTTTAACCCTGCAGCTGAAAACATTGCTGTTCTGCAGGAATGGCAATGTTTAAATTGAAGGGTTAACTTGCCTCTGGTGGTTGCATGCGTCTCTAGCAGCCATTAGAGGTGCTTCTGTCACAATAGCCGAGTTAAACTCGTAAAGACCATGTGATGAGCTCAGCGCTGTGTTACAGCCTAAGCAACATAGCCTCCCAAAGCTTTCTGAACTGATTATTTCAGACAAAAAGGCAGAGCCGCAGAATGGAGACCTGAGTGGCAAGAGCTGAAAGGTAAATATATACATGTTTGTTAGTCCACCCATTGTACAGCGCTGCTGAATTTTTGGCGCTATATAAACAATAATAATAATAAAATGGAAAATAAAATTATTATTTGCATTTATAGACTACCAACATATTCCACAGTACTTTAGAATTATATAAAGGGTCTATTAAAAGGTGAAGAAGCCCCTGCTCAAATCACCTTACAATCTATGAGTATTTGAGGTGGCAAATATATATCAATCGGTGTCCTGCCAAAGGACATTTACTGGTAAGGTGGTCTGACTGGGATATAAACCTGGGTTTCCTGATTAACACTGCTTTTAACCAGCTAATAATTAATCACATTAACTGCTCCGTTCGCAAAGAAATGTCTTTAATTTATGAAAGTTTATATGCTATATGAAATAGGAATATTGAAAATGAGTTTCTGGTTCAAGTGGTGGACCTACCAGGTAAAAATATGGCCCACTCCTACTTAAAGGGACACAATATGCAAGATGATTAGATTAGCATTATATTGACAATACATTAAAAACATATGTAAAACCTTACCTTTTAAAGTTCTTACAACTGCATCACTTCCCTGACCCAACCAGGAAGATGCGCCATCAACCAAACTTTCATTCTAGACTGTGAGTATTTTTCTTATCCCATAGACTAATGTCTAGCAGAAGTTTATGGGATATGTACTTTAGATGCAAGCCACCATTGCATTTATAACATAGGAAATACAAGAACAGCTCAATAAGCTGATGGCAGCCATAACACAGAGACCAACACTTTATACAAAGCCCAGTTTTTTTTTTGGTGAGCCTGGTTGTGTGCAGTAATCACCCATGGCTCATGTCAGCCGTTGTTTGGGCTCTAGCTTCAGAGCTAGAAAGGGGTGGAGACTGATGTCCATCAACATCGTGTTTGCGGCATGTACACAGCACATTTACAATTTGAACTCAGCTTAAACAACAAATAAGTAAGAAGAGAGGAGGATTAACCATAAAAGGACTTTAGGTGGCTACCCAAGGTTTAAACAGAAGCCCCAGAACCAGGATTTTAAGTTTGCACTGTTCACCATACCTATGTGAACAATGAAGTGTGGGTGGGCAAGTCAGTAATCTGCCTAGGTCCCTGTGGGATCTCCTTTTTTTCTATTCAGAAGTAAAAATCACTGCTGTTGTAAGCCACTGTGTGATGTACACAGGGAATAGGGAGCTCTGCATCCTAAACTTTGCAATAATGCACAAATGTTATAGTGTTTAGAGTAAACATGTAAGAAAAAAGCATAGCATAATTCCGAATTAAAATTAATGTTTGGTCACCCTCGTGTAGTATGTTTCTAAAAGGTTTCTAGTTTGTGGGGGCGGAGGTAGCTATCTGCCTGAACAGTCGCAGGTCAGTGGAGCTCTGACATTGAGGCAACAAACTGCACTTATTGGGGTCCCACGGAGTGTATTAATCTGGTACAGACAAAGAGAGTGTGGTCGTGACGCGATAGGCAGAAAACCAAAAAAAACCCGGCCCGATCGGCCACGTTATTCAGCTGATAAGCTGTGACTTACTGTGGAGACCGCATGGCGAGGTTAGACCAACCATGGCAGCTGACCTCGCTGAATTTTCAGACACCTCGGATGACTGCCCCCTCCACAATTCAGACACTCTGGGGTATAAAGGAACAGCCAAGACCCCACAGCTGACCGCAGGACCATCTCCCCCCGATCACCAAGGAGATACTCACCAACCTTCTGTCAGACTTCTGCCAAACTTGCTGAAATCTCCCAAGTAAGGGAGGACGTAAGGGGGATTCACTGCACGCCTCACAACTGTGGAGCAAATCTCCTATACTCACACAGCCCAAGTACTCCAGCATCAGGTCAGTGACCAGGGCTGGACTGGGGATACAAAGCAGACCTGGAAAAAAAATCTATGCCAGCCCCATAAGTCATTGCGCCATGTATTGTCACATGTAATATGTAAAGCTATGTCTTACCACCCCAGAGGATTAAGTAATATATAAACACACACACACACACACATATATATATATATATATATATACACAAACTGCTCAAAAAAATAAACGTGCCTGTATGACCTCCCTACAACGCCTGTGCATGCTCCTGATGGGGTGGCGGATGGTCTCCTGAGGGATCTCCTCCCAGACCTGGACTAAAGCATCTGCCAACTCCTGGACAGTCTGTGGTGCAATCTGACGTTGATGTCCCAGATGTGCTCGATTGGATTCAGGTCTGGGGAACAGGTGGGCCAGTCCATAGCATCAATGCCTTTGTCTTGCATGAACTGCTGACACATTCCAGCCACATGAGGTCTAGCATTGTCTTGCATTAGGAGGAACCCAGGGCCAGCCACATGAGGTCATGAGCATATGGTCTCACAAGGGGTCTTAGGATCTCATCTCGGTACCTAATGGCAGTCAGGCTACCTCTGGCGAGCACATGGAGGGCTGTGCGGCCCCCCAAAGAAATGCCACCCCACACCATTACTGACCTACTGCCAAACCGGTCATGCTGGAGGATGTTGCAGGCAGCAGAATGTTCTCCACGGCGTCTCCAGACTCTGTCACGTCTGTCACATGTGCCCAGTGTGAACCTGCTTTCATCTGTGAAGAGCACAGGGCGCCAGTGGCGAATTTGCCAATCTTGGTGTTCTCTGGCAAATGCCAAACGTCCTGCACGGTGTTGGGCTGTAAGCACAACCCCCACCTGTGGACGTCGGGCCCTCATACCACCCTCATGGAGTCTGTTTCTGACCGTATAAGCAGACACATGCACATTTGTGGCCTGCTGGATGTCATTTTGCAGGGCTCTGGCAGTGCTCCTCCTTTTCCTCCTTGCACAAAGGCGAAGGTAGCGGTCCTGCTGCTGGGTTGTTGCCCTCCTACCGCCTCCTCCACATCTCCTGAGCCACTTGTGTGGGTTGTAGACCCGTCTCATGCTACCACTAGAGTGAAAGCACCGCCAGCATTCAAAAGTGACCAAAACATCAGCCAGGAAGCATAGGAACTGAGAAGTGGTCTGTGGTCACCACCTGCAGAACCACTCCTTTATTGGGGGAGTCTTGCTAATTGCCTATAATTTCCACCTGTTGTCTATCCCATTTGCACAACAGCATGTGAAATTGATTGTCACTCAGTGTTACTTCCTAAGTGGACAGTTTGATTTCACAGAAGTGTGATTGACTTGGAGTTACATTGTGTTTTTTAAGTGTTCCCTTTATTTATTTTGAGCAGTGTATATAAACCAAAAATAGTCTTGCACTTAACTTTAATTCTTCACAATCAAAAGATCTACATTTTACTTTGTAACCCAAACTTTCATCAGGATAAAATAACATAATAAAAAACAATCTTATACACCCACCACCATTATACACTTACCCAATAAGTGAGGGGATTGTATCTGAGAGTGCCAGAGCCGTAGCCTGCACGGGTTACTGATTCACCCTGATTACATCATCACCTTATGTCCAGCGTCATGACGCAATCAGAGGTCGTCACCATAGAAACCGGACGCCAAGTAGGTTATGACTTTCTAAACCAACACCAGGAAACTAAGACTGCCATGGCAACCAAGTAAACAGAGAGAAAAATACATCTCATACTAATGAAATGGGTCTCAGAGAATTGCCCTCATGAAACCAAATACATAAGCCCTCTTTTTTTTTTATATATCTTTATCTTAATTTATAATATCTACCTTATCTTCTTATTCCTATTTTTATATTTATTCCTATATATATATATATATATATATATATATATATTGTGACAAAACGCCTTTTGTCCCTAGATGGTTAGGTGACAAGCGGCCCTTTTCCCATGGCTGTTGGAGGAGCCTGAGTGCCAGCCTCCTGCCTCATGACTATGGCCCTCTCATCAGCCCATGCTAGACTTAAACCCCATGGCGATTTGACTGTGTTTGTAACCTCTGAGCGCTGTTTGGAGATATTGAGCGCTCAGATCCAAGCCATCTGGGGATGGGTTGAATGTGGGGGTTCTGTTCAGTATGATAGGAGTTATGTATTTTTGTGTCTTTTGCAAACATGTGCTCAATGGAGTCTGCCTTTATCCCGGGTGCCAGGTGATCCGTTACATATATATATATATATATATATATATATATATATATATATAAACAAAAATAAAGAGATGCAATCTGAGGACTTAACAAGTGAAAAAAGGGGATTTATTCCAGTAGGTAAAACATAAAAAATTAACCGACGTTTCGACCCATTCGGGTCTTTCTCAAGGTCAATGTACCTAAGTATAAAAGTTATATATATATAGGAAATAGAATAATATACTCACCAATCGTGAAGAAACCCCTGAATCCCTTCGTGTGAACCTGGAAGTGAAACCGGAAGTGAGAACCCATGGTCACGTGGTGCACCGTGGTATGCGTGATGACGTAGTGTTGCTAAGATACCGATAAACAAGCAAAATTATATGATCGGTATAATGGTCTCAAAAGTGTATGCCGGGTGTGCAGGTGAAATGAAAGATAACTACTTCTAAGGAAGAGTGTATATGCTATCACAATGAATGTATAATTTTGCTTGTATACATGATATATATATATATATATATATATATATATATTTATATATATATTGTGTGTGCTTATATATTACTCAATCATCTGGGGTGGCAAGACTTACATAATATTTTTGGTACATTTATTTTTCTAATTCAAAATATTGGTCCTTTCAGCGTAAAACATTTAATTATACAGTAAGCATACCCCATTGGTGTATTTTGGATTTGTGCTGCTCAAAATCTAAATTTGCCCCCCCAATTCGTGTCAAGGCTATTTTTACTGACAGACACATGCCCTCATTGATACCTGCACTGATATACACTCACTGACAGATACACAGTCATTGGCACACACATAGCCATTGGCACACACTGTTTAACCAACACACACTTTCACTGACAGACACACACTGACACACCCACTCACTGACAGGCACACACTCTCAGATACACATAAAATGACACACACACTGACACACACACTGACACACACTCACAGGCCATTCTCACTCACAGACACACACTGACAACTACACTCACTCACTCACAGTAAGGTGGACACCCCAGAACACGAGGCAATGCATTTGTCTGGGAGCATGGGGTGGCATTTTCTGGCACCCCCCCTGAAACTGCCGCCCTAGGCAAATGCCTTGTTTGCCTTGTGGTAAATACATCCCTGGCATACCCACATGCAGACACAGACAAACTCACTGACATAAGCTCATTGATGCACAGGTTCACAGACAGACAATCTCATTGATATACATACACTCATTGACATAAAAACACAAGCTCACTGATGCATACAAATAGGCTCACTGACAGACAATCTCAGTGACCCACACAGACAAGCTTATTGGTACACAAACACATTTAGTACAGACAAACTCTGACATGCACAAGCTTACTACAGACAAGCTCACTGTCACACACACATGCTCCCTGACACCTTCATGCTTACTGCAGACAAGCACACTGACCCACATGCTCACTACAGACAAGCTAACACACACATGCTCACTACAGACAATCTCACTGTCACACACATACTCACGACAGACGAGCTCACTGACACACATACATGCTTCCAACAGACAAGCCCACTGACACACACATGCTCACTACAGACAAGCTCACTGCCACACACGCATACAAGCTCACTCACTAGCAGCCACACACACACACAAACTCACTCAGGAGCAGGCACACACAAGCTCACTCACTAGCAGCCACACACACACACACAATCTCACTGAGGAGCAGGTACACACACACACACAAGCTCACACACTAGCAACCACACACATACAAGCTCACTCATTAGCAGACAAGAAGGAGAAGAATCTGTCCTATAAAGTGTACATCACAGTATATACAGTTAGGTAAAAAACAGTTAAAAATACCCTTTAATAAAATGGGGTAAACATACCGAAAAAATGTTAACGAAAAAGGTGAAGAGAAGGGTGGTAAGACACACTGGGAGGAAGGAATAGTGTCTCAGATAAAAGCTAAATAATAATCGATGTCAGTACTACTGCCCTACTACCGCCAAGTGGCGTGATACTGTTACTGCCGCAATTAGTCTATATGCTGGTTGCCAGTGCCACAGTGTTCTCTTAATCGTCAATATAAGGAGATGTGACAGTAGCCCAACAACAGATGAGGTCAGTGAGGAGTAGTGTAACCAATAACTCGTAGTATAGTGTTATTATTTAGACACACAAGTACCGATATCCTACAGTAAAAAATGAGTCCGAAAGTGGGTCTCTTTCGGAGAACAGTCATATAGTGACACAAAAGTGTCACAGACCAGTCTCTAACTCAAAACACTAGCCGATTAATGGAATATGTATTCCTAAGGTAAATGGTACTAGGAGTGATATTAGAGCACATATATCACAACGTATTCACATACCGGACCCTGGCTCGGGGTTGTGACCGGTGAGAGGCAGTGTAAAAGAGACAAGAGTTACCGGGTATCGGTATCGGAGAGGGAGAGAGGGGAGATCTGTAATCTGACTAAAAGGATATCAGATCAGAGTTCGTTTCCCTCAGGGTGCAAACGTACATACCCATATGCATCGAAGTTATTATAGTTACTAATGGATACCAATGTCAGGCGATCAGTAACGTAAACTGAATATGCATGTCAAAGCTCACATCCTAACCATCAAATACTAAAAAATCCACCTAATTAATATGTGTATGATAACTGAAAGAATTTATGCAAAAAAGGTGGAATGGTGCCTTCATGGGCACCAGGTATAGTAAAGTAGTAGGAGAGGCAAAGGAAAGAAGGGTATATATAAAGTTAGTGTTTGCCCTAATATTCCCCTTAAAAAAGTAGATAGTTCCTTGATGGGTACTCAAGGTTACTGTTCACCTGGAGAGTTCAATTAGCGTCCCGTATGGATAGAGTGGTGGAACCTGGTTACTATATAATAAAAATGCAACCAGAGTGGATGGTTCTGGTCAACTGGGAATTGAGTGAGGTGATGTCCGAGGAATAGAGATAACCTTTGAAGGAACGGGTAAGTGTCAAACCCGAAATCAGTGGTAGGTGCCACACTTCAACCCGACGCGCGTTTCGCCTGTGTTAGGAGGCTCATCAGGGGGATTTTTTAAACTGTTTTTTACCTAACTGTATATACTGTGATGTACACTTTATAGAACAGATTCTTCTCCTTCTTGTTTAATACTCACCTTTAGGGTTACCCCCTGCTCTGTCCTTGTGATCGATTGGCCATCTCCACTTTCTCTATCCACTGACTAGCAGACACACACACACAAGCTCACTCATTAGCAGCCACACACACTCACATAAGCTCACTCACTTGCAGGCACACACACACAAGCTCACTTACTAGCAGTGACACACATGCAAGCTTACTCACTAGCAGGCACACACATACAAGCACACTCACTAGCAGCCACACACATACAAGCTCACTCACTAGCAACACACATACAAGCTCACTCACTAGCAGCAACACACACACACAACTCAGTGATTAGCAGCCACCAACAAACAAACACACACACACAAGTTCACTCACAAACAGCCACACACACACACACACACTCAACTCATTAACTAGTAGCCACCCACTCACACAAACACAAGTTCACTCACTATCAGGCACACACACACACACACACACTCTCTCTAGGAGACACACACAACCATGGCTGAAGCTTACCTGGCACTGGTGGATGAAGTTGCCATTTTGTGACCTCTTCCTCCCAGAGAGGTCAGTAACGTGTGTGCGGGGCGGAGCTTGTGCACTGGAGGTGGGGCTTACGTTCAGAGTCGGGGCTTGCATTCAGAGGCGGGACATGCAGCCAAAAAATTAGGTAAATAGTGCTGTGAGCAGTGGCGTACATACCAGGGTCGCAGGGGTCGCGGCTGCGACCGGGCCCGGCCCACCAGGGGGCCCGGCCGCCCCTGCGACCCGGTATGTACCCACAGGGCCAGCCTCTTCTGCTGGGGGGCCCAGGAGCCGGCCACCTCCGGGCCCCCCGAGGCTGGCCCTGCTGTCACCCGGCTGGCTGGCGGGCGCGTGGGGGAGCACTGTCCTTTGAGTGCTCCCTCTTCAGCTCCCTCGCGCACCGCACTGAAACCGGAGCCGGAAGATGACGTCATCTTCCGGCTCCGGTATCAGTACGCGGCGCGCGAGGGAGCTGAAGAGGGAGCACTCAGGGGACAGTGCTCCCCCACGCGCCCGCCAGCCAGCCGGGTGACAGCAGGGCCAGCAACACCACTGGACCCCAGGGAATCCCCCCAGCTCTCACACAGGTAAGGAGGCTGGGGGGATTAAATAAAAAAAAAAACAGAAAAAACGTGTGAGTGTGTTTAGTGAGAGTGTGTTTAGTGAGAGAGTGTTAGTGAGAGTGTGTTTAGTGAGAGTGTGTTTAGTGAGAGTGTGTTTAGTGAGAGTGTGTGTTAGTGAGAGTGAGTGTGTTAGTGTTAGTGAGTGTGTTAGTGTTAGTGAGTGTGTTAGTGTTAGTGAGAGTGTTAGTGTTAGTGAGAGTGTTAGTGAGAGTGTTAGTGAGTGTGTGTTAGTGAGTGTGTGTTAGTGAGCGTGTGTTAGTGAGTGTGTGTTAGTGAGTTAGTGAGTGAGTGTGTTAGTGAGTGAGTGTGTTAGTGAGTGAGAGTGTTAGTGAGTGAGAGTGTTAGTGAGTGAGAGTGTTAGTGAGTGAGAGTGTTAGTGAGAGTGTGTGTGAGTGTGTTAGTGTGAGTGTGTTAATGTGAGTGTGTTAGTGTGAGTGTGTTAGTGTGAGTGAGTGTGTTAGTGAGTGTGTTAGTGTTAGTGAGTGTGTTAGTGTTAGTTTGTGTTAGTGTGTGTGTGTGTTAGTGTGTGTGTGTGTTAGTGTTTGTGTGTGTGTCTAAAGCACTTACCTTTCTCCAGCGCCGGGCTCCCTTGGCGCTGGGGATCTCTCCGTCCCGATCCGCCTCTCAGCTCCGAATGCACATGCGTGGCAAGAGCCACGCGCGCATTCAAACCGCCCATAGGAAAGCATTACTCAATGCTTTCTTATGGACGTTCAGCGTCTTCTCACTGTGATTTTCACAGTGAGAATCGCAGAAAATCCTCTAGCGGCTGTCAATGAGACAGCCACTAGAGGCTGGATTAACCCTCAGTGAAACATAGCAGTTTCTCTGAAACTGCTATGTTTTCAGCTGCAGGGTTAAAACTAGAGAGACCTGGCACCCAGACCACTTCATTGAGCTGATTTGATCTGGGTGTCTGTAGTGGTCCTTTAAGTGTATGTGTTTATGCATGCACTGGCGTACATACCACAGTCGCACGGGTCGCAGCCCTGCGACCAGGTGCCCGCCGCCATGTGTTGCGGCCCCAGCCCGCGCAGAGTAAGCGCAGGGGGGGGGGCCCACAGATCAGTTTTCGCACCGGGGCCCCATGGGTTGTGTGTACGCCACTGGCTGTGAGATTGACAGGTCTCACTCTGGCCACAGGCAGCCTAATTGTGGCCGCATCAGCCCCCAGCTCCTCCCTCTTTACTCCCCTTGGACTGACACAGGCTGACACAGTCCGAGAAGAAAATCATTTAAATTACATGTTTCTGATGATTAGGGCTGTCTGCCCAGTCCCAGGTGCCACGGCCCACCGGGAAATTTCCTGGTATGCCGGTGAGCCAGTCTGGCCCTGGATTATGCCCACGAAGCCTAGCAGGGCCGAGACCAGGACTTTTCCTGGATAACATAACTCTGATAATACCACTTACCCTCCCAGCTCCCACTGTAATCACTCTTGAAGAGCTATGGCTCTATTTCACTTTTAGTCTTCTCCATTGCACTCTCAATTTCAATTATTCCTACTCTGTTAACGCTGTGCATTCCACCCCTGCCCCAACCGCTGCAATACAGTTTCTAGCACAGCTGCAGCACAACGAAAAAAGTGCAGTATTTACGCAATGCCTTATAACAGTTCCGCTATGTCTTCTAAATGTTTGCAATCGCTATTGTGGCATTGCAAGCTTGTATGTACTACTATGCACTGCTAAAATCGAGATTTTTTTTAGAAAAGTACAAGTGTGTGTAGTTTGCTTAATGCTGAGCCCTATTTCAGTGTGAAATACTCAGCACAAAAAAACAACAATTTATCACTCTGCTGCTAAACATGCTGAGCAGATCAACAGCAGCATCTGCTGAGCACAAAGACTAATTAAAACAGTTAACCATTTAGAGGAAAAAATTACTGCGGCTGTAGTTTACACTGTAGTTTTAGTGTCTACTGACCACTGAATGTTTATTGAAATTGTTACAGTATAGTACAAAAATTGTTAAGACAAATCTATGCAGTATTCTTACATTATTTAGCATTCATGTCTCTTATGGGGAGAATATTTGGTGATTTACAATAGAAGCAGCCTATTCGTTTTTTTTTTTTTTTTTTTTTAAATTAAATGGGCCATAAAGCTTGACAATTCTGTCAACACAACATGAAATGTCATGTGACCTTTTTATACCAGATTGACAACTTAACGGAGACTTCTTGTGCAACATGGTAGTCAACAGTCTGATTAATATATAAAGTCATATAGTATGTTTCAACTAAAAATACTTACATTAAAAGGACACTAAAGTCACCAAAACAACTGAAATCATTCCACTGCATTTTTACTGCTCAATTCTTTGTCATTTAGGAGTTAAAACGTTTTGTTTATGGAGCCCCAGCCACACCTCACCTTGCTGTGACTGACACAACCTGCATGAAAGCAAGCATTTCAATCAGATATAACTTACTTTGAAAGTTTTTATCTCCTGTTCTGTAAATTGAATTTTAAGTAAATACAGGGGGCTCCTGCAAGGTCTAACAAGCAGGAGATAAGACATTTTAAATTAAAAAGATTGTGCAATAAAGGAAGTATAAACTTTAGATCACTCTTTACAGGAAGTGTTTTGGCTGTGTAAGTCTCATGCAGGGAGGAGTGACTAGGGCTACATAAACAAAGTGATTTAACTTTTAAGTGGCAGAGAATTGAAAAGTGACACTGCATGGGCATGATGTATACACCCAAATTGCTTCATTAGGCTAAAGTTGTTTGGGTGACAATAGTGTCCTTTTAACAGGGTTATTTAGTAAACTATTTGGTACTTTTTAGGGCAAAAAGGTGGATTCATTTCAGAAGTTTCTCAAACTATGTCTTAATTAATCTGGAAGAGTTTTTAATATGAATCCATCCAAATCAACTGGAAGGGCCATAACAGTGATTCATGTAGCCAAATACTCACTATTGTCTAAAAGTATAGGGTGAAGGAACACTCCAAACAAAATAACCACTACAGCATGCTTTTGGTGCCCAGGCCTCTCCTCATTGCAAGTAGTCAACATTTTTTTTAAAAACAGTTTGACCTTTTTTTTTTTTTTAAATTCTTTATTTTTGAGTCGGCACGGAGTGCGGCATTTCGAAATACAGTGGCTCACGCAGGGGCCGAGTACAAACATTTTTACAGGTTATACATCAGTAGACAGATGATGTTTTCGCATATTAGGTGGTGATTCATGCCGCTCCGTGTCGCTTTTAAATGAAATATCAAGGAAAAAAAAGGGGGGGGGGGGGCCGTTTCAGCCCTGTATTCAGGGGAACAGGAAAAAACAATAGCATAAAAATAGAACAGTACAATACAATGAAACCATTGAAATGAATCAGAACAATACATTGTAGATGGACAGTGTTATGGATAAGTCGCTTCACATAGAGTGAGTCATGATGGTGATTTACGGTTTGTGTTGCCTGTGGCCGTATAGGCTTTGACAACTGTGAGTCGTTTCGGTGCTGAGCTGGCTCTATGAGGTGTTACGGCTCATACCGAGGTCGACCTCCATGATGCGATGTGTGTCTTGTAGCGTAAGCTAGTTGTATATTAGCCTCTACGGTCTTTAGGCCGCGTATAGATAAAGAGGACAAGGTAGTGTATTGTTGTGTTCGAGAGAAGCATAAGAATCTGTTATAATATGTCCAGCTGATTGTTGTTTGTGCAACCAACAGCTGGAATTGGTGAAAAATAAGAACAATGGGGGGGGGAGGGGAGGTGGGAAGGGTGGGAAGGGATGAGAGGCTGGGGGGTGGGGAGGGGGGGGAGGGGGGAAGCACCGGTCGTGGGGGGGGGGTGCGGCGGAGTGAGGCCACTTCGGCAGCCTCTGTCTGTCAGTGTCATATCGTAAGGTCCCTATTCGTCTAGGTAGTCTTCCCAGGGTTGCCATATTTTTTGAAAAGATTTTTCTGTGTTTCTGATTTGGGCAGTGAGTTTGTCCATCAGATATGTGTCTTTGATTTTTACAGTTACGTCTGCGTCTGTGGGTAGGTCAGGTTTTAGCCATGCTTGGGCAATGGCCCTTCTGGCCGCTAGTGTGATTTTGTCAAAGAGTCGTTGTTCTGTCCTGGGGAGGCCGTCTATGGGTTTGGATAATAAGATCGACCAGGGATCCAGCGCAACAGGTTTCAAAAGAACGTCCGTCAAGAGCGTCTGTATGCGCGTCCAGTATTTGTGCATTTCGGGGCATTCCCACCACATATGTATGAAGGTGCCCTTACCCCCGCATCCCTTCCAGCATATGTCGGTCGTGGTTTTACCCATTTTGTGTAGTTGTACTGGTGTGGTGTACCATCTCATAAGCATTTTATAGGATTGCTCTTGGTGTAGTACGCAAATAGAGGTTTTGGCTGTCGCTTCCCATATGTCAACCCAGTCCTCTCCCTCCAACGTCCCTCCCAGGTCCGTCTCCCATTGGTTGATATATCGCGGATCTGTGTCGTCTTTGACGGGGGCGCTAAGATGTGAATAAATAGCGGTTATTAAGCCTTTTTGTACGGTTTCGGCATTACATAGCTGTTCGTAGAATGTCATTGGGGCGTGTGCTGCTTTTTTAACCTCTGGAGATCTGGCGAAGTCTCGTAGTTGTATGTGGCGGAATACGTCTTTTGTAGTCAGGGTCGTCAGGAGCTTAAGACTGTCAAACGTTCTGAAGGCTCCACCTTCGTACATTTGTCTGTATCTCTGCATCCCCGTGCTCTCCAAGCCCCTAAAGTCCCTTGCGCTCAGCCCGGGCTCAAACGCCTTGTTTCTCAAGTACGGTGTCAGTGGCGAGGGGGTGTGCTTGAGTGCGTATTTAATAGCCGTCTTGTCCCAAATTCTAACTGAGTTTAGGACGGCCGGGCAGGTAGTGTTTAGGGCGGGTCTGTCTTGTTTGGGGACCCATATCCAGTATTGTGGTAGGTCTGGGCCCATGAGCTTAGTTTCCAGGTCGACCCACCTATGGGAGCCTTCTGGAGCGTGCCACGCCACTATTTGGGCTAATTGGGCCGCTAAGTAGTAAAGATGTAAATTTGGGAGTCCAAGCCCTCCTCTTAACTTCGGTCGATACAACACCTGTCTGGCTATTCTATGTCGTTTTTGTGCCCATATGAAGTTATCTATGTGTCTTTGTAGTGTGGTGAGGTCTTGTTTACTAATTTTGACCGGTAGAGCCTGAAACAAGAACAATAGGCGTGGAAGCAGCGTCATTTTTATGGCATGAAGCCGCCCAATCCATGAGATTGGCTTCTCTTGCCATTTGTCTATGTCTTTGCATAGTTTTTGCACCGTGGGTGTGTAATTCGCGTCGTAAAGCTTCTCTGGGTCTGCGGTTAATTTGATCCCTAAGTATTTGACTTCGGTTCTCGAGAAGTGAAGGGGGTGGTTGGCTTGTATGGCAATGATTTCTGCTGTGTTCAATTCCAGTGGCATCGCCACTGATTTATCAAGATTAACTTTATAGCCTGATACTTGCCCGTATTCGTCTAGGAGGGAGAGAAGGTGTGGCAGGGATCTCTGGGGGTTGGTGATTGTGACCATTATGTCGTCAGCGTACGCTGAAACTTTGTACTCCTCTCCCCCTGCCTTTATGCCTGGGATGTTCCCGTCTTCCCTTATCCGTTGCAGAAGTGGTTCAAGCGCTAGGACGAACAATAAGGGGGAGAGGGGGCAGCCCTGCCTGGTGCCGTTGGCGGGCGTGAATGGGGTCGTAGCCGCTCCTGGGACAGCTGTCTGCGCCCTGGGTGCGGTGTATAGGGCCTTTATGCCCCTAATGAACCTCTCCGGCATTCGGAGGTGCTCCAAGAGCGAGAAGAGGTAGTGCCACAGGACCCTATCGAACGCCTTCTCCGCGTCCAGGGAAAGGACCAGAGAAGGCGTCCGGGTCCTCACTGCCCACCATATGACATCAGCGCCTCTCCTAGTGTTCTCGTATAATTGTCGAGATGGCACAAAACCGACCTGATCCGGGTGGACCAGTTTTGTCAGCAAGGGGTTTAGACGAGTCGCTAGAATTTTGGCGAACAACTTAACATCGAAGTTTATAAGCGAAATGGGCCTATAGTTCCCCGCCTCCGACGGGTCTTTACCGTGGTTTCGGGATGAGGGTGATGTCTGCTGTTAGAGTTTCTGGGTTGGGATGTCCTCCGTCCATCCATTCCGCATATACCTTAACTAGTCGTGGGGTTAGGGTGTCTCTAAGGATCTTATAGTAGGAACCATCGTACCCGTCCGGTCCCGGGGCCTTGTTACCTTTAAGTGCTGAGATGGCTTTGTCGACCTCCTCATCCTCTATTGGGGCATTTAGTGTCAGCATGTTCTCCGCCGTGAGATGTGGTAATTTTGTTTTGTTCAAGTAGTTTGCGACAGTGATCGCATATGTCGCATTGTTACTATTTAAGTCCGGGGAGTGGTCATATATATTTGCCAGGAGCTCCGTAAAGACCTGGTTGATTTCCGAGGGGTCGTGTGTGATCTGCCCTGTCTTGTTTCGGATCGCTGTTATGGTTTTGAACTGTTGTTTGGGGTTGAGTGCCCGGGCTAGGAGGGTGTCCATTTTATTAGAGCGTTCATAATAAAGTCGTTTTTTGCGGACTAGATCCCTACCGAGTTCCTCAACCGCCAAGGACCTAATCTTGTGACGGAGTTCCCGAAGGTCTTGGAGACCTTGCTTCGTGGGGGTTTGTTTGTGCTTGGCTTCGGCCCTCCTCAGCGCCTTCTGGAGCTCGAAGAGGGTTTCCGCCTTCTGCTTTTTTCGTCTAGTTGCCAGTTTAATAAGGGAGCCCCGGATGACCGCCTTATGGGCGGCCCATATTGTGGTTTGCGTTAGGTCCGGTGTGTCGTTTTCCTTGAAGTAGGAATCGATATCTTTCTGAATAAGTATTGCTACTTCTGGGTCTTTAAGGAGTGTGCTGTTCAACCTCCATTTCCAGGGTGGCCTAGGGCCTGGGATTCGTAATGAGAGTTCTATATCTGCGTGGTTTGACCACGTAATGAGGTTGATCCGCGCGGAATGGATCCACGGGATCCCGGCCTGATTAACCAGAAATAAGTCTATGCGGGAGTAAGTGGAGTGTGCCGCCGAAAAAAAAGTGTAGTCTCTTTGTCCCGGGTGACGCAGTCTCCAGGGGTCAAGTAGTTGTGTATTTTGCATGAATTGAAATAGTAATTTATCTTGTCCCCCGACCCTCGGGGCCCTCTGACCTCCCGCCGGTGTGCTACGATCGACTGGTGGACTGGGGGTAGCATTCAGGTCGCCCCCCAATACTATTATACCATGCGATAGTTTCTGCACGATCCCGTGTAAGTTGTCCCAGAAGGTTGGGTCTGATTGATTAGGCGCATAGATGTTTATAAGGTGATAGGTGGTGGCGTGTATGGTCCCAGTAAGGATGATATACCTACCCGTGGTGTCGGATTGTGTAGTATGAGTGATAAAAGGGCAATTTTTATGGATGAGTATTTCTACTCCATTTTTTTTCACCAGAGCTCTGGAAGAGTACGCCCTGGTGTACAGGTGGTCGGTTAGTTGAATCCGGGCTGAGCGCAACATATGGGTCTCCTGCACGAAGGCTATGTCTGTCTTTTGTCTTTTTAGTTCCCTCATTAATAGTCGCCGTTTGGTCGGTGTATTAAGGCCGTTAACGTTAAGGGAGGTAATCTTAAGTGTGGCCATGTTTCGGTTTAAATGAGGTCCTGTCGGTCCCGTGAGTGTCGCGGTCAGGTCTGTCCGCCGCGTCCCCCACCAGGGAGCGGTGCTTGTGGACTAGGGGGGGGGGGAGGCAGTGACCGGGTTCCTTTTTGAGACCGGTGTGGAGGTGGGAAGGGAGTCCTCGCTAGGGAGAACACGTTCTGTCTGTGGGTTGAGTAATTGGAGGCTGTTCGTGGGAGGGCTGACGAGGCCCAAGAGCTATCTAGGCCTTGTTGTACGAAGGGAGGGTAAGGGGAAGGGAAGGGGTAGTGGTACAAAACGGGGGGTAGGGGATCACTCCGGTCTTATTCGTGCCGGGTGTATCGGGGGGTGGATGCCCGCTCCGCGAGTACTTCAAGTAGCACGGAGGGGACAAACATTCGCCGAGCACCCTGCCGAAGACCCGAGTATCTAGATATCTTAGGATATAAACGTTAGTGCCCTGCCAATTTTGGTTAGGGAAATGTGTAGTCTCATGCCAAATCAATTGTGTGTTCACAGAGTTACAATACAGTTACGGAGCAAGCATTGTTTGACCTTAAGTAGACATTCAGTATTTGCAGTAGTTACATTAGACATTAAACATTAAACCCGAGGCATTTATCACTTTGAATACATTCAGAGCTATTACATCTAGCACCCCCTCAAAAGTCCTAATCCCCTTACCCGGGTATCAATCTGGGTCAGCAAAAGGGGGGGGGGGCATCGTCCCGTCTACGTCAGAGCTGCCGGGGTGTGCTACTCCGTCACCCGTCCCGTGGGATCGGGGGAGGGGGGGGGCAAGGGGGGGCAGGGATGACCGGTGAGATTAAGAAGTGTTAGTCATCGCTGTGGGGGTTGCCCCGAAAACGGGTCTGGGGGGGTGGGATTAGCCGTGGGGTATTAAGCAGTGTCCCATACCGCATGTCACCAGATAGTCTAAGTCGTGACCCCTAAGTTCCGTCATCACCAGAAGGCCCTCAAGGTCCCCCTAAGTACTGAGAATGATACGTAAAAACAGAAAAGCAGAAGATAGTAAAACAATAATGAGATAATAATAAAACAATAGAGCAATAGAGTAATACTGAGGGTTGGGGGGAGAGGGAGTATGCACTTGCGTTTCTGGCCGTGGATGCGACTCTGTGCAGTGTCCCAATGCTTGGGGATAAACCAGTGTCCCATTCGGTAGTGGACTCTGTCACTGTCCTGTTTAAAAAAGAGTGGTTTAAGAGTCACAAATCCGTGCAGCACAGTGGTATCTCGGACGGGCCAAGCACGAGTAGGTCTTCTGTATAAGTGTGTTCTCGTCCTTGCACAGCTTCTGTTTCTACGCAGCAATTTGAGACTGTAGTCGCGGGTTAAAGTATCAGCCGTTCCGTTTCTGCGTCATGTTTCTTCTTATGTTGTTGCGATGTAGTTAACGGGCGATGCTTAGTTACCCATCTAGTATCGGTCCCTTGCGTTTCATACAAAATGCTAGGGTATATTGTATTCCGTTTGTTTTCGCAGTGTCCTTTCTCAGGCCCCTAGGTGTTGTACTTTGATGTGTGGTAGCAATCCTTCTGCAACAGGTCCAGTCTTGTCTTGATTTCACGAGTGTTGTTCACATCGGATTTTTGAATAATGTCTCTGGTGTTGGTATCGTCTGTGGGTTTTGCGGTCCGCAGCTGTAGCCGTCTGTGTTCAATTTAGGAGACCATTTTTGCGTTGTAGCTTGTGATTTGGGTCTGATTCTCATCTTGCTGCTTTGTGCGGGGGGGGATATCGTTAGGGTGAGTTTGGTCAGTAGTCAGCAATGTTTGGCGGAGGGAAGGCCCCTGTGGGACCCCTATAGTGCGCCGCCGTCCAGGCCTGCTCCATCCCTGGGCAAAAGGCCTAGTGCTTGAGTCCCTCGTTGGGGGAGTCGGAAATCTTCTGGGACTTCTATACCTAGTCCCCGGAGGAAGGCCTTTGGGTCCGCCGTGGGCAGGAGTACAGCTGGTCGTGGGCCGTTGAACACCAGCATTTTAAAGGGGTGTCCCCAGGCAAAGTTGAGGCCCTTTGCCCTGACTAGGTCAGCAACAGGCTTCCATTCCCGTCTCCTGGCTAAAGTGGCAGGTGCAATGTCCTGGTAAAGGTGGAGTGTGGAGCCATCCAGCGTGTAAGTGTGGCGGCGTGCGCTTTTAATAATCGCTTCTTTGGTGGAGAAAAAATGCCACCTCATTATTACGTCCCTAGGGGGGCTGTCAGGAGGGCCCCTGGCTCTCAGCGCTCTGTGCGCCCTGTCGATGGTCCATAGATGTTCCGGTATGGCGGGTAATTGATCTTTGAACAGTCCCAGCAATACAGTTGTTAAGTCTGCATCCTTTATTCTTTCAGGTATGCCTTTAATTCTTAGGTTATTCCTGCGGGACCTGTTAGAGGCATCTTCTATCTCTGCCTCTAGTTCAGCCACTCTAGTGAGTAGGTGGTTGGTGGTGGAGGCTGTTTCGTTATGGGCTGCTACCACGTGGTCCATCCTCCATTCCAGGGCCTCGGTGCGCTGGCCCACTGCCTGTATCTCCTCCTTAACCTCCCTTGCTGATCTCTCTATCTCCCCAGCCAGATAGTGTCTTACCTCTGCAATTGAGTGCAGGATTTCGGCATTAGTCGTCTGTAGAGGTCTGTGCCCATGTTCTCTTGATTGTGGGGAGTCCGGAGAGCCCGCGTTCAGATGGCCGCCGCCATCTTTGGTTACATGCGGCCTGGGCGTCGCGAGGAGTTCGGCGACGGAAGGGGTCCCTTCCTTCGGTTTTTTGCCGGATTTTTTGTTGTTGGCCATTGCCCTGACTGTCCACCCTTCAGCAGGCAAGTTTGTAGGTCGTTGGCAGGGGTGAGTAGCGGTTTGCTTAGCGTTTCGGGTCTGGCAGGGCGCAGAGCTCTTCGCCTAGGCAGCCATCACCGTCGGCGGTCAGACCACGCCCCCCAGTTTGACCTTTTTTTACCTGGGGTTTGAAGGACACTGCTCTCTACCTCCACTCTATCTTAGGGAGAGCAGGCTAAGCCCAGATGTGCAGGGCTTAACTTATTGGCTGAGATAGACCAGCTAATGAAATTCTATGTGAAATGGAGTGGCCTGAGTACACTGTCTCTGTCCTCTTAACCCTGTAGCTGAAAACAATGCAGTTTTAGAGAGAGCCACTTCCAGACAGCCACTAGAGACGTTTCCTTGAGTTTAACTCCATGAAATGACTCTGGACATCTTCACGCCTTACATGAGGACATAACACATCTTGAAAACTTGATTTAATGCATTCCTATGGAGAAGGCCTAATGCTAATGTGGTGCTCGGCATGCAAGTCCATTAGTTTCCCCCTCGCTCTGATGCCGGAGATGGAGCCAGCATTGAGGAATTTTGGTGCTGGAATCAGGTAATGGTTTAATGGTTTGGGGTGGAGGCACAAGGACACTATAGTGTTAGGAATACAGCTTAGAATTCTTAATGCTACAGTATTTCTTTAAATATTCATATTTCTTTACAGGAATATTTATATGCCTTTAAAAAGTTTAAATTATTGAAGCAAAAATAGTTTTGGCAGCAAATAACTTGCTGTTGTCTCTTCTCCACATAACATTCTTACTGGCTTTCATACTGCTACTTCTAATTATTGAAACATCTGCGCCAAGGGTTTGCTATCCTGACCTGCTGTGTTCTCTTGACTGTGCCCTAATTAACAAGGACTTGTTTATGTAAAAGTGACAGACTATGCTGCCCCATCAATTAACCAATCAAGGCAATCACTCCATCAGTGTCAGCCTTGCTCAGCAAGGATCATTATCATTATAACTGATGTGGATTTTCTTTTGACCATTGTGTCAATTCGACTGTAATATTTCCGTGCTTTTGGTTGTTGTCATTTACTAACATGGTTGCTGTATTTATCATTTTAACAATTAACATTATACATTAAGACCCTGTTTTGGATTATGCACTATTTCAATTAAAATAACAATGATCCCTTTATATCTGTATGGATTGCTTCAAAAGTATGGGGCACTTTCTATACAAATAAATATACAAAGACAAACTATTTATTTTCCATTCTTTTCCATTAAGAGAAATTAATCCTCTCATTTCTGTGTAGGCATAATACTAACACAGTAAGCAACATCACTGTATGTATTATAGGCTACAAACATACCTTACTTAAAATTAAAGGGAACCCTACAAACACAATAACCACAAGTCAAATGGTTTTTATAAACAATATTTTCTACATAGTTATACAGTGTGAGCACACATTAGGTAGCTCTTACTACACCTCAGTGATCAAAGCCTTCCGTTACACTATGTGAGCACTTCATGCAGGTATTTTGATGAAGAACAAAGAACGTAAGAGATGATCCAGGGGCACTGGATAATCCCCCCATTTTTTTCAAACTGCTTAAAAATGGTTTGGCAAAAAAATATGAGACTGCATTCACAAGCTCAATGTATGGTCTATGTTGGTGTATTACTTGCAGAAAATATTCTATCTCATCACAGAACACACATTGAATGCTGCTCAAGTTACATTCCTATTATATCTGCCATGGCTCTTTTTGTTGACAAATATATATTGTATCTAAAAGCAGATTGCAATAGGCATAGGTATCCTCCCTCCACACACTGTAAGCAGTCTTCACCCCATTTAGATATAGATATATCCATTATTTTTAAATAAACCACAAAAGAGAACCCTAGCCTACTACATGCTCCGAACTTGTTTGTGCCCATTATAACCAACCATTGACCATTACCAACACCCCCTTTAGTATCAGAGCACATATAACGCAGAGATAGAGCAGACATGTCCATATATCCATTAACTTCTACATGTATCATAGTAAGAGAAGTTAAATAAATGCTTCTGTCATTTTTAATAAATACTTTTCACCATCAGTACTTGCCCAAGAAGCATGTCCCATGACATACTGCAACATGTGATTTATTTACTAAACCCCTCAGTTACCCAACTCCTAAAGATTCTAATCAGCCAATTATCACATGTAATATTTACTGAAGTAATTAATGCTTTTCTCATCCATAAATGTGACACCATTTATACCACATGCATGAATTCCAGCTATTACACAACTGACTTATTCTGTGGCTGGAGACTCACTGGCCATTTGTTCAGTTTGTTTACTGGCCAGTCCAACCCTGTTGGCATTGGAGCTTAAAGGACCACTATAGGCACACAGACCACTTCCGCTTAATGAAGTAGTCTGGGTGCCAGGTCCATCTAGGGTTAACCCTGCCTGCTGTAAACATAGCAGTTTCAGAGAAACTGCTATGTTTACACTATGGTTAATCCAGCCTCTAGTGGCTGTCTCACTGACAGCCGCTAGAGGCACATCCGCAGTGGGAAGACAATGCTTTCCTATGGACTGATTGAATGCGCGGCTGGATTAACCCTATTGTAAATATAGCAGTTTCTCTGAAACTGCTATGTTTAAAGCAGGTAGGGTTAACCCTAGATGGACATGGCACCCAGACTACTGCATTAAGCTGAAGTGGTCTGGGTGCCTATAGTGGTCCTTTAAGCTCCCAGCTCCCATGCCAACAGGGTTGGACTGGCCAGTAGGCAAACTGAACAAATGGCCAGTGAGTCTCCAGCCACAGAATAAGTCAGTTGGATAATAGCTGGAATTCATGAAAATGAGTTTGTGGTCCTTTAATAACTTTCATTACAATCTAAAGTTAAAGAAAGGCAGGTTGTACACAACGTGCTCCAAACCTAATATTTCTAGTTTTCAGTCTGATGCCAGTTTTAATTTAGCATGTGCGGAACTAATCAGCCTTTGCTAAGTCATCTATTAATTTGTTGTTACATAAAATGGACATAAAATGAAAAAAAAAACTACATAGAAATATCCAATTTTCCACAACTAAAGCAAAATGAGCAAACTAAATATTGATATTGTATGTAACACAAATATATGTCTGATATCTTTCTGCTGTTCCAATCAGCATAAAGTAAAATATTCCTTCAGGGAAAAAAATGTCATGATTCATCTGTGTGTCTATTACTATAATAGCGTAAACCCTAGGGTCAGCTTACTTCATATAACACAAACAGTCAATGCACAGTAATATACACAATTACCCACTAACTCCAGCAGCTGTTCCTATGAAAGCTGATATCAGCAGGTCTGCATTCTCAAAAACTGGCCATCAGCAGCACACATAAATAGTTGCCTGTCACGAAATGTTCTCATGCACAGAAAATATTTTGTGGAAGCAACTAAAAACAATAACATAGTGCGTAGAGTGTATACACTATACAGTGAGGTGTGGTGAGCTGTCAGTTGAGTTGGCCGAAGTAAGTTAGAGGAAACCTCTAATTTTATGGAATGGGGACATTTTTCTCTGTTAATACCTAAATCATGAATCTGGTCGAGAATTTCCCACAATTCATTCTTAGAAAAGAACCACAATGCTACAAATTCTGGATATCACAGGAATAATGAGTTATCATAATAACATTTTGCTCCTGTAATTTAGTACTTTATATGCACAGAACTCCAATTGTTATCTTACTTTGTCTAGAATAATTAAACAGCTTCCTGCAAACATTGATATTTGTCAACTTCTGCTTTTATCAATAGAGGAAAACAATGGTTACAACAGAAGCTTAAACCCCATGTCTCTATCTCGGACTCCTATGACATACGTTTTTTTTTATCTGTCTATCTGTTTATTTGTGACATAGCACAGGTACGAATGAAATCAAATTCTCATTTCAATTTGCTTTTTAGCTAAATCATAATTATGAAGGCAACTGCATACACGAGTCATAGTTTGTTGATTACTAGTTAGCAGCAAGGTTCCAAATGTGAAAAACTGCACAAAAATGCTAACTTGGTAGAAGTAGCAGAATACCTGGACTAAGCAATCGAAAACAATAATATGGCAAGGTGGGTCATTTTGGACTCGTTTATGTTTTGTAAATGCAAACGAATGCTTTCAACAACACAGGTGTCCAAAAGGGAGATCCAGAAATGTCTAATAACTACAACTTCCATGATTTGTTTGTCTTTCTAATAGCTGGCAAAGCATCATGGAATCTGTTGTTCTGGATCTAGAAATCTACCCTCAGGTCACCCCAGGCCTACATAGTGTGTTGATCAGCTATATGTGCAATCACAGTTATTATGTTCTAGAGCAGTGGTTCAAAAACCAGTTCTCTATGGATACCGCCAGTTCCTGAGTTATGCATTACCCAATTCTGTTTCTATTGGAATACTTACATAAACTAGATCATTAAAGTGCTTTGGTGAACGAGTTGGGAACCATTGTTCTAATATAACAATCATTTTACTACAGATTTCAGGATTTTAATACATTTAAATCCACTGTGGATTTCTGATATTACTCTGCTTGATATGTGCATCTGTGAATTATATTAAGTATTGGTTGTTGTATTAGACCTAGGATTTACAAAGGTTATCATTGTCCACTCGATTGTGATGAATATGATAAAGGTGATCTAAATGACAAAGAGGCTAGTGATTTTTAATTTATTTATAGAATTCATGGAAGAATTAAAGCTTCTATAGAGACAATAGTGACTCTATTCCTGATTAGAACCTTGTTATTAATACATTTAGACGTTTCCGTTATTTTGTACATAATTTCTATCATGTGCAAGTGTGCATCCTGGTTCTAGAATGACTCATGCTTTAGACATAGAATGCCATTTACAGGAATAGGATATTATATGATGTCTGCCTTCTCTTTGATTATATGTGGTATCACAGTGTTTCCCAACCCAGTCCTCATGGACCACCAACAATCCAAGATTTATGTACTTGCCTGTTTTATTCCAATGGAGATACTGACAAAACCTGGACTGTTGGTGGGTCATGAGGACTGGGTTGGGGAACACTGTGGTATCATAATATGAGGATCATACTATTATACAGTAATCTGGCTCCATGCACACACTCAAATAATCTCCCAAGATGATTTTAAAACACCTATATCATATTTAAATATGAGGATTTAGTTGCACCATGAGGCCATATTGTGTTTAAACCACTCTATATAGATTACTCCGATATCAGTAGGTTCCAACCTACATTTTTAGTATTTCTTGTGTAGGCAACACTATGTGAGGATCTAGCTATATCCATAGCATAACGGTGCATTGCAGTAAATCTGGAAGCTAAAGTACTTTTACAAAAATCTGCATAGTGGGATGATCCCATATTTTCATAGCATTATTTTAACAAAAGGCTAAAGACCGTCAGGAACAAAGATTCATTACACATCATTAGACATAAACACAATCCCGTTCTTTCCTGTCTTGTTATCCTTCTTTATACAGGTGGCAAATTGCACATTATTAAGATGAATACACATTTCCATCACTGATACAGCAAAGTAACAATATAGGTATTGTCCCTGTAGGTCACCAATCTAATGATTACTAGTCTGAAATGAAATACAAGAGAATGTTGCTGGCAAGAACAGCAGTAGGTAATCTAAAAGCATATTTGCATCTCCATAATAGATGCCAAAGTTCAAAGGAAACAAAAAAATAAATTATACAGCAACACAGAACATTCAATAATGGCTGCTTTCAGCTTCTACCTGTGCTTTTTCTGAACAGCTCCCTGTCATAATTTGTTAGAAGAGTTCTATTATTTCCAAGTGCACAGTCATCCTAATTCATCCTAATTCTATACTGAACATAAATCTAATGGAAGGACATAGAAAAAGGGGAGTCTGTTCACTAAGAACTTTTTATTTATTTATTTTTGCTCCAATTACACTGATCAGCCACAACATTGAAATCACTGACCAGCGAAGTGAATAACATTGATTTATTATTACGATGGCACCTGTCAAGGGCTTCAGTATATAAGGCAGCAAGTTCTTGAATGTCATGTGTTGGAAGCGGGAAAAATTGGCAAGTGAAAAGATATCAGTGACTTTGACAACCTTATTATTGTGTGATCATTTCCAAAATGAGAAATCTTGTGGGGGGTTCCTGGCATGCAGTGGTTAGTACCTACCAAAAGTACCGGCATCAGGGTCATGTGCTCAATTATGAAGGTGGGGAGCAAAGGCTAGTCTGTCTTTTCCGATCCCACAGATCGGAAAAGTGAGCTTGTCTGTAGTGAGCAGGTGTTTGTCAGCGAACTTGTCTGTAGTGAGCATTTGTATGTGTGTCAGTGAGCTTGTGTGTGTATGTCAGTGAGCTTATGTGTAAGCAAGCTTTTGTGTGTCAGCTAGCTTTTCTGTAGCGAGCGTGTGTGTCAGTGAGCGTGTCTGTAGTGAGCATATGTATATGTGTCAGTAAACTTGTCTGTAAGTGAGCTTGTGTGTGTTGGTGAGCTTTTCTGTTGTTAGCATGTGTGTGTCGGTGAGCGTGTCTGTAATGAGCATGTGTATATTTCTCAGTGAGCTTGTCTGTAAGTGAGCTTGTGTGAATCGGTGAGCTTTTCTGTAGTGAGCATGTGTATATGTGTCAGTAATCTTGTCTGTAAGTGAGCTTGTGTGTGTTGGTGAGCTTTTCTGTAGTGAGCATGTGTGTGTCACTGAGCGTGTCTGTAGTGAGCATGTGCATATGTGTCAGTGATCTTGCCTGTAAGTGAGCTTGTGTGTGTCGGTGAGCTTTTCTGTAGCGAGCGTGTGTGTGTGTGTCAGTGAGTTTGTCTGTAGTGAGCATGTGTGTATGTCAAATAGTTTGTAACGAGCATGTGTGTGTCAGTGAGCTTGTCTGTAGTGAGCTTGTGTGTGTTGGTGAGTTTGTCTTCAGTGACCAAATGTGTCAGTGAGCTTTTCTGCAGTGAGCATATGTGTGTGTGTCAGTGAGCTTTGCTGTAGGGAGCATGTGTATGTCAGTGAGCTTATGTGTAAGTGAGCTTGTATGTGTCAGCTAGCTTTTCTCTTGCAAGCATGTGTGTGTCAGTGTGCTTGTCTGTAGTGAGCATGTGTGTGTGTCAGTGAGTTTGTAGTGAGCATGTGTATATGTCAGTGAGTTTTTCTGTAGTGAGTTTGTCTATAGTGAGCATGTCTGTCAGTGAGCCTGTTTGTAGTAAGCATGTGTATGTGTGTCAGTGAGCATGTCTGTAGTAGTCATGTGTGTCTGAGCTTGTCTGTAGTGAGCATGTGTGTGTGGCAGAAAGCTTGTCTGTAGTATGTTGTGTTTGTATACCAATTTTGTTTGTCATCTGTAGAGTAGCCTTGTGTATCAGTGAACTTGAGTTTTTATGTCAATGAGGTTATGTGTATCAATGAGATTGTCTGTCTGTGAGCCTGTGTGCTTGTGTCAGTGAGATTGTCTGTGTCTGCATGTGAGTATGCTTACTGTATAATTACATGTTTTTAACTGATAGAACCAATATTTCAAATAAGAAAAAGAAACATACCAATAATATATTTATATTTTTATATACATACATACATACATCTACATCTACACACACACACACACACACACACACACACACACACACACACACACACACATATATATATATATATATACATACACACACATATATACACACACACTACATGACACAATGACTTATGGGGCTGGCATGCATTCTTTTCCAGGGCTGCTTTGTATCCCCAGTACAGCCCTGGAAAAGGAGGCCGAGCATGGATGCCATTATAATTATATTCCTCCCCCCCCCGGAAAAAAATCTGCAGATAAGCCATTGTTTCCAATAAAAGACAAGGACATAAAGTACAAAGGAAATGTGGGTCGGTGCTTGCTTCATGTTGTTAGTGTGGGATAAAGGAATGCAGATCATCCTGTGTGAGTGTCCAGAACAGGTTGGTCTCTAACTGAGAGAATTTGGTCAAACTGACAGAAACTAGAAACAGCAAGGGTCTTTTAAGGACACTGTAGGAAAATATGATTTACTGGCTCAAACTAGTTACAATAGGTGTCTTTGAAGGACATTGGAGCAAGAAAAGGATTTTTAACCCTTCATTGTGCTTCTGTGCATGTTATAATATGCTTGTATCAGGGTATATTTGTGCTTTGGTTTGCATTTTGCATTTGTGTGCCTGCATGGCTCTGCATTTCATGGATATACATTAAGGGCCAGAATCTAGACTCACAGACTCCACTGTTAGCAATATGTGGAATTTTCTGAGTGATCGGAGTAGAGTAAGGGGAGGGGCCAACGATGGAATGACATAGATCCAGTTTTACTTTAGTCTTAAAGGACCACTATAGGCACCCAGACCACTTCAGCTTAATGAAGTGGTCTGGGTGCCAGGTCCCTCTAGGATTAACCCTTTTTGTTTTTATAAACATATACTGAGGGTTAATCCAGCCTCCAGATCCTCTAGTGGCTGTCTCGTTGACAGCTGCTAGAGGCGCTTGCGTGCTTCTCACTGTGAAAATCAAATTGAAAATGCTTTCCTATGCGACCGGCTGAATGCGCGTGCGGCTCCTGCCGCGCATGCACATTCAGCCGATGACGTCGCGAGGAAGGAGGAGAGGAGGAGGAAAGCTCCCTGCCCGGCGCTGGAGAAAGGTAAGTGTTTAACCCCTTCCTCTCTCCAGAGCCCGGCGGGAGGAGGTCCCTGAGGGTGGGGGCACCCACAGAGCACTATAGTGCCAGGAAAACGAGTATGTTTTCCTGGCACTAAAGTGGTCCCTTAAGCCCCAGATAGTTTTGTAACCTAAGAATGCAATTGAGTACAACCATGTTGCCACACTGACAGAACAATACAGCAAAGTTCACAGTGACACATAAAACAGCATGCATAACACTACATACAAACATCTTCACACACAATTACACATACATGTTTGCTTGAGTTTTTTAGTTTTCATTTTAATTCAATATACATGATGGTTATTTTAACAGAGTACACAGACTGCGGTCAGTCTATTCCTGGCTGGGTTCACTTCTTACCCTTACAGGACCAGTCCATTCAGTCAGAAAGTATTTAAAATAGGCACACAAGCTATGGTATGATCCCCAATCTGTTTTTCCTCAGTATACCAATTTGGGATTCCTATAGAAAATAAGTCCATAACAATGAATGTCCTTTATTTGTTGCAATTCTCTCATTATTTTCAGTGGGATCACTGTATTTACCCTAAAAATGTCTGTGCATCAGTGGTTTATGAAATAAATTTAACTAGCCAAACACCAATATAGGTGGTTTTATTCTTGAAAACATGACTCACACTACTTGAGCTATGTTAAAGTAGTCTTTAGAATTTGCCAAGCAGAGTCATAAATGTGCATGACCTGTGTCAATACAATATATGTGATCTGGCATAGGTCAGGAGAAAGCTGTACTTTTCCGATGATGTCACAGTATAGAAAAAAGAAATACAAATGCAGCTTTTTCAGAAAAAACTGTTGAATAGTGTGAAGAAACTACGCCTGTTGTTTAGGTACTTTCGTTTTTTTTTGTGTTTGGTAGCTAAAGCTGCTGAACACCGACCACCCCTCTGGCTCATTTACTTCAAAGACCTTTGCCAATTTATTGCTCTCCCTGTGTGGCCGCCGTTCGTGTAGTCGAACACCACGTTTAGGAGATCTTGTTCTCACGAAAGGAGGCAGCGGTACTTGGTCGTCAAGTGTCTGGAACCAAAATCGGACACTCGACTTCCTGAATGCCAGTCAAACTTTGCAAATGCCTGCTTCCTTTCACCAAGCAGCCAGGTGAGCGCTTTTCGGCAGTTCTGTTTCTCCGAACTAGGGGAACAAACGCTACTATGAGTCAGGGGGTACTGTTCGTGGATTCGTTCGGTTTTCATACTTTCCGAAATAGACCGACCGCACCACCTAAATTCATGGAAGTATTTCTGGGCAGGAGCCTCATGTGCGGTTGGTCAAAGTAAGACCTCCATGAAATTCCTAAACCCCTGAACTGATCTGGGTGATTTGGTCACCCAGATCAGGGCTATCAGGATATGTAACAATTGTGGGGATTTTGTGTGTTTTGGGTTACTTTTGAAGTTTTATGGAAAATTTATTTTTTCTGCCTGGAGATAATTGAGTATTATAGTATTTGACTCAATTATCTCCCAGGCAGACAGGAGGGATTGTATGTTTGTTATGCAAGTGTCACACTGCTGTCATTGATTTGTAATTTTGTGTTTTAGTTCCCCACACGGTCCACGTGGGAGTGCCCCTTGCATGGGGACTTGCATAAAAGCCAAGTGTGGCACCATTAAAATTATTCCTGTTCAGGGCCAGTGCAAGGATTTCTGCCACCCTAGGTAAAGATCCATTTTGCCGCCCCTTCATGTCACTCATTCACTGACAGACACACACACACGCTGGCACACATACACTCACTCACTGACATACACACACACACACAGAAACTCACTGACAGACATTCAATCACTGACACACACACATACACTCACACAGACACATACTCACTGACACACAAACATACACTCACACAGACACTCACTGACAGACAGACACACACACACACTCACTGACACACACACCCACACACACACTCATTGACAGACAGACACTCACTCACTCACTGACAGACAGACACACACAGACATTCACTGACAGCCCTACACTCACTCACTGACAGACACACACACACACACACACACACACACACACACACACAAAGACCCTCTCTGACAGACATACATACACTCATTCACTGACAGACATACACAGATTCACACACACACTCACATACAGACATACACTCACTGACATACACATACACTCACACAGACACACACTGACAGACAGACATACACACACTCATTGACAGACATACACTCACTCACTGACAGACAGACACACACACAGACATTCACTGACAGACCTACACTCACTCACTGACAGACACACAGACACTCACTGACTGACATACACTCACTCACTGACAGACAGACACACACACACTCACTGACAGACATACATACACTCACTCACTGACAGACAGACATAACTCACTCACTGACAGACACACACACACACACACACTCACTGACAGACACTCACTCACTGACACACACACGCAGACACTCACTGACATACATACACTCACTGACAGACACTCACTGACTGACAAACACTCACCTTCCTGGGGTCCAGTGTGGGGCAGCTCCTCACTCCTCCTAGTATGCCGGGGCTGGAATGATGTCATATTCCTGCTCCTGGCATCACAGAGGGCGCGCGTGGGAGGAGTGAGAGGCTGCAAGAAGACCAGCCTCACCACCTGCCTGCTTGATCCGCTCTCCTCCAGTCACCGGCATTTGATGGCAGAGCAGGCACCTGCCATCAAGGTAAGAAGGTGCCTGCTCTGCCATACTGTGACAGGGCTCCTCTGGAGCTGCTTGCCCAGCGCTGCGGCCTGCGGCCCAAGACTGGGGGAGTCCACCAGGAAATATCCCGGTGGGCGCCCCTAGCAGGCCAGCGCCCTAGGCGAATGCCTATTTCGCCTAATGGTGGTGCCGGCCCTGTTCCTGTTACACCCTTCATCTAGTTTCGACTGATGTTTGGGTACCTGTCTACTTTGCTGGGAGAATATAATTGGGAGGCTGTCATTCGTATGGAGAAGTGTTTGAACCAACACCCGAACTGCAACGTATAATCACTCTGGCTCTAGAAGTTTGGGAGGAAATAGATGAACAGGTATCTGCTATACCAGCATTCGTTACAAACAGAATTGGACAAAAATAGACAGCTTATTTCAAGTACTTTGATTAGTTACGGTATGTTCTTTTAATTCCTGATAGCAGTGTATGTAATAGTAATCATAACAAATTACAATTTTATCCAAACAATATTACTAATTAACAAAATATTTTGTTCATAAAATTCATTCTTTCAAAATCAGGTGGGCTTGGCTCTTAACAATAGCTTTATCTGAGAATTATTCAACTGTGAAGATTTCAAATTGCACACAAACAGTACAAATTGAAGAACAAAAGGTTGGATATGTTAAGAAAGCAAATCCAAAACTTACAGTTGAAAAATGACTTTAATTTCCAAAGTTTGCAGCTATTGGTTTTAGAAAAGTGAAACTGCATCGAGTACCTGTACAAGTCAAATAGCATCCATGCATTCAATAATAATACAATTAATCATTTCCTACTCTAAACAAAAGATCATGACTTTTTATAATAAGAAAGTGGATTGGGTGTATGGTAAACATAGTATTATGTCTATATACTACCGTAGCTGTTCATCTAAGCACAAAGGTAGCCTGATTTCATTACTATGAAGAGTTAAGGGTGCTCATCCTTTGTTCCTTTTTTTTAGATCAATGTTCACCGCCAGTTTAACACTTGGTTTACTGTTCCACTTTTGCTTTATTTCATCTTCTTTTCCCTGTGGAGAGCAGAATATAAATCTCATAATCTCACAGTTACTACAGGTTTAGCCATGAGTGAATAAAAGCCATTTTGTGACTAGGAATGGCAACCCTAAAGCATAGTGCTTCATATGTATGATGACTACGACTCGATTCTAGCAATTAGTAATTTTAAAAGAGCACTCTAAAGTTATGCATGCAAACACGTAGGTTAGAGATACTTCTTAACTGCTTAGATGTAGAGCCTCCATCTAATTCCACAACTTGTATTCACCTCTTATCACATACCTCACTGGTCTAGCTGCTGCTGTCACTTCTCTCCTGGCTGAGATCATCATTACCGATGAACTCAACCTATCCCATACTCGTCCACAGAGAAGCAATGGGCAGCCTGCTGCACATGCCTGACAATCAAAGCTTTGTACCAATCAGCATTTCCTCATAGACATGCATTATCCTAATGTATTTCTAAGGACAGTATTTAGCCCAAGGTTTACCAACAGAACAATGCCCATTGCATAACACTGCCTCAGCTGGCCTGCAGTCTTCCTGTAGTGCAACATGCTGCCATCTTTTTCACTGGTAAATGATGCACATACACCCAGCCACCAAGCTGATGTAAAAGAAAATATGATTCATCAGACGAGGCAAGATTCTTTCATTGTTCCATGGATGCTCCCATCAACACTGACATTTCTTTGGTGGACAGGGGTCATCATAGGCACTCTGATCGGTCTGTGGCTATGCAGCCCCATACTCAGCACACTGCGAAGCACTGTGTGTTCAGACACATTTCTATAATGGCCAGCATTAAGTTTTCAGCAATTTGAGCAACAGTAGCTCTTCTGTGGTATCAGACCAGACAGGCTAGCCTTTGCTCCCAACATGCATCAATGAGCCATGGGCGTCCATGAGTCAGTCAGATCTTTTTATTTGCCCTTTTTCTTCTGCTCCAACACATGAAATTTAAGAACTAACTGTTCCCTTGCTGCTTAATATATCTCACTACTTGACAGGGGCCATTGTAATAATTAGTGATGTACCGAACTGTCCGCCGGCGAACAGTTCCCGGCGAACTTAGCGTGTTCGCGTTCGCCGCGGCGGGCGGACACATGCGCAGTTCGATCCGCCCCCTATTCGTCATCATTGGGCAAACTTTGACCCTGTGCCTCTCGGTCAGCAGACACATTCCAGCCAATCAGCAGCACTCCCTCCCTTCCACACCCTCCAACCTCCCTCCCAGCATCCATTTTCGATTCATTCTGAAGCTGCATGCTTAGTGAGAGGAGGGAAAGTTTAGCTGCTGCTGATTAGATAGGGAAATTGATAGCTAGGCTAGGGTATTCAGTGTCCACTACAATCCTGAAGGACTCATCTGATCTCTGCTGTAAGGACAGCACCCCAAAAAGCCCTTTTTAGGGCTATAACATCAGGCTGCTTTTTTTTTTTTTTTTCCTGTGTAATGTAATTGCAGGTGCCTGCCTGCCAGCTTCTGTGTGAGGTTCACATTGGATACTGTGCCTACTTGCCCAGTGCCACCACTCATATCTGTTTTAACAATAGGTTAAGCTTTACATTTAAAATAAATATTTTTTTTTTCACTGTAATAGAAGAGCAGTTGCCTGCCTGCCAGCTTCTGTGTCAGGTTGGATGCCTTGCCCATTTGCACAGTCAGTGCCACCACTCATATCTGTTTTAACAATAGGTTAAGCTTTACATTTAAAATAAATATTTTTTTTTCACTGTAATAGAAGAGCAGTTGCCTGCCTGCCAGCTTCTGTGTCAGGTTGTATGACTTGCCCATTTGCCCAGTCAGTGCCACCACTCATATCTGTTTTAACAATAGGTTAAGCTTTACATTTAAAAGAAATAATTTTTTTTCACTGTAATAGAAGATCAGTTGCCTGCCTGCCAGCTTCTGTGTCAGGTTGGATGCCTTGCCAATTTGCACAGTCAGTGCCACCACTCATATCTGTTTTAACAATAGGTTAAGCTTTACATTTAAAAGAAATATTTTTTTTTCACTGTAATAGAAGAGCAGTTGCCTGCCTGCCAGCTTCTGTGTCAGGTTGGATGCCTTGCCCATTTGCACAGTCAGTGCCACCACTCATATCTGTTTTAACAATAGGTTAAGCTTTACATTTAAAATAAAAAAAAATGTTTTCACTGTAATAGAAGAGCAGTTAGTTGTCTGCAAGCGTCTGGGTGTCAGGCCTACTTCAGCGTGTGCTCTGCAGACCTGTGCCAGCGTGCTTTGACAGTTGCCAATCATATCTGGTGTCTCTTTAGCGTGCTTTTACAAAGAAAAAAGGTTTCTAGTGTAAGCTAATAGCAGCCAGTCAGTGTCCTTCAAGCGGCTCTGTCAGTCCTTCCTTCAGCGTGTGCTCTCCAGAACTGTTCCAGTGCACATTGCCAATCATATCTGGTGTCTCTATAGCGTGCTTTTCAAACCAAAATTTTTTTTTCACTGTTATAGATTGAATAGCAGTTACTTGTCTTCAAGCGGGTGTGTCAGGCCTACAGTGTGTGCTCTGCAGAACTGTTCAAGTGCACATTGCCAATCATATCTGGTGTCTCTATAGCGTGCTTTTACAAAGAAAAAAGGTTTCTAGTGTAAGCTAATAGCAGCCAGTCAGTGTCCTTCAAGCGGCTCTGTCAGTCCTTCCTTCAGCGTGTGCTCTCCAGAACTGTTCCAGTGCACATTGCCAATCATATCTGGTGTCTCTATAGCGTGCTTTTAAAACCAAAATTTTTTTTTCACTGTTATAGATTGAATAGCAGTTACTTGTCTTCAAGCGGGTGTGTCAGGCCTACAGTGTGTGCTCTGCAGAACTGTTCAAGTGCACATTGCCAATCATATCTGGTGTCTCTATAGCGTGCTTTTACAAAGAAAAAAGGTTTCTAGTGTAAGCTAATAGCAGCCAGTCAGTGTCCTTCAAGCGGCTCTGTCAGTCCTTCCTTCAGCGTGTGCTCTGCAGACCTGTGCCAGCGTGCTTTGACAGTTGCCAATCATATCTGGTGTCTCTATAGCGTGCTTTTACAAAGAAAAAAGGTTTCTAGTGTAAGCTAATAGCAGCCAGTCAGTGTCCTTCAAGCGGCTCTGTCAGTCCTTCCTTCAGCGTGTGCTCTGCAGAACTGTTCCAGTGCACATTGCCAATCATATCTGGTGTCTCTATAGCGTGCTTTTAAAACCAAAATTTATTTTTCACTGTTATAGATTGAATAGCAGTTACTTGTCTTCAAGCGGGTGTGTCAGGCCTACAGTGTGTGCTCTGCAGAACTGTTCAGGTGCACATTGCCAATCATATCTGGTGTCTCTATAGCGTGCTTTTACAAAGAAAAAAGGTTTCTAGTGTAAGCTAATAGCAGCCAGTCAGTGTCCTTCAAGCGGCTCTGTCAGTCCTTCCTTCAGCGTGTGCTCTCCAGAACTGTTCCAGTGCACATTGCCAATCATATCTGGTGTCTCTATAGCATGCTTTTATAAACAAAATTTTTTTTTCACTGTTATAGATTGAATAGCAGTTACTTGTCTTCAAGCGGGTGTGTCAGGCCTACAGTGTGTGCTCTGCAGAACTGTTCAAGTGCACATTGCCAATCATATCTGGTGTCTCTATAGCGTGCTTTTACAAAGAAAAAAGGTTTCTAGTGTAAGCTAATAGCAGCCAGTCAGTGTCCTTCAAGCGGCTCTGTCAGTCCTTCCTTCAGCGTGTGCTCTGCAGAACTGTTCCAGTGCACATTGCCAATCATATCTGGTGTCTCTATAGCGTGCTTTTAAAACCAAAATTTATTTTTCACTGTTATAGATTGAATAGCAGTTACTTGTCTTCAAGCGGGTGTGTCAGGCCTACAGTGTGTGCTCTGCAGAACTGTTCAGGCGCACATTGCCAATCATATCTGGTGTCTCTATAGCGTGCTTTTACAAAGAAAAAAGGTTTCTAGTGTAAGCTAATAGCAGCCAGTCAGTGTCCTTCAAGCGGCTCTGTCAGTCCATCCTTCAGCGTGTGCTCTCCAGAACTGTTCCAGTGCACATTGCCAATCATATCTGGTGTCTCTATAGCGTGCTTTTATAAACAAAATTTTTTTTTCACTGTTATAGATTGAATAGCAGTTACTTGTCTTCAAGCGGGTGTGTCAGGCCTACAGTGTGTGCTCTGCAGAACTGTTCAAGTGCACATTGCCAATCATATCTGGTGTCTCTATAGCGTGCTTTTACAAAGAAAAAAGGTTTCTAGTGTAAGCTAACAGCAGCCAGTCAGTGTCCTTCAAGCGGCTCTGTCAGTCCTTCCTTCAGCGTGTGCTCTGCAGACCTGTGCCAGCGTGCTTTGACAGTTGCCAATCATATCTGGTGTCTCTATAGCGTGCTTTTACAAAGAAAAAAGGTTTCTAGTGTAAGCTAATAGCAGCCAGTCAGTGTCCTTCAAGCGGCTCTGTCAGTTCTTCCTTCAGCGTGTGCTCTGCAGACCTGTGCCAGCGTGCTTTGACAGTTGCCAATCATATCTGGTGTCTCTATAGCGTGCTTTTACAAAGAAAAAAGGTTTCTAGTGTAAGCTAATAGCAGCCAGTCAGTGTCCTTCAAGCGGCTCTGTCAGTCCTTCCTTCAGCGTGTGCTCTCCAGAACTGTTCCAGTGCACATTGCCAATCATATCTGGTGTCTCTATAGCGTGCTTTTAAAACCAAAATTTTTTTTTCACTGTTATAGATTGAATAGCAGTTACTTGTCTTCAAGCGGGTGTGTCAGGCCTACAGTGTGTGCTCTGCAGAACTGTTCAAGTGCACATTGCCAATCATATCTGGTGTCTCTAAAGCGTGCTTTTACAAAGAAAAAAGGTTTCTAGTGTAAGCTAATAGCAGCCAGTCAGTGTCCTTCAAGCGGCTCTGTCAGTCCTTCCTTCAGCGTGTGCTCTCAGAACTGTTCCAGTGCACATTGCCAATCATATCTGGTGTCTCTATAGCGTGCTTTTACAAAGAAAAAAGGTTTCTAGTGTAAGCTAATAGCAGCCAGTCAGTGTCCTTCAAGTGGCTCTGTCAGTCCTTCCTTCAGCGTGTGCTCTGCAGAACTGTTCCAGTGCACATTGCCAATCATATCTGGTGTCTCTATAGCGTGCTTTTAAAACCAAAATTTTTTTTTCACTTTTATAGATTGAATAGCAGTTACTTGTCTTCAAGCGGGTGTGTCAGGCCTACAGTGTGTGCTCTGCAGAACTGTTCAAGTGCACATTGCCAATCATATCTGGTGTCTCTATAGCGTGCTTTTACAAACAAAAAAGGTTTCTAGTGTAAGCTAATAGCAGCCAGTCAGTGTCCTTCAAGCGGCTCTGTCAGTCCTTCCTTCAGCGTGTGCTCTGCAGACCTGTGCCAGCGTGCTTTGACAGTTGCCAATCAAATCTGGTGTCTCTATAGCGTGCTTTTACAAAGAAAAAAGGTTTCTAGTGTAAGCTAATAGCAGCCAGTCAGTGTCCTTCAAGCGGCTCTGTCAGTCCTTCCTTCAGCGTGTGCTCTCCAGAACTGTTCCAGTGCACATTGCCAATCATATCTGGTGTCTCTATAGCGTGCTTTTATAAACAAAATTTTTTTTTCACTGTTATAGATTGAATAGCAGTTACTTGTCTTCAAGCGGGTGTGTCAGGCCTACAGTGTGTGCTCTGCAGAACTGTTCAAGTGCACATTGCCAATCATATCTGGTGTCTCTATAGCGTGCTTTTACAAAGAAAAAAGGTTTCTAGTGTAAGCTAACAGCAGCCAGTCAGTGTCCTTCAAGCGGCTCTGTCAGTCCTTCCTTCAGCGTGTGCTCTGCAGACCTGTGCCAGCATGCTTTGACAGTTGCCAATCATATCTGGTGTCTCTATAGCGTGCTTTTACAAAGAAAAAAGGTTTCTAGTGTAAGCTAATAGCAGCCAGTCAGTGTCCTTCAAGCGGCTCTGTCAGTTCTTCCTTCAGCGTGTGCTCTGCAGACCTGTGCCAGCGTGCTTTGACAGTTGCCAATCATATCTGGTGTCTCTATAGCGTGCTTTTACAAAGAAAAAAGGTTTCTAGTGTAAGCTAATAGCAGCCAGTCAGTGTCCTTCAAGCGGCTCTGTCAGTCCTTCCTTCAGCGTGTGCTCTCCAGAACTGTTCCAGTGCACATTGCCAATCATATCTGGTGTCTCTATAGCGTGCTTTTAAAACCAAAATTTTTTTTTCCACTGTTATAGATTGAATAGCAGTTACTTGTCTTCAAGCGGGTGTGTCAGGCCTACAGTGTGTGCTCTGCAGAACTGTTCAAGTGCACATTGCCAATCATATCTGGTGTCTCTAAAGCGTGCTTTTACAAAGAAAAAAGGTTTCTAGTGTAAGCTAATAGCAGCCAGTCAGTGTCCTTCAAGCGGCTCTGTCAGTCCTTCCTTCAGCGTGTGCTCTCCAGAACTGTTCCAGTGCACATTGCCAATCATATCTGGTGTCTCTATAGCGTGCTTTTATAAACAAATTTTTTTTTTCACTGTTATAGAATGAATAGCAGTTACTTGTCTTCAAGCGGGTGTGTCAGGCCTACAGTGTGTGCTCTGCAGAACTGTTCAAGTGCACATTGCCAATCATATCTGGTGTCTCTATAGCGTGCTTTTACAAAGAAAAAAGGTTTCTAGTGTAAGCTAATAGCAGCCAGTCAGTGTCCTTCAAGCGGCTCTGTCAGTCCTTCCTTCAGCGTGTGCTCTGCAGAACTGTTCCAGTGCACATTGCCAATCATATCTGGTGTCTCTATAGCGTGCTTTTAAAACCAAAATTTATTTTTCACTTTTATAGATTGAATAGCAGTTACTTGTCTTCAAGCGGGTGTGTCAGGCCTACAGTGTGTGCTCTGCAGAACTGTTCAAGTGCACATTGCCAATCATATCTGGTGTCTCTATAGCGTGCTTTTACATTCAAAAAAGGTTTCTAGTGTAAGCTAATAGCAGCCAGTCAGTGTCCTTCAAGCGGCTCTGTCAGTTCTTCCTTCAGCGTGTGCTCTGCAGACCTGTGCCAGCGTGCTTTGACAGTTGCCAATCAAATCTGGTGTCTCTATAGCGTGCTTTTACAAAGAAAAAAGGTTTCTAGTGTAAGCTAATAGCAGCCAGTCAGTGTCCTTCAAGCGGCTCTGTCAGTCCTTCCTTCAGCGTGTGCTCTCCAGAACTGTTCCAGTGCACATTGCCAATCATATCTGGTGTCTCTATAGCGTGCTTTTATAAACAAATTTTTTTTTTCACTGTTATAGATTGAATAGCAGTTACTTGTCTTCAAGCGGGTGTGTCAGGCCTACAGTGTGTGCTCTGCAGAACTGTTCAAGTGCACATTGCCAATCATATCTGGTGTCTCTATAGCGTGCTTTTACAAAGAAAAAAGGTTTCTAGTGTAAGCTAATAGCAGCCATTCAGTGTCCTTCAAGCGGCTCTGTCAGTCCTTCCTTCAGCGTGTGCTCTGCAGAACTGTTCCAGTGCACATTGCCAATCATATCTGGTGTCTCTATAGCGTGCTTTTAAAACCAAAATTCATTTTTCACTGTTATAGATTGAATAGCAGTTACTTGTCTTCAAGCGGGTGTGTCAGGCCTACAGTGTGTGCTCTGCAGAACTGTTCAAGTGCACATTGCCAATCATATCTGGTGTCTCTATAGCGTGCTTTTAAAAACAAAATTTTTTTTCACTGTTATAGATTGAATAGCAGTTACTTGTCTTCAAGCGGGTGTGTCAGGCCTACAGTGTGTGCTCTGCAGAACTGTTACAGTTTACATTGCCAATCATATCTGGTCTCACAGTAGCTTGCACGCATAGTACCACTAATCCCCCCAAAAATGACAGGCAGAGGCAGGCCACCCCGCAGGGGCCGTCGTGGTCGTGGTGCTGTGATTCCCTTTTGCCCTAGAATAATGCCCAGTTTTCAGAAGCCACGTACCCTGAACTTGAAAAGTTCTGAGGACATAGTTGACTGGCTAACACAGGACACCCAATCTTGTACAGCCTCTGCTCGGAACCTTGACGCACCATCCTCCTCCAGCTTAGCTTCAGGCACCTCTCAAGATACCACTCACCCGCCTGCCGCCACCACCAAAACTAGCACCACAGCCGCTTTACTTGGTATGTCAGAGGAGTTATTCACACACCCGTTTGAAGAAATGAGTGATGCGCAACCATTATTGCTAGAGGATGTAGATAACATGGATATGTCTCAGGCAGGCAGCATTAAACACATGGAGGTACGGTGTGATGATGATGATGTTGTACCCGCTGCTGCTTCCTTTTCTGAGTTGTCAGATACAAGCGAAGCGGTTGATGATGACGATGCGTCCATGGATGTCACGTGGGTGCCCGCTCGGCAAGAAGAAGAACAGGGCGAAAGTTCAGATGGGGAGACAGAGAGGAGGAGGAGACGAGTTGGAAGCAGGGGGGGGGGGGTCGTCGCAAGGAGCTAGTGGCACAGTCAGACAGCATGCATTGGCACCCGGGGTCAGCCCGACAGCACGCCAATCAACGCATGCTGTGTCCACCACCAGAATGCCGTCATTGCAGAGCTCAGCAGTGTGGCATTTTTTTTGTGTGTCTGCCTCGGACAACACCGATGCCATTTGCAACCTGTGCCAAAGGAAACTGAGTCGTGGGAGGTCCAACACCCACCTAGGCACAACTGCTTTGCGTAGGCACATGATCTCACATCACAAACGCCTATGGGATCAACACATGAGTACAAGCAGCACGCCTACTCTAAGTCGCCATCCTCCTCCTGGTCTAGCATCTTCAGCCACGTCAACCACTGCTGTCCTTCTTGCCCCCTCTCAACCATCCGCCACTCCGTCTCCCGCCTTGAGCAGTTCCCGCTCATCTGCCCACAGTCCTGTGTTTCTGTCAAGGACATGTTTGAGCGTAAGAAGCCAATGTCACCAAGTCACCCCCTTGCCCAGCGTCTGACAGCTGGCTTGTCCGAACTATTAGCCCGCCAGCTTTTACCATACAATCTGGTTGAGTCTGAGGCGTTCAAAAAATTTGCAGCTATTGGGACTCCGCAGTGGAAGGTACCCGGCCGGAATTTCTTTTCACAAAAGGCAATCCCCAACTTGTACTCGATTGTGCAAAAGGAAGTCATGGCATGTCTGGCACACAGTGTTGGGGCAAGGGTCCATCTGACCACTGATACCTGGTCTGCAAAGCATGGCCAGGGCAGGTATATCACCTACACTGCGCATTGGGTAAACCTGCTGACGGCTGACAAGCAAGGAATGCGTGGCATTGCAGAGGAGTTGGTGACACCGCCACGAATTGCAGGCAGTCCTGCTGCCACCTCCTCTACTCCTCCTACTCCATCCTCTTCCATCCTCTTCCATAACCTCCTCGGCTGAGTCCTCTTGTGCTGCTGCGTCTTGCTCCACATAAACGGCACCCCCCCCAGCTCCCCAGGTACTATTCCACATCCCGGATACGGCAGTGTCACGCCGTCTTGGGTTTGACTTGCTTGAAAGCAGAGAGTCACACCGGACAAGCACTCCTGTCCGCCCTGAATGCACAGGTGGAAAAGTGGCTGACTCCGCAGCAACTGGATATCGGCAAAGTGGTGTGTGACAACGGAAAAAATTTGATAGCGGCATTGAAGTTGGGCAAGTTGACACATGTGCCGTGCATGGCACATGTGTGTAATCTGATCGTACAACGCTTTGTGCATAAGTACACAGGCTTACAGGACGTCCTGAAGCAGGCCAGGGAGGTGTGTGACCATTTCAGGCGTTCCTACACGGCCATGGCTCACTTTGCCGATATCCAGCGGTGAAACAACATGCCAGTGAGGCGCTTGATTTGCGACAGCCCTACACGTTGGAATTCAACACTCCTAATGTTCGACCGCCTGCTCCAACAAGAAAAAGCTGTTAATGAATATTTGTATGACCGGGGTGCTAGGACAGCCTCTGGGGAGCTGGGAATTTTTTTGCCACGTTACTGGACGCTCATGCGCAATGCCTGTAGGCTCATGCGTCCTTTTGAGGAGGTGACAAACCTAGTCAGTCGCAACGAAGGCACCATCAGCGACATCATACCATTTGTTTTCTTCCTGGAGCGTGCCCTGCGAAGAGTGCTGGATCAGGCTGTAGATGAGCGTGAAGAGGAAGAGGAAGAGTTGAGGTCACCATCACCACCAGAAACAGCCTTATCAGCATCGCTTGCTGGACCTGCGGCAACGCTGGAAGAGGATTGTGAGGAAGAGGAGTCAGAGGAGGATTGTAGCTTTGAGGAGGAGGAGGAGGAGCAAGACCAAACACAACAGGCATCCCAGGGTGCTCGTTGTCACCTATCTGGTACCCGTGGTGTTGTACGTGGCTTGGGGGAAGAACATACCTTCAATGACATCAGTGAGGAGGAGGAACGGGAAATGAGTAGCTCGGCATCCAACCTTGTGCAAATGGGGTCTTTCATGCTGTCCTGCCTGTTGAGGGACCCTCGTATAAAAAGGCTGAAGGAGAACGACCTGTACTGGGTGTCCACGCTACTAGACCCCCGGTATAAGCAGAAAGTGGCGGAAATGTTACCGAATTACAACAAGTCGGAAAGGATGCAGCATTTGCAAAATAAATTAAAAAGTATGCTTTACACAGCGTATAAGGGTGATGTCACAGCACAACGGGAATCTAACAGGGGGAGAGGTGGAAGTCATCCTCCTCCTCCTCCTCCCACGACCACGCCGGCAAGGACAGGACGCTTTAAAGACGTGTTGTTGATGGAGGACATGCGGACCTTTTTAAGTCCTATGCATCGCCACAGCCCTTCGGGATCCACCCTCAGAGAGCGACTCGACCGACAGGTCGACCTGTGGCCTGAGCTATCCCAATTTGCGATAGAACTTCTGGCCTGCCCCGCTTCAAGTGTCCTGTCAGAAAGGACCTTCAGTGCAGCAGGAGGTATTGTCACTGAGAAGAGAAGTCGCCTAGGTCAAAAAAGTCTAGATTACCTCACCTTTATTAAGATGAATGAGGGATGGATCCCGAAGGGACTGACATTGGGCGATACATTCGATTAAAAAAGGCCTGATGAGATGAGCTGCCTTGGGCTAAAAATGGTCCACACGCTGCTGTATTTTAGCTCTGAATGACGTTTGACTTGCGTGACTTATCCGCCACCAACTAGGGTTCAAGCCGCCATGTTTTAGGGCACTTTCTGCCTGTGAAACAAACATCAATTTTTCTGGCCTCTGCTACAGCAGCGGCTGCAACAATACCAAATTTTTCAGGCATGTGTACATGCCTAATTTTTAGGCCCACTGGTGCAGCACTGTGGCTTCAAAAACCAAACCAAAAAAAAATCCTCCAAGATGGCACCAATATACAAGTGGTCTAAGCATCTTCCCACCTTGGCCTAAAAAGGGGAGGTGATTCAACAATTAAAAATCTCTGCCATTTACACGTCCACTGATAGGAGACGCGGAAGGTATTAAACTGATATGAACAATACTAAACTCACCACTCCTATCTGGTGGCACATTAGCTTGCCCGCGCAGTGCCCCAAATTTCAAGTAAGAGGACCGACCAAGCATCTTCTTCCATCTCCCTGTTACATAAATCAATGCCATATCCATAGAAATTGTAGAGAATATCCAGGATAGTTTTACAGGGCCAAATCATGTCGCCTGTTGAAAGAGGTGACCTTGCTCGGGTCCCAGGTGTGCGGTTCCTAAAATGGCTGCCATATACATGTCCTCTGATAGGAGACGCGGAAGGTATTAAACTGATATGAACAATACTAAACTCACCACTCCTATCTGGTGGCACATTAGCTTGCCCGCGCAGTGCCCCAAATTTCAAGTAAGAGGACCGACCAAGCATCTTCTTCCATCTCCCTGTTACATAAATCAATGCCATATCCATAGAAATTGTAGAGAATATCCAGGATAGTTTTACAGGGCCAAATCATGTCGCCTGTTGAAAGAGGTGACCTTGTTAGGGTCCCAGGTGTGCGGTTCCTAAAATGGCTGCCATATACACGTCCACTGATAGGAGACGCGGAAGGTATTAAACTGATATGAACATTTACTAAACTCACCACTCCGAGTGCTGTTATTTATTTAATTTTTTTGTGGTGAGGCTTTACAGGACAGAGTGCTTCTCCACGGGACATGTTAACTCACGGGCAGCTGGCTCATCAAGGAACCAGAGCAGCTTGAACGAGGTGACCTTGCTCGGGTCCCAGGTGTGCGGTTCCTAAAATGGCTGCCATATACACGTCCACTGATAGGAGACGCAGAAGGTATTAAACTGATATGAACAATACTCCACTCCTATCAGTAGGTCCGTCCCATTGTGATTTATGCCCCCCACCCACCGCGCAGGGATGGGGGCCGGGGGGAGGAAAGTAGGCCCCCCCATTGCGATTTATGGCCCCCACCCACCGCGCAGGGGTGGGGGCCGAGGGGGGGAGGACAGTAGGTCCCCCATTTGTGATTTATGGCCCCCACCCACCGCGCAGGGGTTGGGGAGGACAGTAGCTCCCCCCAGTGTGTATCATGGGCTTTGAGGACAGATGTCAATCCATACCTGCCAAGTGACCCTATGTAGGGGTAACAGTCCCTATTCTGCTCTGTGTCAGTGTGTATCATGGTCTCTGTGGACGGGGAACAGTCTCTATTCTGCTCTGTGTCAGTGTGTATCATGGTCTCTGTGGACGGGGAACAGTCTCTATTCTGCTCTGTGTCAGTGTGTATCATGGACTCTGAGGACGGGGAACAGTCTCTATTCTGCTCTGTGTCAGTGTGTATCATGGTCTCTGTGGACGGGGAACAGTCTCTATTCTGCTCTGTGTCAGTGTGTATCATGGTCTCTGTGGACGGGGAACAGTCTCTATTCTGCTCTGTGTCAGTGTGTATCATGGTCTCTGTGGACAGGGAACAGTCTCTATTCTGCTCTGTGTCAGTGTGTATCAGGGGTTTTGAGGACAGGTGTCAATCCATATCTGCCAAGTGACCCTATGTAGGGGGAACAGTCCCTATTCTGCTCTGTGTCAGTGTGTATCATGGACTCTGTGGACGGGGAACAGTCTCTATTCTGCTCTGTGTCAGTGTGTATCATGGTCTCTGTGGATGGGGAACAGTCTCTATTCTGCTCTGTGTCAGTGTGTATCATGGTCTCTGTGGACAGGGAACAGTCTCTATTCTGCTCTGTGTCAGTGTGTATCAGGGGTTTTGAGGACAGGTGTCAATCCATATCTGCCAAGTGACCCTATGTAGGGGGAACAGTCCCTATTCTGCTCTGTGTCAGTGTGTATCATGGTCTCTGTGGACGGTGAACAGTCTCTATTCTGCTCTGTGTCAGTGTGTATCATGGTCTCTGTGGACAGGGAACAGTCTCTATTCTGCTCTGTGTCAGTGTGTATCAGGGGTTTTGAGGACAGGTGTCAATCCATATCTGCCAAGTGACCCTATGTAGGGGGAACAGTCCCTATTCTGCTCTGTGTCAGTGTGTATCAGGGGTTTTGAGGACAGGTGTCAATCCATATCTGCCAAGTGACCCTATGTAGGGGGAACAGTCCCTATTCTGCTCTGTGTCAGTGTGTATCAGGGGTTTTGAGGACAGGTGTCAATCCATATCTGCCAAGTGACCCTATGTAGGAGGAACAGTCCCTATTCTGCTCTGTGTCAGTGTGTATCAGGGGTTTTGAGGACAGGTGTCAATCCATATCTGCCAAGTGACCCTATGTAGGGGGAACAGTCCCTATTCTGCTCTGTGTCAGTGTGTATCAGGGGTTTTGAGGACAGGTGTCAATCCATATCTGCCAAGTGACCCTATGTAGGGGGAACAGTCTCTATTCTGCTCTGTGTCAGTGTGTATCAGGGATCATTAGGATAGGTGTCAATCCATATCTGCCAAGTGACCCTATGTAGGGGGAACAGTCCATATTCTGCTCTGTGTCAGTGTGTATCAGGGATTTGACTATCTTTATTCAGATTGAAAAATTACAATTCCAGGAAAAATTTAACAAACATTTACAAGAACATGTTATGCACATCATAGAAACAACGTAAACCTCTTTAAAGCCACAAACTTAAGACAAAAAATACGTACACACAATGTGTAAGGGTTTGAAAGAATATTCTGAATCCTTACATGTTTACTTTATCGTTTGTTTGATTTTTGTGAACCATATATAAACTACAAGCAGCGTGAAAACTATAAAAACTCAAGTGGCCATGCTGATCAAATTAAATAGTATGCTTTACACAGCGTATAAGGGTGATGTCACAGCACAATGGGAATGTAACAGGGGAAGAGGTGAAAGTCATCCTCCCCCTCCCACGACCCCGCCATATCTGCCAAGTGACCCTATGTAGGGGTAACAGTCTCTATTCTGCTCTGTGTCAGTGTGTATCATGGTCTCTGAGGACGGGGAACAGTCTCTATTCTGCTCTGTGTCAGTGTGTATCAGGGCAGGGCTTTGAGGACAGGTGTCAATGTTAGGTGATTTCTGCCGTTTATGGATTAAAAGCAGACTCTGCATCAACTGTGTTCCATGGGAGTTTTGCCATGGATCCCCCTCCGGCATGCCACAGTCCAGGTGTTAGTCCCCTTGAAACAACGTTTCCATCACTTTTGTGGCCAGAAAGAGTCCCTGTTGGTTTTAAAATTCGCCTGCCCATTGAAGTCAATGGCGGTTCGCCCGTTCGCGAACATTTGCGGAAGTTCGCGTTCGCCGTTCGCGAACCGAAAATTTCGGGTTCGCGACAACACTAGTAATAATATAATCAATGCTATTCACTTAACCTGTCAGTGGTTTTAATGTTGTGGCTGATGTGTATATGTATGTGTTTAAGAATATATATATATATATATATATATATATATATATATACATATATATATATATATATATATATATATATATATATATATATATATATATATATATATTTCACTTCATATTTCCATGTTTCTAGCAGCGGAATAGTATGTTAAATTTTCATTCATTAATGTGTTACAAACAGTAGCATTTCAAGCTGTTCAAATTTCACAGGTTTATTTTTAGATATCATCTATATGCTGTGCCATTGGAGTTCCTCTTGTTTTTTTTCTCCACATATTACTTCGCTGGATTTCAAGGACACCTTTGTGAAGACACACCCCATTTTACGCCTCAGGATCCCTGTTCTTATACATGGCATCTACCATTATGGACTTATGATAAGTGTTTTGGACTATTGGCAATTATCCATTTATATTTCATTTAATATTTAATATTAAATTGTATTATTTTATATTATTTATTATATACACTCTTATATGTTTTACTGTATATTTTAGGCGCAACCTTTTTTTGTTCTATTTTGCATCATTTCTTATCATTAGGGGATTATAGGAGACTCCACTTTAAGGATTGCAGCCTTACTATTATTTTCTTGTGTGGCAATCTAGCGCTGATTTTTCTCTTTCCATTTATTTTAAGATATGCTGTTATTCTGAAAATTCTGGCATTTTTATTATTATATTTAGTGAAACTATGTCCATTCTCTGATTTTGTCCTTCATATACATGGATCACGATAGACTCCAATATTAGCAAAATATTTGCTTTTAATATTTTCATACTTACATGTTCTATCCCTCAAGTCATTACTCCGTTTACCCAAGATTTGTAGGATTTTAAAAAGCATGTTAAAATGTGTATATGCAAGGGTCATTTGTATATGAAAGGCATCCAACATAAAGGTGCCTGAGTTGACATTATGTGAGACTCAATATGGACATTCAGCGATATTGCACCAATAATAAATGGTGCAATAAGAAGAGGAGGTGTACAAGAGGGCATTGTCATAGGAAGACCACATGATTGGGCGAAAGTGGATATCAGTAGAGGTGCTTCTGGTGTACATCACATGATCAGACACACAAGGATTGCTCTATACGTTTGTGTGTCAAGTGCTTTTCCTGAGTCTCCTAAGTTGTGAGCTCACAAGGATTTTATGTAAGTGGTTTTATTGTATTTACCTGAAAATGTTAATGGCACCACTGGCACCACTGGGGTCTAGGTACTTTGCTGTTCTTTACTGCCGCATTATATGTACTTGAAGTACTCAGGAGCCATGTGAGGTTTTAATCCAGAGCTGTTTAAATCCAGAGCCAGAGAGAAGGGGCTCTGATTCATGTGATTGTACCAATTGGGGGTCAGGGGGGAAAGGAAGGGAAAATATATATATCTACAAATGATATGCGTTGTGTATATATACATTTGTAGAAAAATTGGACCCTTGTATAAGCAGGGTCATATATCGAGCCTAGGTGTTTAGAAGAGTCTTCAGACTTGAGCCCTCAAGCCAACTGTCTAGAGCAAGCATGTCAAACTCAAAGGCTAAGACAGGCCAAATAAAAAAGGTTTACATTCATGTGGGCTGCAAAAAAACAAATACTTCAGTTTTAGTAGCAACATAGGTTTATTTCGAAAAGTACAGTATAAAAAAAGTTGCCTAACTGACACTGGACGTCCTCACACTCGTAAGGCTTCATAGTCAACAAAGAGCAAATTTATTTTAAGGAGATGTGCATTTGTATATAACCAATGTTTCAGTCCAACTACCTTGACATATTAAGAAATGTTGGGTAATGGGACTGAAATTATGAATGTATGCTGTTGCACAGCTGTAAAAAACAAATTACGCTATCTTGTTGAATTGAAGTTCTATGAGTGTGTTCTTCACTTTTGGCTGAGATCATCAAACTTGATGATCTCAGCCAATCCAATGCTTTCCAATAGGAAATCATTGGAAGGCTATTGTGCATGTGTGGCAAAAAGCTGTGCGGCCAATCAGCATCTCCATGGGGAGTGTTCAGCCCCTCCATGCAGACCTAATCTAACACACTGCCCCTCTTCCCATTCTAATACACTGCCCACATATCCAATACATTGCCCCCCTCACTCCATTGTTATACAATGCCCTCTTCACCCAGTATAGTACATTGCCCCTTAAACTAACACACTGCCCCTCCTCCCTCTGCTCTAATTGAATACACTGCCCTCCCTACCCATAATTTAACACACTGCCCCCACCACTCTAATACATTGGCTCACATAAATAAATACACTGCTCCCTCCTTCCTTCAAATACACTGCCCCCTGATTTCTCAAATTAATACAGAGCCCCCTCCCTCCCATTAATACACTGCCCCCTCCCTCCCATTCATACACTGTCCCCCTCCCTCCCATTAATACACTGTCTCCTCACTCCCTTGAATACACTGCCACCCCTCCCCAATTTAATACACTGTCCCCTTCCCTCCCCCAAATGAATACACTGCTCCCTCCCTACAATGAATACACTGCCCCCACTCCCATTAATACACTGCCCCCTCCCTCCCATTAATACACTACCCCCTCCCTCCCCTGAATACACTGCCACCCCTCCCCAATTTAATACACTGTCCCCCTCCCTCCCCCAAATAAATACAGTGCCCCTCCCTCCCATTAATAGCCTGCCCCCTTCTTCCCATTAATACACCGCCCCCCTCTCCCATTAATACACTGCCCCCTCCCTCCCATTAATACACTACCCCCTCCCTCCCCTGAATACACTGCCACCCCTCCCCAATTTAATACACTGTCCCCCTCCCTCCCCCAAATAAATACAGTGCCCCTCCCTCCGATTAATAGCCTGCCCCCTTCTTCCCATTAATACACCGCCCCCCTCTGCCATTAATACACTGCCCCCTCCCTCCCATTAATACACTGCCCCCCTTGCTCTCCTGAATACACTGCCACCCCTCCCAATTTACTACACTGTCCCCCTCCCTCCCCCAAATGAATACAGTGCCCCTCCCTCCCATTAATACACTACCCTCCTCCCTCCCATTAATACACCGCCCCCCTCTCCCATTAATACACTGCCCCCTCCCTCCCATTAATACACTGCCCCCCTCCCTCCCCCAAATGAATACAGTGCCCCTCCCTCCCATTAATACACCGCCCCCTCTCCCATTAATACACTGCCCCTCTCCCTCCCATTAATACACTGCTCCCTTGCTCTCCTGAATACACTGCCACCCTTCCCAATTTAATACACTGTCCCCCTCCCCCAAATGAATACAGTGCCCCTCCCTCCCATTAATACACTACCCTCGTCCCTCCCATTAATACACTGCCCCTCCCTCCCATTAATACACTGCCCCCTCCCTCCCATTAATACACTGCCCCCTCCCTTGCATTAATACACTGCCCCCTTCCTCCCCCAAGTTAATACACTGTCTCTTCCCTCTCTAAAACACTTCCCTCCCCACCCACCACTCTAATACACTGCCCCCCTTCCCTAAGCCCGTCTTCTCCTTGTTGTCCCCTACACACACACACACACACACACACACTGCATGTTTCAATGTTTGGTCCATGTTTCCTGTTTGCAGCTGTACAGTGGCACTGCTACCATTTTTCTTGGTGTTCACACTTTATAGTCAGACCAAAGTAGCCAATATGAAAGCATGACTTAGAAAATGATTTCAATTTGGCTACTTTGACCTTATGTTTTAAATTCACTTTTATTTGAATTCTCACTTTAATTAATAACCCTGCAAGTGTTTATGCTACATGTGATACTTACAGTTTTGTGTTTCGTTGATAACAGAGAGTAAAACCAGGAACAAACTATTTTTAGATTTTAGATGTATGATTATTACATTTGTAGTGGTTTCGCAACCTCTGAAATCCCTGATGGAAATTCCCGCTGAATGATAACTTCATAAATAGGGTTGTATTAGGGCAAATAATAGATCCAGGCATTTATACCAAACTTTAAAGAACATTTTTAACATTTGCTTCAAAGGTTAGTTAAACGGCGGTGTGTAAAGCGGTTACGTTTGATATACAGTCTATGCTATTTTATCCTATTCCTGGAACCTCAAGGTAAATGTACAAATACACTGTTAACCTGCACATACAGATTACTTTACACATACACACATTTCATATTGATTGTTCAATTTATTGTAACATTTTAGTTTTTCAATAAAAACTATTTGACAACACATACACACACTTCCTCACACTAACCAGGGCCACCATATTGAGGTAGATGCAAGGGACCCGCTCATGCTGGTATCCCACAAGAGTCCAATTGAGGAGGTAGAAATATTTGCCTTACTGGATCACACTGAATTGAGCACAACCTTAATGAGAGCACTGGTGGCGCTCCATGGAGAGCATTTTATATCAACATACTTACTTTCTGTACACAAGAAGGGAGGAGAGAAAGAGTGACCATTGGTGTGACTGTGTATGTCTGTTGTGTGTACAAATAAAGAGCATATATGTGTATGTGTATGGTTTTATTGGTGTGTGTCTGCATATATCTGTTTATTTGTCTGAGAATGTGTATTGATGCATGTTTGTGTGAGAATGTGTATATCTGTAAGTATATGTCTGTGTTGGTACATGTGTACATGCGTAAGCCCTGACACTTACCTTCACATAGTATTCACACCAATGACAACACACACCATCCTACTATCTTACACATTACCCTGAACACACACATAAAATAACTGAAATATTCTCCCAGAAGGGATCTAGGGTTCTAGAGTTCTACAGGGCCTGGAGGAATAAAACATTACATGTCTTTATATCTAGAGGAGAGCAGAGGTGTGCACTGTGGTTACAGATTTCTGCACACCAGGCAGAAATCCAGGCAGGGGGCTCCTGGAGATATAAGCTACAACTTGTCTTACTGTCTATAACTATCTTACCGTGTATATCACTCAGGCAGTAAATCTCACAGTTTACAGAGTAACTCAAAATATATACTTTATCTGTCGCATACTCTACATCTTTCACATATTTATACTCATTTCTCACTACTACACTGCTTGTGAAAATGTAGACTAATACATGCCTGTATGTTACTAGTTTAGTAATTCTGACCCTGTCAGTCAATATAGCATGCTTACTATACTGTCATGTTTTACTTGCCAACTATTAACAAGCTACTGTTCCTAACCTGTAATTCCACTATAAAAAAATGTGCAGTTTTTTATGTATGCCATGATCCTGATCTATGTTCCCTGTTTTTACTTGGCTTGTTACAGCTGTACTGGCGTACCAAGCGTGTATGTTAACTAAAAGAAAGAATAAAAATAAATAAAAAAAGGCATTGACACAGCAGCATAGACATAAAGAGGAGTAAGTAAAAAAAAAAACAAAAAAAAAACCATACCAATCACAATGATAGTAATACCATTTAAAAAGTCCGGTATATCTTTAGTCATATTCTGCATATTTTTAATTGAACATTTTGGCATTGGTTTAATATTTTTGGATAAGCTTCTTAAAAGTTTTAATATTGTAGGATAAACTTTTAAAATAATATTTTCCAAAATATTAAAAATAAGATATATAAAAATATCTCAATATATAAAAATTTAAACTATTAAAATATCAACATGTTTTTCCTTTTTTTTTTTTTTAAATACTCTTTATTAGCTTCCTTTTCAGGAAAATTATTTTTAATATTTTTCAATATATTACTATAATTTATAAGTTTATCCAAAAATATTAAATCTGGGCCATTGTTTGATCAAAATGTTTTCAAACGATATAGTAGAGGATTAGCTGAATGGCATATTTTGGACTTGTAATAACACCTTATTATAAAATCACTCTCTACTGAGTCTAATAATTCCTCTGCTGATAATACAGTCCTTTAAGAGAATTGGCATGACAACAGCCGGCTATTACTGCAATCATATATCTCAGTCACAAGAATATTTTGAAAGTGCATTGGTATAAAAATAGTATGCTAACTTTGACTAGATTTTACTGTGGTTATATTTATTAATACCCACTGGGAAATGTATTAACTTTTTTAGAACTTCTATAATATAAATTACTTTATCTAATCCCCATTATGAAGGTGTTAAAGATCAGGACAGGAGTTAATGAAGCTATATTTACAAGAATGTCTTCATCAGTCTGATGGATGTGACATTCTTTGATGCAGCAAGTGACAAGTATGATAACGATGAGTGTGACTTTGCCAGATGGTGATTGCACCTTCCATAGGTTCCTCTTTCAAAGTTGCTTTGAATTGAGATCAGAAATGCACCTTTTCATAATGTATGGTGCATGCACATATTCACATATTTTTACTTAGAATTCTAAAATCATATATTTGACTTAGAATTCTCCTTGATTCTACTTAAAAAAAATATGTGAAAGATAAAATATAGAGCATTGAAATTCTTGTTGAATAGTTTGTTATTGGTGTTGTGGAAAATGTAATTAAAAAAAAGAAATATGCAAAAAAAAATTGCAGATTTGTGTAGACCTCTGTGGAATTGTGCATTAAATATATTGTTAAAATTTGTATGTGTAAGAAAAGTCTTTACAATTCTCTATGCAGGTGACATAGGAAACCAACATTTCAGTTAATATGGGAATTATTCCATGTAGCTATGGGAAACAAAGTTATTACAAATATGTTAGTAGATTTTAACTACACTTGTGCCCCTTGCAGTATTCTACGTATTCTAGAATGTCCCAACAAAAAACATAAATAGCCTAGATATGCAATATATGGTGTGTATGTATGTGTTATTCTAAGTTTAATTCCATGGCATTGGTTTAATTTACTTATATGAGGGTAGCTGGAAATAATCAAGAGATTAAAGAGGGGGGGGGCGGGGCCTGACCGCAGAGCCGAGAGGACGCAGAAGTGAGCTGCTCCTGCACCTCTGGACTTAATCCCCTGGTTACGAGCCTACAACATACCATAAATCCCTCACAAGAGCACGTAACGGCAGGGCGAAACCAGGGGCTACCCACCGATACTAAATATGTGGCACAACTCGAGGTACACCTCAAGGCCTGCCAGCATGGTCGGCATGGGGGAGACGGCGCCACCGATACTAAATATGTGGCACAACTCGAGGTACACCTCAAGGCCTGCCAGCATGGTCGGCATGGGGGAGACGGCGCCTCCAACAGCTACAAGCGAGAACGTGGGCCCTAACCCCGCCCCCCCCGTGGACCGGCGGGGGTCATCCCGGTCCCAGGCGGACCACCCCAGAGGCTGTGGCAGCAGCCACAACAAACCCAAGCTGAAACCAATAAGCGGGGACTACAAGTGGGACCCCAGGCCCCACGTGAGAGACTGACATCCTGGCGCAGCTAAATGCCACTTTTGCTGCTTTCTGGAAAAAGCTTGAGGCATGACTAAGCACTTCCAATGCTCGGGTCTCAGACCCACCTTTGGCACCATCAAGCCGCTCCCATCCAGACTACTCGCCCAGCAAAGCAACACACGCCAAACAAACATGGCGTTGAAGAAGATGCTCTCTCCGGCGGGCGGGGGCACACACGTGGCGGCGCCTGAAAATAATTGCCACCCGGCACAAGACAAGGCAAGCTGCACCTAAGCACGCAACTACAGAGCGTTCCACTGCGAGAGCCGGGAAGAGCTTGCACTCCCACACGTGAGGGACCCGCTCTGCACCAACACGTGCGTCTGGAGAAACAGCAGCCTACCCACACCCCAGCAAGCGACCAAGGTTGTACCTGCAATACTCAGACCTGGCGGTCGGGATGGGTGAGTCTCTAAACAGCATACAAAATCTGGGAAACACCCCTGAAGGCATAGGCTAAAGAGGACTCACTGGGACACGGGGCAGGAGGCATGGGACATACAACCTCCGGTAGTGGCATACTGTCGCCCCCTCCAAGCAGGGGCTCACACTACCTCATGATAACGGAACCGTTTTAATAATTGACCCCCTGCCCCCCCAAATTGCCCGACCCTGACGATTACCAAGCAACCCCACGCTCCTGCCACCGGACAGACCGGGGCAGCCGAAGGGGAAGGAATTCCTGAATTAACTCGAACTCACAAAGAGTTCGATACAAGCATAGAGTTTGATATAAGCATAATCCCTGAAACCAGCATTGTGACTCATACAAAGCGTTTGATATAAGCATCATTTCTCACTATGTCTATGAGCATGTATAGCAAAGTACCTCTCTTTTAATCGTTAAATTAGACATGTTGTGTTTAACCTTCATTTATCTCCACCTAACATTATGGCCACTTCTCTAGGCACCTCGCAGGCCACAGTCACCGCTTGCGATGACCTTTGAACACACACCCTGCAATAGGTGCCCATATTGAAACGCGAACAACTGTACTCTTATTGCATTGTTTAGCCCGGCTTGTTAGTAGTTAATAATTTTATGCCTCACACAACCCTACCGACAAACCATGCCACGATATACGGCAAAACAAGCCAAGATAAAAACTCAACATGTAAGCATAAAGCAGCTATATGAGCGACTATTGAAACGATTTAGCTGGTGTGTAACCTGACATAAAGTGCTAGCTGCATTAATATGGCTAATTCAGCTTTGTTAAGCTCTAACTGTCGATTGTTTTTAGTATTTGTCTCCTCTACTTTAACTTAGATACTATAACTGTTTAGTTAAGCTGGATAAAAAATACAGAAAAATGTGCATATTCTCATGCCACTGTCTAACATGTATTGATCTTGTTATACGCTGTTGTGGCGTCCGTTGACACCATGTACTCACCTGCACAATAAAAATAAAGAATAAAAAAAAAAAAGAGAGATTAAAGAGGGATCTAAATAATAGTACTAAATAATATATTTATAACAATAACAAAAAATGACAGTTAAATGGTTACTACAAGCATCATAACATTATAGTACACTGTTGCCATGAGTACCCTGGGTGTCATTTCCAATTAGAGAGATTAAAAAGAAATACTGCACAAAGAGGGTCGTTGCATCATGACCATATCAAATCTCTAAGTTCTTCATGTTCAAGCCCTCTAAAAATATCAATGTGTAGTTGAAGTTGTATAGTCTGCAGAAGTACATTAAATGCAATATGTTTTAAATAAAACTCCTACTTGCACAAAACATGATGACACATCTCAGTACTTGTTATGTGATTTAAATGTATACACCAGAGAAAAGAACAAGTAACGGAAGGCGCTCAATACACGTCTAAAAATCGTAAATGCTGATATACAAAAAACCTAAAAACTTTAAAAGCAGCTCCCTTATAAAGTGCAATAGCTCATAAAACACACAGAATACGACACCCTTTTTCTTATGATGTGATTTAAATGTGCAGAATGCTGTTAGAATCAAACAAGATTTTCTGACTATAAGACGGTGATCGAAAGGTTGAGAACTCATATGGAGGGGTTCAAAGATACTTTGTTTGGAATTAGGCAATAACTTACAAGCTAAATACAATAAACCGGAAGAATCAGTTGCTGAATGAAAAAGAAATACATTTCTCACAGACAACCAGAACTGTGATGAAAATGTGGTTTACAACTAACATAGCAGTTTAACATGGAAGTACTAAAATAAATATAAAATACACTCTACAGCAGGAAAACAGATATCGCACAATGTTTCCTTCTCTAGTTCTGAATTATTGACACATACAGCTACATCTTCAATACCTTCATTATCTGAATTCCCATCTTCCATTTATACAACAAAGGATGGTGCATACCACAATAAAACCCATGGAATACCCATTACAAGCTCAGATAAAAACAAAAATACTACTTCTCAGCCAGCTGTTACTTTGAAGATGTAAAAAAACTACCAATAGAAAGTGATGGAGGAGGAAGAAGAAGCAGAGCTGGTGCGAATTTAAGATGGCTCCTTAGGGCCTAGTCTTTAGCCTTTGTAAGCCCCCCCCCCCTTCTAACCCTGCACAGACTTACTGTAGCTGTCCAATCACAGACTTCCCAAATACAGCTCAATGAGCTGTCTTTGCAAGGCAGGTATTCTGGGCAATTGTCTGCCTCTTAAGTTTAGCTCCACTGAAACAATCAAGAAAAAACAGGTTGTCTGATTGACAGACCGTAGGGTGTAACAAGGTTGATTCATAAAATATGTAAATTTCTATTGAAATCTGCTCTTTGAAAATGAGAAAGAGGACACACTCTTCACACATAAAGACTTTCAGCAATCTAAAGGGCTTTAGGGGTCCGAGTGTTTCTTTAATGACAAAGAAGAATATAATAATTAAGCAGTCAGATAAGATAAGCGTGTGTCCTTAAAGGGGAAACAAAAGGCTCCCAGATCACGTTATCTCATTGACCACTTACAAACAGTTACTAGATTGTGACATCTATGTACAGTTGTTATGGAATTCTGCATTGAAATTTCATCAGCCCTTAATTGATTTAACTAAAGAAGGTATAGCATAATAAATGTCTAAATTCCACCCTAGGATTCCAATTTTTACACCTCCCAAAGATCCATAAGTCTCTCACCAATTCCCTGGGATGCCCCATAGTTTCAGGCACATGATCTTTGGGAGAAGGCTTATTAGAGTGGGTAGGTGTCTACCTTCATCTGCTAGTGGGTGATCATCACATTACAATAAAGGATACCAAACAGGTGCTGCAAATGATGCAACATTAAATCTAGTTACAGGGATACATGTGGATGACATTGGATGAGGCATCATTGTATTCCTCTATCCCCCAAGATGCTAGCCTGCAGTTCTATGTTAATTTATTTTTAATCCACAATTATTTTTCTTTTCTGGAGGAATACTATGTCCAGAGGCACAGTGCTGTTATGAGTGTATAATTGGTGCCTCCATACTCAAATTTCTTAAAGGGATACTGTAGGCACCCAGACCATTGAAGTGGTTGAAGTGAAGCTCATTGAAGTGGTCTGGGTGCCAACTGCCATCACCCATAACGCCATAAGGACGGAGCCAAATGTACACGTTGTGAACGAAACAAAATGTAAACAAAACCTGGCATTTGCGCTATATGTCTGTCCAACCGTAATTCACCTCTTTCATATTAAATGCACCCCCCCTTATTATATATCATTTTATTCAGGGGAAACAGGGCTTTCATTTAATATCAAATATTTAGCTATGAAACATAATTTAATATGAAAATAATGGGAGAAAATAAGAAATGTTGTTATTTTTTTAGTTCTACTTGACATTTTAACTGTCAGCGTCATAATACTGTTTGCTTTTACTGCAATAAAATACACATATTTGTATTCAGCAATGTCTCACGTGTAAAACAGTACCCCCTATGTACAGGTTTTATGGTGTTTTGGGAAGTTACAGGGTCAAATATAGCACGTTACATTTGAAATTGAAATTCGCCAGATTGGTTACGTTGCCTTTGGGACTTTATAGTAGCCCAGGAATGAAATTTACACCCATAATGGCATACTATTTGCAATAGTAGACAACCCAAGGTATTGTAAATGGGGTATGTCCAGTCTTTTGTAGTAGCCATTTGGTCACAAACACTGGCCAAAGTTAGCGTTAGTATTTGTGTGTGAAAAATGCAAAAAACACCAATTTTGGCTAGTGTTTGTGACTAAGTGGCTACTATAAAGACTGGACATACCCCGTTTGCAATACCATGGGTTGTCTACTATTGCAAATGGTATGCCATCATAGGGGTAATTTTCATTCTTGGGCTACCATAGGGTCTCAAAGGCAACGTACCCAATCTGGCACATTTTAATGTGAAAAAAATGAAACACAAGCCTTATATTTGACGCTGTAACTTTTGAAAACACCATAAAACCTGTACATGAGGGGTACTGTTGTACTCGGGAGACTTCGCTGGACACAAATATTTGTGTTTCAAAACAGTAAAAAGTATCGCAGCAATAATATCGTCCGTGTAAGTGCTGTTTGTGCGTGAAAAAAAAAACTTCACTTTTACCGGCGATATCATCGTAATATATTTTACTGTTTTCAAACACTAATATTTGTGTTCAGCGAAGTCCCCCGAGTAGAACAGTACCACCCATGTACAGGTTTTCTGGTGTCTTGGAAAGTTATAGGGTTAAATATTGTGCTAGCAAATTAAATTCCCTTTACTTTCGGCATGGGTTGTCAGGCAGGTCCTGCTAATTGTAATTAATAAAGATACCCAATTATGTAAAAATATTACATAAATATATATGTAGAATTAATATACCGTATATACTCGAGTATAAGCCGACCCGAATATAAGCCGAGGCCCCTAATTTTACCCCAAAAAACTGGGAAAACTTATTGACTCGAGTATAAGACTAGGGTGGGAAATGCAGCAGCTACTGGTAAATTTCTAAATAAAATTAGATCCTAAAAAAAATATATTGATTGAATATTTATTTACAGTGTGTGTATAATGAATGCAGTGTGAGTGTATGAATGCAGTGTGTGTATGAGTGCAGCGTGTGTGTATGAATGCAGTGTGTGTGTATGAGTGCAGCGTGTGTGTATGAGTGCAGTGTGTGTATGAGTGCAGTGTGTGTGTATGAATGCAGCATGTGTGTATGAATGCAGCGTGTGTGTATGAGTGCAGTGTGTGTGTATGAGTGCAGCGTGTGTGTATGAGTGCAGCGTGTGTATGAGTGCAGTGTGTGTATGAGTGCAGTGTGTGTAAGAGTGCAGCGTGTGTGTATGAATGCAGCGTGTGTGTATGAATGCAGCATGTGTGTATGAATGCAGCGTGTGTGTATGAGTGCAGCGTGTGTGTATGAATGCAGCGTGTGTGTATGAGTGCAGCGTGTATGAGTGCAGCGTGTTTGAGTGCAGCGTGTGTGTATGAGTGGTGTGTGTGTGTGTTGCAGAGCCCTGGTGGGGGGTGGGCAATTTTTTAAATTTTTTTTTTATTATTTACATTTTTTTTATTATTATTATTAATTATTATTATTGTATTTAATTTAATTATTATTATTTTTTATTATTATTTATTATTTAATTTAATTCTTATTATTTTTTTATTATTACTATATATTTTTTTGTCCCCCCTCCCTGCTCTCCTTCCCTGGTGGTCCAGCATTGGCAGTTCAGTGGGGGGCAGAGGGGGGCTGTCAGAGCTGTAACTTACCTGTCCTGCAGCTCCTGTCAGCTCTCTCCTCCTCCGCGCCGTCCGTTCAGCTCTTCTGTCAGCTCACACTGTAAGTCTCGCGAGAGCCGCGGCTCTCGCGAGATTTACACTGGGAGCTGACCGAGGTGCTGAACGGACGGCGCGGAGGAGGAGAGAGCTGACAGGAGCTGCAGGACAGGTAAGTTACAGCTCTGACAGCCCCCACAGCCCCTTGTCTGTATTATGGCAATGCAAATTGCCATAATACAGACTATTGACTCGAGTATAAGCCGAGTTGGGGTTTTTCAGCACAAAAAATGTGCTGAAAAACTCGGCTTATACTCGAGTATATATGGTATGTAAATATATATACGTATGTGAATATATATGTATATATATTTATAATGTTTTTAAAATATTTTTATTTATATATAGGTATTTATATAGTGATATATACGTATATATTTATGTATTTAAATATATATATTATTTTGTTCTGCGTGTTTTTTAATATAAATATATATATTAATATCACAATACAGTTAGAACGAAATAAAACACATCTATATATTTTTTAATTATTTTTTTAAATTATTTTATTTATTTTATTTTTTAACGTATTTACATATTTTGTTTTTTATATTATGTATAAATATATATATAACAATACTTATATATATATTTAATCAGTATCAGTCTACGTGTAATTTGATATTAATATATATATATATAATTATATATATATTAATAGTAAAATACACCTATACAGTGTACGTGTGTGTATGTATATGTGTATATATATACTTAGATCATATATATATATATAATATATATATGATCTAAGTATATATTATTATTTTTTTACACTTTTAACATTTATTTTATTTTATTTTCAGACAGCAGGGGGACCACCTGTCATTACAGTTAGTCCCCCTGCTGGCAATACAGAAGCCAGCTATCCCGGCTATGTGATTGTGAGGTCTTCGCAAGGACCTCACTCTCACATGGCCGGGGGGACCGGAGGAGGAAGATCTGCCGCGGGGGGGCTCCCTGGGAGTCCCCCCAACTGCAAACGCCGGCGTGGGACCGCCGGCGACCGGGTAAGTAAGGAAAGACCGGAGGGCGTACTATTACGCCCGGCGGCGTTTAGAGCCGCCTATAATAGGACGTAATAGTACGCCCTCCGGTCTTAAGGGGTTAATGTAACTGTGAAGCACTTTGGGCAACAACGTTGCAATTAAATGTGCTATATAAATAAATAATAACAGTTACTCCGCCCACTCCAGTTGTAGACTACTGGTGGAGGCAAGAACACTTCACACAATTTCCCCAGAAATTGTAGCTTTTCTAGTTCTGAGTGTAGTTTTAGCTTTATAGAAATATTATTAATTTCATCCATGTTGAATTCCTCAAACTGCTTTAATAAACAAATGTTTTTGGCTATCAAGTGTTACTTCATAGAAAGGATACACCTCAAGAATAAATTATCTTTTCATTTTTTTTTTTCATAAAGGAACTTTAAGGAACCTATGCAGAAACATATCACCTGGTAAAAAACTAAATTCTAATTGTAAACCAACAATTGACATTAATTTTTACCACTATGTTAATAGAATGTTTGTTTCAACAGTTAATAAAGATACATTAAATACTTAACAGTTCCAAGTGTATTTTAATATACTATCTCTTGGTAAAGAAAAAAGTAAAGCAAATCCAGATTGTTATTTACTAACTTACAACTGTGCATTTGAGCTGAAAAATTATTAAATTACATCTAAAATACAGCGCTACACTCAAACTAGAGGCCTGGAAGGTGGAAACACCAACCAGACCCCAAGTTTAGTTGTTTTTCCTGGTGTGTTACATCTAAATTCCACCTGAAATTAAAATTCAGTTTTACTACAAGCAATTTGGAAAATGACATGTGCAAATTATTTTTGGATTCAGGTTGTTGTCCGCTGAAAAGTAAGATTCATATTTCTGCAAGAAAACCTTGGGCTCTGGCATTTATGTGATACGTACCATCTACCTAGGGATTGTTGCAGACCATGTGCACCCTTTCATGGCAATACTGTAGTGTTCTCTGATGGCAGTGACTTCTTTCAACAGGATAGTGCACCTTGCCACACTGCAAACATTGTTCAGGAACGGTTTGAGGAACATGCCGTGGCCTCCAAATTCCCCAAATTTCTATTTGAATGAGCATTTGTGTAATGTGCTGGAACCACAAATACGATCTATGGGGATCCGTTCCCGTAACTTGTAGGACATAAAGGATCTGCTGCTAATGTCCATGGAGGCCACAACTTGAAACTTGGTGCCAGTTACTACAGAACACATTCAAAGGCCTTGTAGAGTGTATGCCTCAACGCATCTGAACGGTTTGTGTAGCACGAGGGGGGACCTACATATTAGGCAGGTGGTATTAATGTTGTGGCTTATCAGTGTATATTTAGGGAGATTTGTGAATGGTCATCCTCTCTCAAAGAGTTTATTTTCTTATTTTCATATTTCAAGAAAGAATAATAGACAAAGATTTAGAAAAGATAATATGTAGTTTCTCAGCATTTAATAATAATACCAAAAAACGACTCCTTCAAGATAAAAGAAGAAAGCTGGGTCAAGGGTAGCTAAGAATTGCAGGGCCCTAATAAAAGAATCAGGGAAGGGCCCCCTTATGCTCTCATTAATACACATACACTGACATAAACTCATTGTCAAACACACTCATTGACAGAAAAACATGGCACAGTCATGGCACACACACTTACACTGAAATACACATACTCACTGACACATGAACACATACTTACTGACAGACATACACACTAACACACATGCACTGACATACACACATTGACACACATATACACATATCTTCGGAAGAGCCATTGTGAGTCCTCTACCTTGGGTCCAGTGGAGATTATCTCCCTGGGTTTCAGTGTGGTTTCTTTAATCTTCGTGCTCTTCTTCGCTGCTCCATCGCACACCGTTAAGTGCTGCCAGGGCCAGAGTGACATCATATTCCAGCTCCTGGCATCACCACAGAGCACATGAGGGAACAGTGAGGAAGAGGAGGAACTTCAATGCTCCCTCGATGCTGGCTCTGTTCTTCCCCTCGAGATGAAGTATATTTCAGCAGGGAAGGCACCTACCGTCCACGTAACCACGTGCCTACAGTGCCTTAGTGGATATACGCTGCATTGGGGGGCCCCTAAGATGACCAGCTGGCAGACTCCTCTGCCTCCTGCAACATGCGGAGTGTGGAAGGCCTAGGCACACTTGCAACCTTAGTGACCCCTGTAGTTCCTCCTCTGAGCAGTGCACATTGGAAGTAAAAGCTGCATATTGGCCTCAAATTTGTTGTTTCCATATCTCTACATAAAGATTGAATATGTCATTTTAGGTATAGCATGTACAGTTTTGGATGAATATTAATATTTCAAAGTTTGGAGAGAAGAAGTATGATACAAGTAACAAAGTGTACAAAAATACAGACGCTTAATGAAATAAATGAAAAAAGTATTGTGCAAGCAGCTGTGTATCCCAAAAATACACAAAAAGAAATAAGAAATAAACTTTAACTCAATGTTTAGGTGAGACACCCCACCACCTAAACATATACATATGAATGCAGCACTTATAGTATCAATCACTTACCCCCTCAGATATCCAGGGGGGTTATTACCATATAAAAATAAACAAAAAAATACAAGTAGTGCAATATTGTGTACACCAAAAAACAGTATATATACATATATGTTGGTGAGTGTGTGTTGAACTCACATTTGCCAGAGCCTTTTACCGATATAGGTTTTAAACAATAAAGCATCTGGCCCTTTAAAGGTGGCAGCCACTACCTTCTTTTGAAGCAGAAAACTTATGATGATATTCCTCTGCAATGAGCATATGGAAAAATAAAACAGCACTCTATTTTTATTTATTTATTACTGGTATTTATAAAGCGCCAACAGATTCTGCAGTGCTGTACAGTTAGTGGAGGACGTACAATATACACAGACAAATACAAAAGGTAGAGAGGGCCATGCCCGTAAGCTGATATCTAGCCATTGAAGCTCTTTTATACAAAGTAGAAAGATTGCTAGATTCCCCGTGAGCTTACAATCTAAAGGATACAGTAGGGGTTTGAGACAAGAGGTAGCAGGGGAAATTTAAAAAAGTGATTGCTAGAAGAAGTTTACAGAGAATTGCAGCTATTGGTAAAATGTAAAGGGAACGAAGAGGTAATTTAGTGAAAACCTCAAACAGCTGGAGAAACATGCAATATATTTAGGGGGAACCTGAGTGGGCAAGTAGTGCTGAGGAATTGTTGGTTCTGGGAGTGTAAAGTGAGCCCTGGGAGTTGTGGGAGTTACTGCAGGATGTTAAATGCAGAGCTTCAGCATTGTTGGTTCTGGGAGTGTAAGGTGAGGCCTCTAGGTGTAATCTGTATATAACAGGTAAGTATATAAATCATTGTTGATTTTTGCTCACCTTGTTTGGAACTTGTTAGATAACTGGCTTTCCGCTTAGTGTCAAATCTCAGGGTGACATTTCCCTGCAGAATCAGGATGTTGACTTCAAAGGATGAGGAAGAACTTTCCAATAATAAAGGGATTTATTCCAGTAAAATAAAGTAAAACATACATAAGCATAAAATAAAACAAATTAAACATTAAATATAACAGCAACAAGTTCCATCCTGTTTAGCATCCAAGACGCGTTTCGCCGATAGGGCTTTATCAATTGGTGGGAAATCCTCTTTGTGGGTGTTGTATTTAAAGGGTTGAGGCTCCTTTCCTCATTTAATTAATCCTATGAGTGTTCGGCAATTCAGGTGTCCTGTGTATGGAAGCAGTCCGAATTCCTTCCTCTGTAATTGATTGAGAACCAACAGTGTTTCTCTGTTCCGTCACGTCACTTACAGGTTTCCGTCTGTAACTACAATACCCTTAATGCACTGGTCTATGAATGGAAGATTCCACTAGATGCAATATAATGTCTGAAACATGCCTGACTCTGCTCATTTGCATACCAAGTGTGGAAGTCTGGGCAAGTTGTGGTAACATGATTTACTGATTTTAATGCCAAAAAGGACTTCTTAGTGTGTGTATAGGGGGTGTTGTGTGTGTTTAGTGGATGCAGTTTGTGTGTATATAGTGTAAGCAGTTTATGTGTATATAGTGTAAGCAGTTTATGTGTGTGTAAGGTATGTGGGCTGTATGGATGTGTGTTTGCAGTGTATGTGTGTGTTTAGTGGATAACGTGTGTTTATACATACGTGTGTACATGATTTAGATTTTAGTGGATGCATTGTATGCATGTTTGTAAGGAATCTAGTGTGTGTTTGAATTTGTGGAGTAGGATAGGGGTAAGAGGGAAGCAGTTTTATATTTTTATTGTTATAATTTGTATATTTTAAAATTCTCCACCTCTGCGTCTTCTCAATGATGGGGGCATGACATTCTATGGTGGTCAGGTGATACTCTAGAGACTCTCATCCTTCACCTTTGTCAGGTGCAATCACTTATTGTAAGCTCTGAACTATATGATAAGCTGGGGCTCACTTGCACAGGTGAGAGTGCGAACCCGGTGTAAGTAAAGGTTGAGCGACTCCATTGACCCCCTCAGCATGCACGTCTGCAATGACCCAGGGACAGAGGTCTTTGATTTCCTTTGCCGTCGGCTTGGCCCCTTCTATTTATAGGGGCTGTAGCCCTTTGATGGTGGCCCTACTTATTGAAGTAGTAATAATGTGTGGACTCCCCTATTCAGCTCATGTCTTGCTCCCATTCATCATTTTAAACTGGTTTTAATGTTATAATGATAAAAAAGAGTCCCCAGCAGCCATCCCCTCTATGCTGATTGAGCTAATGAGCAGCAATGGGCATTTATGATTGGATGAGAATGTAATCTGACCACTTTTTGCCTATCACAGTGCCCACTGACAGTATGAACTGGAATGTCTATAAAGGAGTGTGTAATCTCTGCCTTAGCCAAATTTCCAATAGGGACCAGGCTGTGGGTGACCAGGCACCCTTATTCATTGTTAACTGCTTAAAAAGAAGGGATAGCACCAGAGGACTTCCGGCACTATAATCAATTCAATGAGATTAAATAGTTACAGTGCCTACAGTGCCCCTTTAAGAAAATTAAGTCCAGTGAATATACTGAAATCTTGCACACATCTTAGATAACTGGCAAGCAACCAGTTAAAGAAATAACTTTGGGTTGCCACAACTGAAATATAATATGTATCAGATTTATAAACAAAGGCTTTTTTTTCAGAGAACAAGTAATAGGTTAACAACTGCAGTAATGGTAGTAAATTAGCATAGATGCTTACATTTCCTGCAGGTATCCAAACTTTTACTAATTACTTACAAGCACACCATCTGTATGAAAGCAGTGTTGGAACATAGTTTGGGGCATTATTTGAACAGTATTGCACTACATTAAACAGTATACTTCTATCATAACGGCAAGAAAAAAGACACATGCCAAAGGGAGGTAGACAGGCCATTATAGCCTTTGAGTGTAGAAATTTAAACAGCACTGACATGAGGGAGCCTAGGTTTCATTTAAGACAAAGAATATAAAATCACAAACAAATTAATGTGACAGGGCTGGAACAACCAATACGGTGATACAGACGACCAATATAGGGTGCACAGCACAGTGTACGTAGTGCCAGCCATTGTACGTAGCGTGGCCACGTGGAGCATGGGAGAGGATCGTTTCTATAATCAACCCAGCCTGAAAGGAAGTGTTCGCAGAGAGCAACGAACAGCTTCCTGTCAGTCCTGGTAGAGGATACAGAAGATCCTCTCAGCAGTCGGCGCAGCCACGCAAGGAGGCACAACAGGAATGGAGAGCGGAAAAGAGACCACAAAGGGCAGGCTCTGTGTAGAAGAAACAAACAGAGGAGCTAGAGAAACAAAGAATGACTGAGAGTAGATGGGGGGGGGGGTGAGACAAGGTGCTGTGGGGAAGTGACAAACATAAGGGGCTTTGAGGAGAACAAGGCACACAGCAAGGATGGAGAAGGGGAAAGAGACACACAGAGGGCCTGAAGAAGGGAATAAAGAGACACACAAAGGGACTGGGGGGAAAAACACACAGAGAGGTTGAGAAATGGAAAAAATAGACACACGGAGTAACTTGAAAGACAAAAGGGCTAGGGGAATGAGACACAGAAAGGTGCTGGGTAGGAGAGACACACAAAGGGTCTTTGGGGAGTAAAAAACACATACATGGGCTGGAGGTAGCAAACGACACACAAGGAGGGTGTAAGATACACAAATGGACACAATTGTGGATAAGATACACTAAAGGGGGTAAGAAATTAAAAAGGGGTTGTGAAGAGACTCATAGGTGAAGATTCATTTTTCTGTAAGGTTGTGACAAAATGCATTTTTGCCTGTGTAGCCAAAAATCCTTGACAGAAGAGAAGAGATTAATTTGGTTCTATTCACACAATCTTACAGTCTATATTCTGATTCCTTTTTATTTAGCTGAGATACCACTATGTAACTGCTTTCCTGTTGTGTGTGAAGCTCTCCCTCCAGACCACTTACAGTGAAAAAGCAGGAATCCAATTTTCATTGTGTTTACTTTCATGTTTCCTGCTCCTATTCCCCCATATTATACTTTACTGGTTCCAGATGTAACAACACAGGGCTCCTGTCTCTTGTGCACCTCTTAAACGTAAAGAGTGTCAGGGGGATAATTCTGTTGAGTATACGGTTGGCTTTTTAAAAAAAAAAAAGAATTGGATAAACTTCAATCAGCTCAAAGAATGTTAATGACATTGCACTTATAATTGGAAGCAAAGCTTTTGTTTAATCCTGCAACGCGGTGGGAAAACTTGCAGACCTCAAATCCAACTCGCTAAACAATTTTTTAATTATTGAATTAAAAGTATACTTTATCCGGTTCTCTGGAGTTTTATCCATAACTAACTTTTTTACTTCCAAAGATGAGTGTTTTGCAAAGAGCTTATAGCTAACGTATATTTCACAGAAAGGTAAACTGATTTGAAACCATATATTAGTGCAGGTCCCCAGAGCATATTTTAGATAGATCTCATTCCATCACTGGAGAGTAACACTTTGGCAGTATATTCAGTGCAGAATTAAAAATAAAAAAATAAAAAAAAGCAGTTGCTGTAACATTAGGAAAGATTATTCCATAAAAAAATATCACAGCAGACTAAGAGGATAGGAAGAAAAAGAGTGTGCAATATGTAGCTGGAATGACCATCAAAATAACTTTTTATAAAAAATTGTAGATGTCTAGTCAATTTTTCACAGATGTGCTGGAGATTATTAAAGTGAAACACTTCAGAACAATTTGGAATTCATTATGCCCTGTGATGATTAGGAAATAATATCTAGAATAAGCCATGTACTTTTGATGTTCAATGTTCTAATTAGCTTGCATCTGCCACCATTACTTTTTTTTTTTTTAATTTTTTTTTTTTTTTTTTTTTAAATAAATACTGTCTGTTGACATTATTCAATAAACCAACAACTGGAGTGAACTGAATGGGGAAATTCAAATTTAGGTAAAAAAAAACAAAAAAACAAGGCTACTGAGTTGGAAAGAAATTCAGATTTAGTTATTTGGGACTAAAATGTCTAATTTCCTGATCGATTCTGGACAATTCCCAGTTTAGTTACCAGACCTTGAATTTGGATTTCAACCAAAGCAAAAATAGAACAGAACATTAATATATAAAATGTAATGTAGTAAATGAACAAATAAGTGAAGTGGTGGGTAACAAAACACATAGGCAGCCTATCCACAAATGGGGAGCAAAGGAAACAAATTGATGTTTTCACCTCATCACATTTAGTTCATTATACAGAATGCATGAGATCGCTTTAAACTTAGATGTAAAATAGAAAAACGGTTCTTTTAAGAGGTAGAAAAGTCTCGTTTAGAATGGCCCTGTCAGCACAACAAAGTTCAGATCTGATAATTGTTGTGCTGGCAATTTCTTCCTCCAAATGACACATTTGATGCTAACATTTTCCACTACTGCTCCCTGAGGGTATAACTTGCCTCATATCCCACGTCAGATTCTATGTATGTTACAGAACAATTCATGCAGTTTAGTCCTTGCCCCTACACTCATCTGCTTCCCGTTACAGTATTTATTTCCAAACTGAGCAGTGATAAACAGGGAAATTGATTTAAAAGATAACTATATCCTAAAATAAGAACCATTTCTCCAATACATAGACTATTTAGTTCTCATCATGTTTTGTGGTAATATAGACACTCCAAATTGAGCAAGACAAGTCTAAAAGTAGTTTTATCGTTTTTTAAAACAGCTAAACAGTCTTTAATATGTATTGATTTTACCTTGTTTTAACTAGTGAAATCAGAGGCATGAAGTACCAATATGTTATTAAAAATAGATATAAAAAACAGATACAATTTTGTATCTTGTAATATCTTTTTTACCTCAGGAGAACCTCCCTTTCTCAAGTGAAATGCTTCAGACTTGAGAAAGGGAGGTTCTCCCAAAAGGTTGTCATTAAAAAACTCTGTTAGTCCAATAAAAAAGGTATTACAAGATATGGATTTTATCTGTTTTTTACATCTACATCACTGGACTAATACGGCTACAATCTCTTATTAAATATAGTGTGTTCCAGACATGTTATAATTTGTGATTATTGTAAAGTTTATGTTACAAATATATTCAAGTGTGAATTGTAATGCCCCAATAAATGTCCAATTTAAAACATTATAGCATATTTGGGAAAGGTTGAGTTTAGGATTTCCTCTTTTTCTTATTACAAATAATACAAATATAATCTTTTTTTTTTGTATGCACATGTATGTCAAAAGGGACTGATTGCAGTAATACCTATAGTAATAACTCTATCACTCTATTACAGCTATTCATGTCGCAAAAAAAATGAACCTAACATGTTACTTTACTAAACAGTCACTACAGTTTGTGAAACTAGGTTTTCAATGTATTACAATTCAGCTTTTAGTAAATGAATAGTGTAAAAAAGATCAAGGTCAAGGTTAAGCCAAGCTGTTATCAGATCATATCTGTTACTGCATGCACTATATATGGTAAACCAAGCATGTCAAACTCGCGGGCCGCATGTGGCCCACAATGGACTTCTTTGCGGCCCCAAGTTTGCGACTTGCTTAGTGTTAAAGCAGAGTAGGCACCTGCTTTCTCAACATTGCAGGTGCCTACTCTGCTAAAATTTACCCGGCCGGGGAGAGAGGTCGCTGTAGCAGCTCAGTCTTTCTGCTCCTCACTGCTCCCTCGCGTGCGCCGTCTGTAGTGATGCCGGGTGCCGGAATATGGCGTCATATACCTGCACCTGGCATCACTAAACTGCGTGCGAGGGAGCAGTGAGGAGCAGGAAGGAGATCTCCAGATAGAAGATCCTCACTGGACTCCAGGGAAAGATGTAAGTGTGTTCAAGAATGTGTAAATGTGTGTGTGTGTATGTCTGTGTGTGTCTGTTAGTGAGTGAGTGTGTGTCTGTCAGTGAGTGTGTCTGTCTGTGTGTGTCTGTCAGTGAGTGAGTGTGTCTCTGTGTGTGTGTGTCAGTCAGTGAGTGAGGGTGTATGTCAGTGAGTGTGTGTCTGTCAGTATGTGTGTGTCTGTCAGTGTTGCAATGGCTGTGGCTGGACAGTAGCGGGAGGATCCGCTTTAGCACAGGATGCGGACGGCGCCATTTGGGGTATACCAGAGGCTTGACTCCAGAGTCGCATACTAGCAGCGGCAATGTGAGTGGAGTCTGCTTGTTGGCTAGAGGAGGGTGCTGGTATTTAGTAGAGGGGGGGACTGGTATTTAGGATATGGGGAGGACTGAGATTTAGTATATTGGGGGGACTGGCATTTAGTAGAGGGGGGACTGGGATTTAGTAGAGGGGGGCTGCTGTGGTTAAGTAGAGGGGGATGCCGTTTTTTTTTTTATATACTGTACTTTTCAAAGTAAACCTACGTTTCTATGACAATTTAAGTGTTGGTTTTTTTTTGCGGCCCACATAAACTTAAACCTTGTTTATTTGGCCCGTGCTAGACTTTTAGTTTGACATGCTTGCTGTAAACAATCTTATGTAGCATGAAAATAGTAAAGTAAATATTCCACAATACAAGATTAAATATATATCTCAAGGCAAACCATGCATTATTCTGTTGTAAATAACAATGAATAAATAAATAAGTATATATATCCTTTAAAACTCATATGTCATAGGTCATTCTAGAGTATAATGTATTCTCATTGACCTTTTGTATACAATCTCATCATAGCTTTCCTTCCTGTACATAGATAACTGAAAAAAATATTTAAAGGATCACTATAGAGTCAGGAACACAAACATGTATTCCTGACCCTGTAGTGTTAACACCACCATCTAGCCCCCCTGAATCCCTCATGCCTCCATAAATATAGCAAAATCTTACTGTATTCAAGCCAGAAGCTGTAACTCTGCATGATGTTTGCCTAAAAAAAAAGAAGCAGTCTGCTGACATCATCAGAAGTGGTAGCCTGATCCAATCACAATGTTTCCCCATAGGCAGAGCCAGCATGATTCAAACACAGCCCTGGCCAATCAGCATCTCCTCATAGAGATGAATTGAATCAATGAATCTCTATGAGGAAAGTTCAGTGTCTGCATGCAGAGGCAGAAGATACTGAATGTTTGGATGCATTTTAGGCAGCCATGACGCAGGAAGGATCTCTAACAGCCATCTGAGGAGTGGCCAGTGAAGTTATCACTAGGCTGTAATGTAAACACTGCATTTTCTTTGAAAGGACAGAGTTTACAGCAAAAAGCCTGAAGGTAATGATTCTACTAACCAGAACAAATTCAATAAGCTGTAGTTGTTCTGGTATGGTGCATTTACACGCTGTATGTATTTTATTTTTATGAACAATAAAAAATAAGTAATGTCCCTTTCTTTAAAGGACCACTATAGGCACCCAGACCACTTCAGCTCAATGAAGTGGTCTGGTTGCCACCCTGGTTTTAACCCTGCAGCTGTAAATATGTCTACATTAGGGTTAATCCAGCCTCTAGTGGCTGTCTCACTGACAGCCGCTAGAGGCACTTCCGCGCTTCTCACTGTGAAAATCACAGTGAGAAGATGCTGGACGTCCATAGGAAAGCATTGAAAAATGCTTTCCTATGGGCTGTTAGAAGGCTCTTGCCGTGCATGCGCATTCGTATCTGATGCCGGCAGAGGGAGGAGAAAGGTAAGTGTTTTAACCCTTTTAGCCTAAAGACCCTACAGTGCCAGGAAAATAAGTTTGTTTTCCTGGCACTATAGTGGTCCTTTAACCATTGTTTTTCATATATCTAAGTATTTGCTGTACATGCAGTTATTGAACTTTTTAGGTGACAGAATCTGTTTTTCAGTTGCATTACTCTCTCTCTTTTCTTGTTCATACCCTGCCCTCTTTATCACACACCCCCAGCGATACATACTAGTATTCACCGCTTGTATTCTCTTCATTCATTCATATCTAGAGGTCTTACACAACATCCACTCTAAATCAAACAACCTAAGTTTTCACTGAGCTTCTAGCTTAGCTAAACTGTAACGGATCAATCAATCGACTATATATCTATATCTCAATTTCTGTCTATCTTTGTTTCAAAGTAGTGACTGTACTGATCTTTACTGAGGTAGAGTTGCCTTTAAACAAAACCAGATAATATAAGATTGGCAAAAGCTCAGAGAAACCTCAATAGCTGGACCTTGGGTTAGTCCCCGTTCAGGTTACTTACCTGTGCCATTACAGAGAGAACCTATACCATTTGCATATAAGACTGATCCCACTTGTAAGGGCAGTACAGATCCAAAATGCTCACAAGTTTCCTCTGGACAAGAGATACACATACCCTGTTAGACCATTGGGGTTTGTAAAAGAGTTGTAGCTGATACACCTCTAGGCATAATGAGCGCAAGGTCCATTTCCGGATTTTCCTTTTAACTTAGAAAGAGCCCAAGTAAATACATTGCAGCAAAAACAGAGTAGTCTTTAATCACCAGTTTGTCTTCACCTTGTTGCCATTTACCGCCTTTCACAACAACCTTCTCAGAAAAACTAACTACCTGTTTACTGGGCAGCCCAGGATCAATGACTAAGTTCTAAGAGCTATATATCCCTGTCCAATAGACTTGTGATTTCCCTAAATCTACCTGACTGCCAAAGATTAGTGCATATGACCTGACTGACAAAGGTTAATGCATGGTCACACATGAGAGGCAGATAATCTGCTCTATTTAAGGGTCATCTAGCCTGCAATTCTATTCTCTGATGCAATGAATATTAGAGTCCAAGTCTTTTTCATTAATTATTGATAGTATGTTTTTCCTTTGGTTGTCTGTAAACACATTTCTGCTGTATGAACTTTAACTGTATGGATTTTTTTTCTCAATCATCCTCATTATCTGTGAAAACATGCCTTTTCCTGTTTAAATTGGTTATTCTAATAATTCCTATGTTTTGTTGCTTCTCTGTTCTTTTGGCTGACTTTTAAGTGACTGAGCTTTTTTCCTTGCTTATCATTTTTTGTAATATTTTTTTTGATCACATAAATATTCAGTAGTACTGGTGATCCATGAATTTCTAGTAGTCTGCATCAATTAGGATATGAAAGCAAACCCTACCAAACTTCAGAAAAAAAATAACCCACCTCCTCGTTATGTGATTAAAGATCAATATTATGTCATGTATAAAATCTTTAATAAGAAATTATATTGTGTTATCAATTAGCATGACATATCTCTACAGAATTGTATTCATCTTCTAAATGCAAATAGGAATTGTATATTTAATTTTATACATACATATATAACTATTATAATATAGCTATTTGGTTATATATGTATATATAAAATTAATCAGAATATGTATGTATAAAATTAATTATACCATTCTTATTTGCATTTAGAAGATGTGTGTGTGTGTATATATATATATATATGTGTGTGTGTGTGTATATATATATATACATTTGAAATACAGAGTGCAAAAAATAGCAAAAAAAATGAAATATTGTTTTTAACAGTATGCAATTTCCAAAGTTTTGCTCAAAGTAAAAAAAATCGTTAGAAGCAATTTAATTGGCCAAATATCCTATATTATTTAGCACAACAATGCATGACTTTTCTTTTGATGATCTATTGGCTCTATTACCTGCCTGTACACTGTTTGTGATTGCACTGCTTTTAGAAATGCTGATACCTCCTCCCGTGTAATTGATTTACAGGTTTTAAAAGGTACACTTATGACTTGTTCCCTTTATGAGAAGCTGCCATATATTATATTGTGCTGTGTTCACATCTTCCCGAATGACTGATGTACAACCATTAAAAAGGACAGCAAAGAAAAACCATGCCAGCTGTAACACATGGATATGGCTTGCCAAAGTTGGTCACACATTCACTTCAGTGAGTTTGGGGAATCATTGGTAACACACAATAGTCTCTCTCTCTCTATCACTGCATTAGATGCATTCAAACAAGGAATAAATCCCCTATCATGGACTTTGTGATTAATATATGGTGACTTACTTGATTTATCTACATCTAGATATACACATAACATTACATTTCTAATTGCGACAAAGGCACAAATAAATAACAAATAAACAAATGAACAAACAAACACAGAAGTGTATGCATTTTATGAGGCACAGGTGATGTTAATATGAAATTCCTGTACGAGATAGAAAAGAGAGCGCATGTACTAAATAAAAACCTAAATGGTAACCAATATAACATCTGAATAGGGCAATATAAAATAGTACTCAAAGTACTCTATGGAAGACAGCAGCTAAAACAAAAATAATTTTCCCAATTCTTATGTGAACATGTGAATATAAATTGTCAGCGCTTTAGTAGATAGTCCCCTTAAAATTAATAAGGGTGCATATATATGCAAATAGTATCTGAAATACTGTAATAAACACAAAAAAAAGGAACTGTGGTAAAAGGAAACTGAAGTATAAAGCAATAATGGAATAAATGTCTCAAAAAAATGTGTCTCAAAAAAAGTCCAAATTCTACAGGATCAGCGTGAACAGTCCTGAGAGGGGAAATCCAAAATTGTAGTGGTAAATAGGAACCCAGCAGTATGTAGAAATCCCTTAAGGCAAAAGGAGACAAAAAATATATATATATATATATATAGTAATTCTATTTTTTATTGTCCCCAGGTATAAAAAAGATCCCCCCAACATAGGAACTCTTACACAAGATAAAAAATAGTACTCATCGTTGTAGACACTGCAGGAGAAAACCTCATAGCTGTTCAAAGTTCCAAACGAATCATCCGGTCTCGCAAAAGGGACAGCATCTAACTGGTGCACTCAGGTAAAATGTCCGTCGGTATGTCAATGGGAAAATGTTAGCGAAAAGCCCGGTATCTATCGAGGGTTTGATAGAAGAGGGTATGCTGTAGATAAAAATATTTCACACCTGATCAACGCGTTTCGCCCTTTTTCCGAGGGCTTTTTCAAGATAGGCGTTAAAACCGTTGCTGAGCCGTTATATACTTTGCCGGGCAATCGGATTCAAAATTCTTTTTTTTTTTTTTTTTAATTCTTTATTTTTGTAGTGCTTTGCAGATTTCACGCATAGACATGGACATAGCAAAAAGGTAATAACACATCCAGTACAGAACATCACATGTCTGATTCACAGCACTATTTTTAAAGTAATGTGGTGTCATCAAGGGTTAAACTTCTGTGTCAGTTACAGGTTACAACATATGAGGTACAGATACATAGAAACATACCGACATTTTTCTGGATTATTGGGTCGCAAGTTTAGCCAAGATAGGTATAAAGGCTTGTTGTGACATAGAGTAACATCGCTATAGTAGGGTGGCTTAAACAGACTATTCCGTCATTTCAATTATCTAGCCTACCTAACATTTTTATATTTTTATAGATAACAAGGATAACTAAACGTTTACATTATCAAAATAGTAATGAGTGAGTATCATTGGCTGTATTAGAGTGGCTTACGCTACCGTGTGTGTAGTGCAACAGTATTGGTTACCTTGTAGTAGTGGTCGGCTTAGAAGTAGTGCTTAGGCAAATTGTGTGGTAGTTCCCTGAGACATAACTCTTGCTCGGCTAGGGCGCTATACTGTCAAGGTAAGGTTAAGTGAGTTGCGTTTAGCCGTGTCAACTGAGCTGTGTCGATGGGGGTTGTGTGAGAGCATGTTATGTCTCGCTTTAGTAGCCGGGTAGTTTGCAGCTCCCAGTTAAGTTGTGCCATAAGTAAATGAGCTAACGAGTTGTAGATGGTGCCCCGCCCGGCCACCCGTACACCCCGCGGAAGAACTAGTGCCTTATGGTGTGTTTTGTGCCTATTTGGGCTGGTATGTCGTGTTGTGCGGTTAGGTTTGTCTCTGTGTTGTTGCGTGCTATCACTATTAACATTAACCCGGAAAAACAAGTGTGTGTCCAAAACACAATTATAAACAGTTAAGAACTGTGATCCCCATCGGGGGTCCTCACGAGCTGGCCTGCCAGGTGGACTGGAAGTCTCTGAGTGCGGGGTATTGACTATCTCAGCACAGCTGGGTGCCCCGGGGCATCTGAGGGAGTTACCGTGAGTCCTTGTGTGGTTTCTCATGAGTCCATCTCACCGGACAGTTAAAAGTCCCACGTAATGGGCCTGAGTGGACCCCGGTTTGGCACGGTCTCCAGAGCGTCCAGCAGTGCAATGCTTCCCGGTATAAAAGTGAAAGTCAGTGGAAATAAAGAAAGAAAATATCACAGGGTTAGTCACTGGAGTGGATGGCTGCAATATCTTGCCAGAGTAGATCGTTTTATGCCACAATTCTCCCTTTTAGTTCAGCTGCTTTGGCCGGGTGTTCAGTGTGCATTGTCCGGTGCAGCCGGCGGCCACCCGCCTCAAGTATACAGACCAGTGCTTGCCTCAGCCAATACCCAGTTTCGGTGTGGTCTGCTTGCTAGCTGACGGCTTCTCCAGGGTCGTGAGGCGGTGGGGGCAGCACTCTCCCTCCATTCGGCTCTGGGATGGTGCGAAGGTTCCCCCATCTGTGAGGTGTGGAGGGGTCCTCCGCCTGGGGTTTCCTCCTGCAACTGATCTCACCACCTCCCGGACAGCGTTGCGGTCGGTACCGTGATTTCTCCTGTGCGGGAGCAAGTCAAGCTGGGCATAGGTTGCTGGGGCCGCTGAAGGGCGGACAGGTCGGGTGCTCCGGCGGTTCTCGCTCTGGTGCTTGGGGGCATTGACCCTGGTGTCCCAGCATCTTTGCACTGTGTCCCCCTGTGTTGGCCTCTGGCTCCGGTTCTGTCGGGGGGTCGATCTGACTCGAGGGGGGTTTACTCCCACGTGGCGTCGGATCGCCGGGCGGATCCATCCCGCTGCCGCTCTCATCACCTGCTTGAAGGTCAGTCTCCGGGTGTTTAGCTGAGTCCAGAGGCTGGTTCGGAGTCGGGCATAGAACTCCCATGTACACTTAGGTGGCTCAGTAAGTGGGTGCTGTGTTGTAGGCTGCAACTGTGCCGCCATCTTGTTTTGGCCTCGCCCTCCACGTTTTGCTTTACACATTGTCGCACTGTCAGGCAGTTTTGTGGGGGTAGTCGCCCCCAGCGAGGACCGGGATATCCCCCGCCGGTCCATAGGGGGGGGTAGCAGGGCTGTTTGGAGGTCTCGCTTGTGTCCTGTGCCGGGTGATCGTCCGACTCCCCCGGGCCTCAGGCATTGCTCTGATGTGGGCCGCATGGTCGACACAGGATTTTCTGCGTCGGGTTGGAACCGGACCGGTACCATTCTGTGTCTCATGGTGTTCTGGGTCGATCCCCGGGCACCGTTTTTTGCCATCGTTAGTAAGTCACTCTGTAGGAGCCCGATTATGTTCTTTAGTACAGGAGCTCTTGGATTGTGCGACCGGCCATCTTAGCTGTCAGGCCCCGCCCCCCGGATTCAAAATTCTTAAAGGTGTAAACTCTTCTAACAAACAAGTTAAAAAATCATATTGATCCTATAGTACACATTAACTTCTACATGTGAAAGTAGATTATATTGATACAGTGTGTTTTAACTTGTAAATACAATTGTCAAAAGCTATTTGTGCAATACTTTCTTAATATTATTTAAAAACAACTAAAAGTTACATATATATAACGAGCACTATAGCAGACATTTCTAATGATATATCAACATATTTTGCTCTTGTATTTTGATATAAACATTGACATCATTTGTCTATCTGAGCCAATCTCATCTACCTCCCTATCTTTATTGACACTCCTAACATGAGAATTGTATTCTTTACAGAGTTTATTGTCTCAAAGTATCCACTTGTTTAGGGTCTTCCCCTAGGGTGGAAACTTTGTAACAAGATAGTAGCTCTAGAGAGAAGAGAGTGTATTATTTTATGTAATTGTAACTAAAAACCAATTTGAGCATAGAAAATGCATTATACTTTCCTTATGGTCCTATATTAAAATTTCAGTAATAATTCACGTTTCCCTAAAGAGAATAACTTTTATAATTATAGATGAGGTATAGACTACTTTATAATGAGTAGATAAAAATAGAAAGAAAGGGAAAACGAAAAACTGAAGAGAAAATGCTCTAAATCACCAAGTGTGTATCACTCCAAATCACACAAATAAAATCGACAATAAAATATACAATATGGTCAGGGCCGGTGCAAGGATTTTTGGCTACACAGGCGAAGATGAATTCCCCCCCCCCCCCCCCACACACACACGAACAAGATGTATCTTTAGCGGTGCCTCATATCCATATCCCTTTAGTGTGTCTTACACCCCCTTATATGTCTCTTACAACCCCCATGTGCATCTCCTTCCCCCCCAGCCCCTTTGTGTGTCTTTCTTTCCCACAGCCCTTTTCTGTGGGTCGCATGGGCAGTATGGTGGGGCAGAGGCTTTAGAGGGAAAGAGGGGCTGTAGACAGGGCAGGGGCTGTAGAGGGAAATAGAGGAGCTGTAGAGGGGCAGTATGGTGGGGCAGGGGTTATGGAGGGAAATAGAGGTGCTGTAGAGTGGCATAGGGGCAGTAGAGGAGGACAGGGTCAGTATGGTGGGGGCAGGGGCTATAGAGGTGCTGTGGTGGGGCACATGGGGCAGTATGGTGGGGCAGGGGCTATAGAGGGACGTAGAGGGGACATGGGCAGTATGGTGGGGGCAGGGTCTATAGAGGGAAATAGAAGTGCTGGAGAGGGGCACATGGGGCAGTAGAGTGGGGACAGAGGCTATAGAGGGGCTGTTAAGGGGCAGAGGTAGTATGGTGGGGCAGGGGCTATAGAGGGGCTGTTAAGGGGCAGGGGTAGTATGGTGGGGCAGGGGCTGTAGAGGGGGCAGGGATAGTATGGTGGGGCAGGGGCTATTTAGGGGGCAGGGGCAGTATAGTGGGGCAGGAGCATAGAGGGGCTGTAGAGGGGGCAGGGGCTATAGAGGGACATAGAGGGGGCAGTATGGTGGGGGCAGGGGCTATAGAGGGACATAGAGGGGCGGGGGCTATAGAGGGGGCAGTATGGTGGGGGCAGGGGCTATAGAGGGAAATAGAAGTGCTGTAGAGGGGCACATGGGGCAGTAGAGGGGGCAGGGGCACTATGGTGGGGCAGGGGCTATTGAGGGGCTGTAAAGGGGGCAGGGGAAGTATGGTGGGGCAGTTTGGAGGGGTAGGGGCTGTAGAGGGGGCAGGGGCTATAGAGGTGGCAGGGGTAGTAGGGTGGGGCAGGGGCTATAGAGGTGGCAGGGGGAGTATGGTGGGGGCAGGGGCCGTATGGTGGGGGCAGGGGCCGTATGGTGGGGGCAGGGGGAGTATGGTGGGGGCAGGGATAGTATGGTGGGGGCAGGGGGAGTATAGTGGCAGCAGGGGGAGTATAGTGGCAGCAGGGGGAGTATAGTGGGGGCAGGGGGAGTATAGTGGGGGCAGGGGGAGTATAGTGGGGGCAGGGGGCGTATAGTGGGGGCAGGGGGAGTATGGTGGGGGCAGGGGGAGTATGGTGGGGGCAGGGGCCGTATGGTGGGGGCAGGGGCCGTATGGTGGGGGCAGGGGGAGTATGGTGGGGGCAGGGATAGTATGGTGGGGGCAGGGATAGTATGGTGGGGGCAGGGGGAGTATAGTGGCAGCAGGGGGAGTATAGTGGCAGCAGGGGGAGTTTAGTGGGGGCAGGGGGAGTATAGTGGGGGCAGGGGGAGTATAGTGGGGGCAGGGGGCGTATAGTGGGGGCAGAAGGAGTATGGTGGGGCAGGGGGAGTATGGTGGGGGCAGGGGGAGTATGGTGGGGGCAGGGGCAGTATAGTGGGGGCAGGGGCAGTATAGTGGGGGCAGGGGCAGTATAGTGGGGGCAGGGGCAGTATAGTGGGGGCAGGGGCAGTATAGTGGGGGCAGGGAGAGTATGGTGGGGGCAGGGGGAGTATGGTGGGGGCAGGGGGAGTATGGTGGGGGCAGGAGGAGTATGGTGGGGGCAGGAGGAGTATGGTGGGGGCAGGGGGAGTATAGTGGGGGCAGGGGCAGTATAGTGGGGGCAGGGGCAGTATGGTGGGGGCAGGAGGAGTATGGTGGGGCAAAGGGAGTATGGTGGGGCAGAGGCTGTATAAAGGGGCAGGGGCTGTAGAAAGGGGCTGAAAAAAAAACCGTTTTGATTTAAAAAAAAAAAAATGCTACAAGTTCTTCCCCCACCCCCTTCCCCTCCCAGAGACTTACCTTGGGCCAGGAGGGAGAACCTTGCCCCTGGTGGTCGGCTGGAACGGGCTGCACTGGAGGCTGGAGCTGCAGTCAGGACCGCTGGGGAGTCTGGGAGCAGTAGAAGTCCCGCCCCCTTCTGACATCATCAGAGGAGGACGGCTGACTTCACTGCCAGGCTCCTGCTGTGTGCTGGATGCAGGGAGAGAGGTGAGATTACAAATCAGAGTCTCCAGCCAAAGGCAGGGGATTCGGATTTTTGCGCCCCCCCTCCTCTGGCGCCCTAAGGCGGCCGCCTGTGCCGCCTTATGGACGCGCCGGCCCTGAATATGGTGAGAGCAAAATATATAGTGAATAAACCAGTATGTGAATAAAAAACATGCGATATTACCATGTATCTGTATATCCTAAAAATATAAAACACAAGACATAGTATAGCCTGTATAATGAATTAAAACAAGAATGGAGAAGAAATAATCTCACTCACAATTTGCTGAGCCTATGGAAGTGGCTCAGACTTATAGCGCCTTTTTAGATAATATGTGGAACCAAAAGTGCTGGATGTAATGTAGAAGCTTCACTGCAAATCCTCAATTTCCCTCCTGGATGGTTAACATACGCCAAAAAGAAGGTGTAGGTGCAGGAACAAAATAAAGTGCACTTTATCTATTGGAGATCCATTTTTATGCTGTTTTGTACAAATAAAGATTTTGCTCCTGCACCTACACCTTCTTTTTGGCGTATGTTAACCATCCAGGAGGGAAATTGAGGATTTGCAGTGAAGCTTCTACATTACATCCAGCACTTTTGGTTCCACATATTATCTAAAAAGGCGCTATAAGTCTGAGCCACTTCCATAGGCTCAGCAAATTGTGAGTGAGATTATTTCTTCTCCATTCTTGTTTTAATTCATTATACAGGCTATACTATGTCTTGTGTTTTATATTTTTAGGATATACAGATACATGGTAATATTGCATGTTTTCTACTTTATAATGAGTGAATTGTTTTTCTTGAAGATATGTTCAGTAATAAAACAAAGTTACTTAAAGATTCTTATACAGTTATTCCTCTGATCATTGTTCAATTACAGTATGTTGGCTAGTTCTAATTCTGCATTTAAACCCGATGGAATTAGAGTTTTAAGATTGTAAATCCAGAACATTTCTCGGTATGTTAAAATGTTACTCAATTCACCTCCCCTCCATGGTACTTCTACTTTTTCAATACCACAATACAAAAGAAGTGCCGGATCACTATTATGATGTACTTTGAGGTGATTAGAGAGAGAGTGTTTTTCAAAACCTCTTTTGATGTTATAGGCATGTTCTCTAAGTCTGACTTTAAGTGTTCTTTTTGTCTGGCCCACATATTGGAGGCCACACGGGCACTCCAACATGTAGATGACTTGTTTGGTGTTACACGTAATGCAATCCTTGATACCAAATATTTATTTTGTTACCGAGGACTGGAAGGTTGTATAGTTCTTTCCTTTGGAGCTTAGTTTACATATGTTGCAGTTCCCACATTTATAATATCCTTTTTTCCAGTTAGGAAATGATTGGGTTTTGTTGGCTTGTTGTAACTATGTACTAATTTGTTCTTTAATGTGGGTGCCCCTCTGAAAATAACCCTCAGTTTTATAGGTAGAAGCAGAGCTAAAGTGGGATCTTGCCTTAGTAGATGCCAGTGTTTCTGTACACTTTTTTTTATACAGTATGCTTGTGCACCGCAGTTGAACACTAGGGGGCATAAGTCCTCAGTATCTTTATTTATTTTGACCTTCTCATGTTTGGTGTGTAGAAGTGTTGGACGTTCTATAGTTCTTACATTTTGAAGGGCTGTTTCTAACAATTTTTCATCATAACTTTTGTCTGTAAATTGTTGTTTGACCTTCTGAAGTTGTAAATCACATATCTCGGGGTCTGCGCAGTTTTTTTTTACCCTTAAAAATTGGCCAAATAAGACACCTGATAGCCATGATGGGTAATGGCAACTAGAGGTCCAAATATAGCTGTTCACGTCCACACTTTTGAAAAAAGTCTTGGACTTTAAGATATTTTGTTGATCCGTATATAGGACCAAGTCTAAGAAGTCTATATTTGTTGAGCTATATTTGTACGTGAAAGATAAGTTATATTCATTTCTATTAATATATGCCAGAAACTCCACAAGCTCTGCCTCCTTTCCTCTCCATACAAAGAAACAGTCATCGATGTACCGTCTATAGAAGACCAGGTTCGCCCCCCACTGGTGGCCTTGCCAAATGAACAGATTCTCCCAGTGGGCCATGAAGATATTGGCATAGCTCGGGGCGAACCCGGTCCCCATAGTGGTACCGTTAGTCTGCAGGTATATATCATTACCATACCAGAAAAATGTATTCTTCAATATGAAGTCAATACATTCAATTATGAATTCCACCTGTTCCATTAACATTTTGGGATCCTCATATAAAGTTTTTCTTATTGCCTTTATTCCCAGGTCATGTTTAATGACAGTATACAGCGAAGTAACGTCACATGTCACCATTAGATAGTCCTGTTTCCATTTTAGACCTTCTATATTTCTTAATAGGTCTCCACTGTCTTTTAGGTAGGACTTCGCCTTTTTAACACAGGGTTGTAATATTGCATCTATATACTGCGATAGATTACATGTCAGGGACCCTATCCCAGAAATAATGGGCCTACCTGGGGGATTTGATAGGCTCTTATGTATTTTCGGTAATTGGTAAAATACAGTTTTTTTAGGATATACAACCATAGCAAACTCCAATTCTTTTTTACTCAGTATATTCAAGAATCTTCCCCTCTCCAATATATCAAACAGGCGTTTATTAGTGTCTAACGTAGGGTCCCCCTTAATCTGCTTATATGTGAGGGGATCATCAAGAATTCTTCTACATTCTATATCATAGTCCTCTGTATTTAGGACCACAATCCCCCCCCCCCCGTCAGCCGGTTTTATTATAATATTTTTGTTCTCACTAAGCTCTTTGAGTGCTTTATTTTCCCATATACTCAAATTTTGCTTATGTTTGGCTACTCTTTTTGGTAGCTTTTCTATATCCGCAGCTACTGCCAAATTAAAGGCTGACATAGGGCCACTTGTTTGATTGATTGGACAAAAGGATGATTTATTTCTTAAAGTTGTATGGTGGAAAGTAGTATATTCTGGTTGCCCGGCAAAGTATATAACGGCAAAGTATATAACGGCTCAGCAACGGTTTTAACGCCTATCTTGAAAAAGCCCTCGGAAAAAGGGCGAAACGCGTTGATCAGGTGTGAAATATTTTTATCTACAGCATACCCTATTCTATCAAACCCTCGATAGATACCGGACTTATCGCTAACATTTTCCCATTGACATACCGACGGACATTTTACCTGAGTGCACCAGTTAGATGCTGTCCCTTTTGGGAGACCGGATGATTCGTTTGGAACTTTGAACAGCTATGAGGTTTTCTCCTGCAGTGTCTACAACGATGAGTACTATTTTTTATCTTGTGTAAGAGTTTCTATGTTGGGGGGGATCTTTTTTATACCTGGGGACAATAAAAAATAGAATTACACAATATATATATTTTTTTGTCTCCTTTTGCCTTAAGGAATTTCTACATACTGCTGGGTTCCTATTTACCACTACAATTTTGGATTTCCCCTCTCAGGACTGTTCACGCTGATCCTGTAGACTTTGGACTTTTTTTGAGACACATTTTTTTGAGACATTTATCCCATTATTGTTTTATACTTCAGTTTCCTTTTACCACAGTTCCTTTTTTTTTTTTAGTTTATTACAGTATTTCAGATACTATTTGCATATATATGCACCCTTGTTATTTTTAAGGGGACTATCTACTTAAGCGCTGACAATTTATATTCACATGTTCAATATGAAATTCCTGCCTATTTGCTACTTTTCCAGGAAATGATCCAAATTCATTGGTTTGTGGCATACATTCTCACACTGTATTCTTAAAATCTAAGGCTTATATGTCTAAAAAAGGAGTCTAGACCATTGGTTTGTATTTGGGTATTTACAGGGGTGCGGCTTGGGTTAGACCTAAGTGTGGAGCGGTAAGGCTACATGTCCTATTTTGTTTTTCTACGTTAGTTCTTTATCCTGGATCCTCTAGGGACAGACATCGCACTGCAGCCATGGGCCTACCTGTTGTTTGCACACACAGGCCAGCTTGGCAGCTCAGAATCACTACCCATTTGAACTGCTAACAGCTGTGGCTAGTAGGCCCCCTAAACCTTTATCGGCTTCTAACATCCTCTCAACAGTAAAATTCCAGAATGCAAGCTTTGAATTACAAATTGTACTTTATGAATATGAGTGTACAGAGAAAACAGCCAGACCTCCACCAGAAGTCCTCTCAACTGTGACACAGTATTAACAGGCGAGGAAGGAAGCAGGGAATGACAGCTAGCATGTTGTAGTGGTTATGGTGCTTGGAAAGTTCCTTTAACCCCTTAATGACCAAACTTCTGGAACAAAAGGGAATCATGACATGTCACACATGTCATGTGTCATTAAGGGGTTAAACATACATGGCACAGAGCACCTATTTACACAAACATATTGGGATATATACCCAGCTATATCTTTCATACAAGGAATCCAGTTTATTTCCGCACTTTCTGCTTATACCGGGGGTCTAGCTGAGTGGACACCCAGTACAGGTCGTTCTCCTTCAGCCTTTTTATACGAGGGTCCCTCAACAGGCACGTCAACATGAAAGACCCCATTTGCACAAGGTTGGATGCCGAGCTACTCATTTCCCGTTCCTCCTCCTCAGTGATCTCAATGAAGGTATGTTCTTCCCCCAAGCCACGTACAACACCACGGGTACTCAAAGCCACATTCCTCCTCTGACTCCTCTTCCTCACTGTCAGGATCATCAGTGGGTTTTACACAATATTGTGTATTTGGGTCTGGCTGGGATCGAACCTGAGTTGCCTGCATCCCAGTCAGGATCCTTACATTGGGCTCCACGCATTTTGACTGTTTCTTCTCTGCTTTCAAGCAAGTCAAACCCAAGACGGCGTGACACTGCCGTATCCGGGATGTGGAATAGTACCTGGGGAGCTGGGGGGAGGGGGGTGCCGTTGATGTGGAGCAAGACGCAGCAGCAGAAGAGGACTCAGCCGAGGAGGTTATGGAAGAGGATGGAGTAGGAGGAGTAGAGGAGGTGGCAGCAGGCCTGCCTGCAAGTCGTGGCGGTGTCACCAACTCCTCTGCAGAGCCACGCATTCCATGCTTGGCAGCCGTCAGCAGGTTTACCCAATGTGCAGTGTAGGTGATATACCTGCCCTGACCATGTTTTGCAGACCAGGTATCAGTGGTCAGATGGACCCTTGCCCCAACACTGTGTGCTAGAAATGCCATTACTTCCTTTTGCACAATCGAGTACAGGTTGAGGATTGCCTTTTGTGCAAAGAAATTTCGGCTGGGTACCTTCCACTGCGGTATCCCAATAGCCACACATTTTTTGAACGACTCAGACTCCACCAGCTTGTATGGTAAAAGCTGGCGGGCTAATAGTTCAGACAAGCCAGCTGTCAGACGCTGGGCAAGGGGGTGACTTTCTGACATTGGCTTCTTACGCTCAAACATGTCCTTGACAGACACCTGACTGTGGGCAGATGAGCGGGAACTGCTCAAGGCGAGAGACGGAGTGGCAGATGGTTGAGAGGGGGAAAGGAGGACAGCAGTGGTTGACGTGGCTGAAGATGCTGGACCAGGAGGAGGATGGCGGCTTTGAGTTTGTGTGCTGCTTGTACTCATGTGTTGATCCCATAGGCGTTTGTGATGTGCGATCATGTGCCTAAGCAAAGCAGTTGTACCTAGGTGGGTGTTGGACTTCCCACGACTCAGTTTATATTGGCACAGGTTGCAAATGGCATCTCTGTTGTCAGATGCAGACACACAAAAAAAATGCCACACTGCTGAGTTCTGCAATGACGGCATTCTGGTGGTGGACACAGCATGCGTTGATTGGCGTGCTGTCGGGCTGACCCCGGGTGCCGATGCATGCTGTCTGACTGTGCCACTAGCTCCTTGCGACGACCTCCCCCTGCTTCCAACTCGTCTCCTCCTCCTCTCTGTCTCCCCATCTGAACTTTCACCTTGTTCTTCTTCTTGCCGAGCGGGCACTCACGTGACATCCATGGACGCATCGTCATCATCAACCGCTTCACTTGTATCTGACAACTCAGGAAGCAGCAGCGGGTAAAACATCATCATCATCACACCGTACGTCCATGTGTGTAATGCTGCCGGACTGAGACATATCCCTGTCATCTACATCCTCTGACAATAATGGTTGCGCATCACTCATTTCTTCAAACAGATGTGTAAATAACTCCTCTGACAAATAAAGTGAAGCGGCTGTGGTGCTAGTGTTGGTGGTGGCTGCAGGCGGGTGAGTGGTATCTTGAGAGGTGCCCGAAGCTAAGCTGGAGGAGGATGGTGCGTCAAGGTTCCAAGCGGAAGCTGTAGAAGATGGGGTGTCCTGTGTTAGCCAGTCATCTAAGTCCTCAGAACTTTTCAAGTTCAAGGTACGTGGCCTCTGAAAATTGGGCATTATTCTAGGGCAAAAGGGAATCACAGCACCACGACCACGACGGCCCCTGTGGGGTGGCCTGCCTCTGCCTGTCATTTTTTTTTGGCTTAGTGGTACTATGCGTGCAAGCTACTGTGAGACCAGATATGAGTGGCAATGTGCACTGGCAGAGGTTGGCAGAGTACACGCTGTAGGCCTGACACCCGCTTGAAGACAAGTAACTGCTATTCAATCTATAACAGTGAAAACTGTTTTTTCTTTTTAAAGGCACGCTATTGTGACACCATATATGAGTGGCAAAGTACACTGGCAGAGGTTTGCAGAGTACACGCTGAAGGCCTGACACCCGCTTGAAGGACACTGACTGCTATTAGCTTACAGTGAAAAACTTTTTTTCTTTTTAAAGGCACGCTATTGTGACACCAGATATGAGTGGACTGGCAGAAGTTGGCAGAGCACACGCTGAAGGCCTGACACCCAGACGCTTGCAGACAACTAACTGCTATTCAATCTATTACAGTGAAAAAAATTGTTTTTTGTTTTTAAATGCAAGCTATTGTGACACCAGATATGAGTGGTGGCACTGGGCAAGTGGGCACAGTATCCACTGTGAGCCTGACACAGAAGCTGGCAGGCAGGCAACTGCAATTACATTACACAGAAAAAAAATAAAAAGCAGACTGATGTTCTAGCCCTAAAAAGGGCTTTTTGGGGTGCTGTCCTTACAGCAGAGATCAGATGAGTCCTTCAGGACTGTAGTGGACACTGAATACCCTAGCCTAGCTATCCATTTCCCTATCAAATGAGCAGCAGCTACACTTTCCCTCCTCTATCTAAGAATGCAGCTTCAGAATGCATCTAAAATGGATGCTGTACAGGAGGTGGGAGGGTCTGGAAGGGAGGGTCTGCTGCTAATTTGCTGGAATGTGTCTGCTGACCGTGAGGCACAGGGTCAAAGTTTACTCAATGATGACGAATAGGGGGCGGATCGAACCGCGCATGTGTTTGCCCGCCGTGGCGAACGCGAACACGCTATGTTCGCCAGGAACTATTCGCCTGCGAACAGTTCGGTACATCACTATTTACCAATGGGCACAACATCTTTTAACTACTGAACAAAAAATACATTTTAGCTATAGTAACTTCCTGAATCAGCATAATCTGATAATTTTATATAAAATCCCCAAATCTTGCTGCAATTAATACACATTCACATATATGTTATTAATTGTGGCATAGGCCGTAATGGGATTTATAATATAATATAGCCGGATTAAACAATATATAGAAAAAAATTAGACAATGAATAATCTGACTTTTAGATTTTTCTGATCAAATTAAGACAATATTAATTAATAGCGCATGAATAATGTCTGTTGCACTTTTTAGCTCTTATCTGAAGTTTAATTTTATATTATCTGTCCCTCTTTTTACATGTAAAGCTTATTATTACCAATGAGTTAATGATCATGGTTTCATAATGTAAACAGAAAATTGTTCATTCCTAAGTTTATTTTCTCGATTAGCAATAATGGCAAATTAGCAATGTTACAATCCCACACATTCTGCAGTGGAAGCTGTGGAGCTAGTTAGAATACAGTACTATTTGAACTAAGTAATTAAAATTTTTCATCCTTTCGGTTGTGATGAGTGCAGAGCCGGACTGGGAAATTCCGCCCGGGCATTTTTGAGTCACAGCAAATAAGTGCAGTGTGTGTGTGTGCAGGGCCACCACCAGAAATTTTGGGGCCCCTAACTCAGCTCAGGGTCTGGGCCCCGGGGGCCCGCCTTAAAGCCCGCCCACAGGGTCCGCCTCCAAATCCCGCCCACAGGAATAAACACACAGACACAAACACACACACTGATACAAAATACACACACACAGATACATACTAACAGACACACATATTAAAACAGACATATACGCATAAAGGCATACATACTGACACACACATTCTGAGTCATACACACATATACAGAAACACAGGCATACATAATGATAGACAGACAGATACAAACATACAAACAGACACACATGCATAAGACATACAGACACATACATACAGACACCGACATACATACACACACACACATAAACACAGACATACATTCATAATGACATACATACATTCATACTGGTATACATACATACAGACATACATACATACATGCATACATACATATTTACATACATACAGACACTGACATCCATACATATATACACAGACATACATTCATACATATTTACATACACAGAGACAGACATACTGATAGACATATATTCATACAGACAGAAATACATCCATAGAGACAGACATACATGCATGCATACTGACATACATACTTACAGCATACAGATACTGACATCCATACGCACATACATACATTCATACTGACATACAGATATACATACTGACATACACGCATACATACAGACATACACACACACCGACGTGCATTCATAATGACATACATTGATACTGGCATATATACATACTGACAGACATACATGCATAGAGACAACGACTTCCATACACACATACATACATACATACATTAATAATGACATACATACATTCATACTGACATACATTGATACTGGCATACATACATATATACATACATTCATACAGACTGACAGACAGACATACATTCATACAGACATACACAGAGCTAATTTTCCAGCCACCCTCCTGTTTCTTACCTTTTCTTTGCAGGAGGGTGGCTGGGGCTGATAGGAGTTGGCGCGGCTCTCCCTCTTCATGGCTCTCCTTCACTGCTCTCCTCCTTCACGGCTCTCCCTCTTCACGGCTCTCCTCCCGCATGGAGTGAGCTGGGAGGAAGTGACCACTTTCTCCCAGCAGCACTTTCTGCGGCTACGTTTTTTTTTTTTTTTTAAAGGGGCCCGGTCACGCTATTGCACGGCCACAGCGCTGACCGGTGCCCCTGAAGATATAGGGCCCATCGGGTGGCCCTAAGTGCGTGGGCCACCCGATAGGCCCCATCAGCGTGCGGGCCCCAGTTTTGCCGCTACACGTGGGACCCGGATGGCCTGGCCCCCCAGGGTCGCCGGGCCCGTGACACCCCCTGATGGCGGCCCTGTGTGTGTGTGAGGGATGCAGTGTGAGCAGTGGCGTATACACAACCCATGGGGCCCCGGTGCGAAAACCGATCCGTGGGTCCCCCCGCGCTTACTCTGCACGGGCTGGGGCCACAACACATGGCGGCAGGCACCTGGTCACACCTGTGACCCCTGTGACCGCGGTATGTACGCCAGTGCATGCAGATACACATACACTTAAAGGATCACGTCAGACACCCAGATCAAATCAGCTCAAAGCAGCTGAAAACATAGCAGTTTGACATCTCATTGACAGCCGCTAGAGGAGCTTCCGCGATTCTCACTGTCAAAATCACAGTGAGAAGACGCTGAACGTCTATAGGAAAGCATTGAGTAATGCTTTCCTATGGGCAGTTTGAATGCGCGCGCGCGCGGCTCTTGCCACGCATGCGCATTTGGAGCTGAGAGGCGGATTGGGGCGGAGAGATCCCCAGCGCCAAGGGAGTCCGGTGCTGGAGAAAGGTAAGTGCTTAAGACACACACACTCTCACGTACAGACGCATACACACTAGCTAAAAGACACACACATTTACTGACAGACAGACACTCACTAACTTACAAAACACACACTCACTAACAGACGCACACAAACTAACTCACTCAGTAACAGACACACACAGCAACACACTCTCTGAGACACTAACACACACACGCACTAACACACATACACTAACACACACACTCTTAACACTAACACACACACTCTAACACTAACACACACACACACTAACCCACACACACTCTAATACTAACACACACACACACACACACACTCTAACACTAACACACTCTAACACTAACACACACACACTAACACACATTAACACACACACACACACTAACACACAAACTCTAACACTAACACACACACTCTAACACTAACACACACACACTCTAACACTAACACACACACACAAACACACTAACACACACACACTAACACACTCTAACACTAACACACACACACTCTAACACTAACACACACACTCTAACACAAACGCACACACTCTAACACTAACACACACCTTCTAACACACACACACTAACACTAACACACACTAACACACACACACTAAAACACAAACACACACACTAACACACACTCACACACACACACACACACACACACACACACCACACACACTCTAACACTAACACACACTATCACACACACACACTCTAACACTAACACACACTCTAACACTAACACACACACACTCTAACACTAACACACTCTAACACTAACACACACACACTCTAACACTAACACACACACACACACTAACACTTACACACACTCTAACACTAACACACACTCTAACACTAACACACACTCTAACACTAACACCAACACACACTTTAACACCAACACACACTCTAACACTAACACACACACTCTAACACACACACACTAACACACACACACACACTAACACACTCTAACACTAACACACACACACACACACACACACACTAACACACACACTCTAACACTAACACACACATTCTAACACACACACACACACACACACACACACACACTAACACTAACACACTCTAACACTAACACACACACACACTAAAACACAAACACACACACACTAACACACACACACTCTAACACTAACACACACTATCACACACACACTCTAACACTAACACACACTCTAACACTAACACACACTATCACACACACACTCTAACACTAACACACACTATAACACTAACACACACACACTCTAACACTAACACACACTAACACTAACACTAACACACACACAAACACTAACACACATTAACACACACACACTAACACACAAACTCTAACACTAACACACACACACTCTAACACACACACTCTAACACTAGCACACACACTCTAACACTAACACACACACACTAACACACTCTAACACTAACACACACACACTCTAACACTAACACACACCTTCTAACACACATCTTCTAACACACACACACACACACACACACACACACACACACACACACACACACACACACACACTAACACACCCTAACACTAACACACACTATCACACACACACTAAAACACTAACACACACTCTAACACTAACACACACTACCACACACACACACACACACACACTCTATCACTAACACACACTCTAACACTAACACACACACACACTCTAACACTAACACACACACACACTAACACTAACACACACTCTAACACTAACACTAACACACTCTAACACTAACACACAAACACTAACACACATTAACACACACACACACTAACACACAAACTCTAACACACACACTCTAACACACACACACTAACACACACACACTCTAACACTAACACACACACACACACACACACTAACACACACACACACACACACACACTAACACACTCTAACACTAACACACCCACACTCTAACACTAACACACACACTCTAACACTAACACACACACACACTCTAACACTAACACACACCTTCTAACACACAGACACACACTAACACACTCTAACACTAACACACACTAACACACACACACACACACACACACTAAAACACAAACACACACACACACACACTAACACACACACACACACACTCTAACACTAACACACACTATCACACACACACACACACACACACACACTCTAACACTAACACACACTCTAACACTAACACACACACACACACACACACACACACACACTCTAACACTAACACACACTAACACTAACACACACTCTAACACTAACACACACTATAACAGTAACACACACACACACACACTCTAACACCAACACACTCTAACACTAACACCCACTCTAACACTAACACTAACACACACTCTAACACTAACACACACACACACACTCTAACACTAACACACACACACTAACACTAACACACACTCTAACACTAACACACTCTAACGCACATACACTAACACACATTAACACACACACACACTAACACACAAACTCTAACTCTAACACACACACACTCTAACACACACACACACACTAACACACACACTCTAACACACACACACACACACACTCTAACACTAACACACACACACTCTAACACTAACACACACCTTCTAACACACATCTTCTAACACACACACACACACACACACACACACACACACACACACACACACACACACACACACACACACACACACACTAACACACCCTAACACTAACACACACTATCACACACACACTAAAACACTAACACACACTCTAACACTAACACACACTACCACACACACACACACACTCTATCACTAACACACACTCTAACACTAACACACACACACACTCTAACACTAACACACACACACACTAACACTAACACACACTCTAACACTAACACTAACACACTCTAACACTAACACACAAACACTAACACACATTAACACACACACACACTAACACACAAACTCTAACACACACACTCTAACACACACACACTAACACACACACACTCTAACACTAACACACACACACACACTAACACACACACACACACACTAACACACTCTAACACTAACACACCCACACTCTAACACTAACACACACACTCTAACACTAACACACACACACACTCTAACACTAACACACACCTTCTAACACACAGACACACACTAACACACTCTAACACTAACACACACTAACACACACACACACACACACACACTAAAACACAAACACACACACACACACACTAACACACACACACACACACTCTAACACTAACACACACTATCACACACACACACACACACACACACTCTAACACTAACACACACTCTAACACTAACACACACACACACACACTCTCTAACACTAACACACACTAACACTAACACACACTCTAACACTAACACACACTATAACAGTAACACACACACACACACACACACTCTAACACCAACACACTCTAACACTAACACCCACTCTAACACTAACACTAACACACACTCTAACACTAACACACACACACACACTCTAACACTAACACACACACACTAACACTAACACACACTCTAACACTAACACACTCTAACGCACAGACACTAACACACATTAACACACACACACACTAACACACAAACTCTAACTCTAACACACACACACTCTAACACACACACACACACACTAACACACACACTCTAACACTAACACACACACACTAACACACTAACACACTCTAACACTAACACACCCACACCCTAACACTAACACACACCTTCTAACACACACACACACACACACACACACACACACACACTAACACACTCTAACACTAACACACACTAACACACACACACTAAAACACAAACACACACACACTCTAACACTAACACACACACTCTCTAACACTAACACACACACTAACACTAACACACACTCTAACACTAACACTAACACACACTCTAACACTAACACACACTCTAACACCAACACACACTCTAACACTAACACACACTCTAACACTAACACACACTCTAACACTAACACACACTATCACACACACACTCTAACACTAACACACACACTCTAACACTAACACACACACACTAACACTAACACACACTCTAACACTAACACACACACTCTAACACTAACACACACTCTAACACTAACACACACTCTAACACTAACACTAACACACACTCTAGCATTAACACACACACACACACACACACTCTAACACTAACACACACACACACACACACACACACACACTCTAACACTAACACACACAAACACACACACACTCTAACACACACACTCACTTTAAAAAAAAAAATATCCCCCCAGCCTCCTTACCTGTGGGAAAGCTGAGGGGATTCCCTGGGGTCCCGTGGTGTCACCCGGCGGGTCGCTGAGTGCTTCCTCTTCAGCTCCCTCGCACGCTGCGGTGCGCGAGGGGCTGAAGAGGAAGCACTCAGCCAGGGAGAGTGCTCCCTTGCGCGCGCCAGCCTTCCCGCCTGCCCGGTGACACCAGGGCCAGCGGAGTGCTTCCTCTTCAGCTCCCTTGCGCGCCGCGTACTGATGCCAGAGCCGGAAGATGACGTCATCTTCCGGCTCCGGTATCAGTACGCGGTGCACAAGGGAGCTGAAGAGGAAGCACTGAGCCAGGGAGAGTGCTCCCTCGCACACCTGCCAGCCTGCCAGCCTCGGGGGGCCCTGAGGTGTATGCCACAGTGGCATACATACCGGGTCGCAGGGCGGCCGGGCCCTGTGGTGGGCCGGGCTCGTTCGCAGCTGCGACGCCTGCGACCCCGTTATGTATGCCACCGAGTGTGAGGCTGTGTGTGAGAGGTGCATGTGTGTGTGTGAGGGGTGCAGTGTGTGTTTGTGTGAAAGGTGCAGTGTGCATGAAAGGTGCTGTATGTATGAAGGGTGCAGTGTGTATGAAAGGTGATGTGTGTATGTGTGTCTGTGTGGAGGGTGCAGTGTGTATGAAAGGTACTGTGTGTATGTTTGTGTCTGTGTGAAGGGTTCAGTGTCTCAGGAGTGAAGTGTGTGAAGGGTGTAGTTAGTGTGTGTGTTTGGTGTGCAGTGGGGGGAAGATGAAAGTAATACATAAATATGTTTAAATAAATAAAATCTATATTTTATATCCCCCCGCCTTCTTACCTGTGCCTGGGAGGGAGGACATAGAGGTGAATCCCTGGTGGTCGTAGTGGAGCGGAATCACTGGTGGTTGCGGTGGTGAGTTGACTGTCGCAAGATCGGAACGTTGCCATGGAAACCACAGCAACGCTCCGACCTCGCGAGAGGAACTTGGCGGAGCTGCTTGCTAGAGCTCCCCTGGGTCCTCCTCTTTCTCCCCAACTGGCGGCCGCTTGTTAGTGTTTGTGCTTGTTAGTGATCTCCAAGCGCCGGCCCATGAAGGCACACAGCAAGGCACTCGGATAGTGCCGGCCCTGCATGCAGTGGTGTATCTACCGCGAGGCTGACAAGACATTTGCATTGGCGGCAAAAAAAGACACACCCCCAAACGCCCTGGCAAATGCCTTGCCAGTCTCATGTCCTGAGGGACCCTGGAGCTGGCCGGCTGGAAACCTTAGGGCCCCCCCAAGGCTGGCATCTACCTTATGTGGGAGGTGCGAGCACCGCAGCGATGCCGGAGCCGGAATATGACATAATTCTGGCCCCGGCATCACTAAGAGGCACACGAGGAAGCTGAGCAGGAAGATCAGAGCTCCCTCGCCACCCACCTCCACTCTGCGCCTGCCAGCCCGACTGCACGCCAAGCTGCAGCCAGCCCACTGGACCACAAGGAAGAATCCAGTATCCATTCCAGCACTCCCAAAGGCAGGGAGACTGGGTAGATTAAACTTGATTTTTGTTTTAAATTGCGAGTATGTGTGTGTATCTGTTAGTGAGTGTGTGTTTGTGTCTGTTAATGAGTGTGTCTGTTAGTGTGTGTGTGTCTGTTAGTGAATGTGTTAGTGTGTGTGTCTCTTAGTGAGTGTGTTAGTGTGTGTGTGTTAGTGTGTGTCTGTTAGTGAGGGTGTTAGTGTGTATCTGAAAGTGAGTGTGTATGTGTGTGTATGTTAGTGAGAGTGTGTGTGCCTGTTAGTGAGTGTGTTAGTATGTGCTCTTAGTGAGTGTGTTGGTGTGTTTCTGTTAGTGAGTGTTAGTGTTTGTATGTTAGTGAGTGTTGGTGTATGTCTGTTAGTGAGAGTTAGCCGGTGTCTTTTAGTGAGAGTGTGTGTGTTAGTGAGTGTATATATGTTTGTCAGAGTGTGTATGTGTTTTTTGTCAGTTAGAGTGTATATGTGTTTGTCAGTGTGTGTGTGTGTCTGTCAGTGTGTATCTGTCACTGAGAGTGTGTGTCTGTCACTGTGTTTATGCATGTCTGTCAGTGTATGTATGCGTGTGAGTGTGCATGTGTGTCTGTCGGTGAATGTGAGAGTGTGTGTAACTGTGAATGAGTGACTCTTTATGTCTGTGAATGTGTATGTTTCAGTGAAAGTGTGTGTTGGTTAAACAGTGTGTGTGACAATGACTGTGTATCTGTAAGTGAGTGTATTTCAGTGCATGCATCAGTGAGGGTGTGTGTCTGTCAGGAAGATAAATTTGGAGGGGGTGCCCTAGTTTTGTCATGCCTAGGGCAGCACAAAACTATTATACATCACTGCCTGCATGGACTGGCCAGGGAGATCCTGTGATCTCCCCCAACTGGTGTCGGCCCATGGCCATTGCGGACCACCGGGCAGTTGCCCGGTTTACCTGATGGCAAGTCCAGTCCTGGATGAGTGTAAAGAGGATCTACACCAATTTTAGAAGTTTATCTAACTTCCAGATATATTGAGTTTTTTTCTATATTTCATAGAGCATATGTAGGCAACCTATACCATTCCTAATGCTAAATAATAACTGCAAGATTCCCGCAGCAAACAGAGCAAAATTTTAAATATAATCCATGGCATCTGGAATGTCAGAAAAATAACTATCCATCACAGATAGATTTTTTTTCTATTTTGTCTAAATTAAATAAGACATGTTTTACTATTTTAAAAGTTCTGTGTGCAATTATTATTGCGTGAATTAAAAAAAAAAAATCAAACAAACAAAAAAATGGAAAATGAAGAATCTTTGAGTACAATTTTATAGAAGACAGCCAGTGGACAGAGCTAAAAGTGTGTCAAGACACCAGAGGCAAGACAAAGTACTAGGGAACAAGGAAAAGCTCTCACACTACAAGTATTTAAGCTTTCAATCCACAGAAATATATTAAACTCACTATTACAATTTCCAGTGTTTTTCGTCATATGAAAATCAGCAAAAAAAATAATCTAATTTTAATATTATGTGGGTTTTTTTGGAGAGAGAGTTTAAAGCAGTGGCGTACACACAATACATGGGGCCCCGGTTCGAAACTGATCCGTGGGCCCCCCCCCCGACACATACATACAGACACAGACATACATAGAGGCACACACACATACACATATATACATACAGACACATACACACAGACAGACACACACATACACACAGACAGATACATACAGACAGACACACACACATACATAGATACACACACACATACACACAGATAGACACACACATACATACAGACACACACATACACACCCCAGACAGACATATACACAGACACATACATACACACACACACACACACACACAGACACATGAACACATACACACACATACATACAGAGACACACACACATACAGTCTTATGTATGTGTCTGTATGTGTGTGCGTATCTGTATGTATGTGTGAGTGCATCTCTGTATGCATGTCTGTGTGTTGCAGTCTACATGTTATCTACTATAGCAAAGGGCTGTGTTGATGTATCCAGAGATTGCTCTGAAGGGACAGTGGGTCCAATCAAGAAAACCATTTGTTGTCAGCGCCTCTAGCGGCTGTCAATGAGACAGCCACTAGAGGCTGGATTAACCCTATTATAAACATAGCAGTTTCTCTGAAACTGCTATGTGTATAGAAGAAATGGTTAATCCTGGCTGGACCTGGCACTCAGACTACTTCATTAAGCTGAAGTGGTCTGTGTTAACTATTAGCTTATCTTTTAACACATCAGCTTTATTTAGTATATTAAAGTATTAATCTTATTTTTTTTACATTTGTCTGTTTTTTTCTAGATCATCAGACAGTATTGTTGTTTCTTGGCACTCCCATATAAAAAAAAGAGGTTGTCGATATATTGACAGTATAGCACCAGATTTGCAGCCCAATAATCCTCTCCCAAAATAGTGCCATTTTCTAATCTGACTAAAAGAGGTTGGCATAGTTGGGCGTGAACCTGATGCCTTGTCTTTGTAAGCAAAACTAATAATTTTACCAAAAAAAGTTACTTTGTAAAATAATTTGAATACCTTCTATAAGGAATTAGATTTTACAATAATATTGTCCTGCTCAAAGATGTTTTTAATGAGTGCACATTGTACCTCGTGGGGTATGTTTGTATATAGTGATTGAAATGTTAGATGTTATGGAGTTAATACTGGAAACTATTGGTTGTCCTGGGCGTTCTTTCTCATTTTTGTACATTATTGGCAGCAATAAAATGAATTACTCACCTTTTCCCCAGTGCAAAGCCTTCCTTGGTGCTGCCGCGGACTCTTCCTTAGCTGATTTCATGCCTCCAGGATGACAGTCAAATCCAATGCTGTTCAAGGAGGAGCATTGGGGACAGTAGGCATATGGCAGCACTCTATGGTTCTCTATGGAAGACCATGATGACACTGTCCATATATGCGTGATTCACAGTATACTATGTTATGAGAGCCTGGAAGTAACATTCCTGATTCTCATACTCAGATGGTCTTGGAGGCATGGTTTAAAGCAGTGCTTCCAAGTAGTACAGGGGTGGGGGTGGAGTGTAAGATTGAAGGCAATATAACAACTTCAATAAGATGAAGTAGTTATAGTGCCTAGAGTGTTCCTTTAATTTACACTCATATTAATATGAGTATGGATGTTTGGTCCGGAATGTGTTTGGTTCCTGCTCCCCCTGTGTTTTTGTTCCATGTACTTACTTTGTGAATACTTATACAGCTTCCAAGATGACTTTGAATACACATGGATTACAGCTTTTATTTTGTTCCAGTATGTCTGCTAGTTTCACAAAATACTCAAGGTTTAATCATAGAAGACATTTGACTCCTGTATCTTGCATCTCCTTCCCCATGTGTCCCTTTCACTACTTCCTCTACCTGTTGGGTCTTTGACACATTTTGCCCCTAAACCTTTTGTCTCTTTTCCTACTTCTCCTACCCTTTGTATCTCTGTCTCCATTTCCCTTACTCTTTTTGTCTTTAGGCCTAACTCTTCTCTGGTGTGTCTGTTCCTACTTCATCAACTCCGCGTGTCTCCTTTACACGCTTACCCCTAAACCCTGTGTCTCTGCTCCCACTTACCCTTTGTGTCTCTGACCCACACTTCTCTAAATTGTTGTGTCTCATTTCCCTACCCCTGGGGTCACTTTGACTAAACTACCTTTTGTCTCTGTCCCCACTTCTTTTACCCCGTATGGTCCTAAATAATTTTCCACGTGTGTCTCTAAACTTGCTGGTTAAATATTTTATATAATTATTAAATGTTATCTTAGTCAAAGCAGACTTGAAATAACCCTGGACCTCATAATTTGATTTTACTTTTGCTTTGTTACATTAGTGACATTGTACTAAATAATATATATATATAGTATGGGAAAAGTTAGCTTCACAATTAAAAAGTTAGTATCAGAAGTGTAATGCTGTTCTCTATATTGAGACCATGAAAACAAGGGTTAGTCAAGTCTTGACTCTTTCTTTCCCCTTTCACTTGCAATTCTTTTGTTGTTTCCTCAAGTTGCTTTTTTATTCCAAATGCATAATCAGCATCTATTTGGCAGCACCTCTCTATTGCATTCTATACATTTTGCACAGTTGTCTCATAAAATGCTGTATAATATTCCAATCATGATTTTCTTTACATACTTATATATGTTTATTATGATCAGAATCCACAATCCACAAAATCATATTAAGACACAATATTTTTCCTGCCACTTTTACTTCATTATGCTTTCCTATGATTCAGTCCAAAATTGAGCACCAAGCAAATATAATGTGTCAGTTGACTAATGTAAGATCTACCGTATATACTCGTGTATAAATCGATCTCATGTATAAGTTGAGTGCAGTTTTGTGACCAACAATTGTGAAATATGCTATGCCTCGTGGATAAGTCGAGGGTAAAACTTGGGGCTATGAAATTCTGTGACTTTTATAATTATATACACACACACTCATACAAACTCTGTGTGTATATAATGCAGAGTGTGTGTTTGTGTGAATGCAGTGTGTGTGTGTGTAGTGTGTAGTGAGTGTGAACTGGGTGGGGGAGGGCATTTTTATTATTATTATTATTTTTAAATATATTTTTTTAAAATTTTAATATTATTTATTTATTTATTATTATTGTATTATTTAATATTGTTTTTGTCCCCCCTCCCTGCTTGTTAACTGGTCAGGGAGGGGGGCTATCTTAATCCCTGGTGATCCAGTGGCATGGGCTGTGCAGGGGGGGAGCTGGCAGGAAGCCTTTACTTACCTTTCCTGCAGCTCCTGTCAGCTCCCCTGTCAGCTCCCAGTGTAAGTCTTGCGGTCTGCGTGCCACGAGGAGCGTTGCCACAGTAATCCGTGCCAACGCTCTGACGGCCGCGGGTCTCGCGAGACTTACACTGGGAGCTGACAGGAGCTGCAGGAAAGGTAAGTAAATGCTTCCTGCCGGCCCCCAACAGGACCGCCGGGCTTGTAATGAGCCCGCGGTCCTGGTCTGTATTATGGCAATGTAAGTTGCCATAATACAGACAATGACTCGAGTATAAGTCGAGTGGGGCTTTTTCAGCACACAAAATGTGCTGAAAAACTCAACTTATACTCGAGTATATACGGTAAGAGTTATTTGCCAAAACTAGCCCAAGTGTTAGATTAGAAGCTAGGTTGACATGAGTATTATTTGTTTAGAAGCTATTAAATTTTTTTGTATTAGTATCACTTGGATAAACACTCTTTTCTTGAATACTTTTTTCTATAGATGTTAAAAATGCACTATTGCTGTCATACACCCTCAGTTGTGGTGACCATATCTAGAACCACTAGAGAGTGCTTTTGGATAAGATAACTTGATACATAGAGTCCTAAGTAGTGATGTACCAAACTGTTCGCCGGTGAATAGTTCCTGGCGAACATAGCGTGGTTCGATCCGCCCCCTATTCGTCATCATTGACTAAACTTTGACCCTGTGCCTCACAGTCAGCAGACAAATTCCAACCAATCAGCAGCAGACCCTCCCTTCCAGACCCTCCCACCTCCTGTACAGCATCCATTTTAGATTCATTCTGAAGCTGCATTCTTAGATAGAGGAGGGAAAGTGTAGCTGCTGCTCATTTGATAGGGAAATGTATAGCTAGGCTAGTGTATTCAGTGTCCACTACAGTCCTGAAGGACTCATCTGATCTCTGCTGTAAGGACAGCACCCCTAAAAGACCTTTTTAGGGCTAGAACATCAGTCTGCTTTTTTTGTGTGTAATCTAATTGCAGTTGCCTGCCTGCCAGCTTCTGTGTCAGGCTCACAGTGGATACTGTGCCCACTTGCCCAGTGCCACAACTCATATCTGGTGTCACAATAGCTTGCATTTAAAAACCAAAAACTGTTTTCACTGTAATAGATTGAATAGCAGTTAGTTGCCTGCAAGCGTCTGTGTGTCAGGCCTACAGCGTGTACTCTGCCAACCTCTGCCAGTGCACAGTGCCACTCATATCTGGTGTCACAATAACGTGCATTTAAAAACAAAAACATTTTTTTACTGTTAAAGATTGAATAGCAGTTAGTTGTCTGCAAGCGTCTGTGTGTCAGGCCAACAGCGTGTACTCTGCCAGTGCACAGTGCCACTCATATCTGGTGGCACAATAGCGTGCATTTAAAAACCCAAAAACTTTTTTTTCACTGTAATAGATTGAATAGCAATTAGTTGTCTGCAAGCGTCTGTGTGTCAGGCCAACAGCGTGTACTCTGCCAACCTCTGCCAGTGCACAGTGCCACTCATATCTGGTGTCACAATAGCATGCATTTAAAACCAAAAAACGTTTTTCACTGTTATAGATTGAATAGCAGTTACTTTTCTTCAAGCGGGTGTGTCAGGCCTACAGCGTGTACTCTGCCAACCTCTGCAAGTGCACATTGCCACTCATATCTGGTGTCACAATAGCGTGCATTTAAAACCAAAAAACTTTTTTCACTGTTATAGATTGAATAGCAGTTACTTTTCTTCAAGCGGGTGTGTCAGACCTACAGCGTGTACTCTGCCAACCTCTGCAAGTGCACATTGCCACTCATATCTGGTGTCACAACAGCATGCATTTAAAACCAAAAAACGTTTTTCACTGTTATAGATTGAATAGCAGTTACTTGTCTTCAAGCGGGTGTGTCAGGCCTACAGCGTGTACTCTGCCAACCTCTGCAAGTGCACATTGCCACTGATATCTGGTGTCACAATAGCGTGCATTTAAAACCCAAAAACGTGTTTTCACTGTTATAGATTGAATATCAGTTACTTGTCTTCAAGCGGGTGTGTCAGGCCTACAGCGTGTACTCTGCCAACCTCTGCAAGTGCACATTGCCACTCATATCTGGTGTCACAATAGCGTGCATTTAAAACCAAAACACTTTTTTCACTGTTATAGATTGAATAGCAGTTAGTTGTCATCAAGCGGGTGTCAGGCCTACAGCGTGTACTCTTCCAACCTCTGCAAGTGCACATTGCCACTCATATCTGGTGTCACAATAGCGTGCATTTAAAACCAAAAATCTTTTTTCACTGTTATAGATTGAATAGCAGTTACTTCTCTTCAAGCGGGTGTGTCAGGCCTACAGCGTTTACTCTGCCAACCTCTGCAAGTGCATATTGCCACTCATATCTGGTGTCACAATAGCGTGCATTTAAAACCAAAAATCTTTTTTCAATGTTATAGATTGAATAGCAGTTACTTGTCTTCAAGCGGGTGTGTCAGGCCTACAGCGTGTACTCTGCCAACCTCTGCAAGTGCACATTGCCACTGATATCTGGTGTCACAATAGCGTGCATTTAAAACCCAAAAACGTGTTTTCACTGTTATAGCTTGAATATCAGTTACTTGTCTTCAAGCGGGTGTGTCAGGCCTACAGCGTGTACTCTGCCAACCTCTGCAAGTGCACATTGCCACTAATATCTGGTGTCACAATAGCGTGCATTTAAAACCAAAAAACTTTTTTCACTGTTATAGATTGAATAGCAGTTACTTGTCTTCAAGCGGGTGTGTCAGGCCTACAGCGTGTACTCTGCCAACCTCTGCAAGTGCACATTGCCACTCATATCTGGTGTCACAATAGCGTTCATTTAAAACCAAAAAACTTTTTTCACTGTTATAGATTGAATAGCAGTTAGTTGTCTTCAAGCGGGTGTGTCAGGCCTACAGCGTGTACTCTGCCAACCTCTGCAAGTGCACATTGCAACTCATATCTGGTGTCACAATAGCGTGCATTTAAAACCCAAAAACCTTTTTCACTGTTATAGATTGAATAGCAGTTAGTTGTCTTCAAGCGGGTGTCAGGCCTACAGCGTGTACACTGCCAACCTCTGCACGTGCACATTGCCACTCATATCTGGTGTCACAATAGCGTGCATTTAAAACCCAAAAACTTTTTTCACTGTTGAATAGCAGTTACTTGTCTTCAAGCGGGTGTGTCAGGCCTACAGCGTGTACTCTGCCAACCTCTGCAAGTGCACATTGCCACTCATATCTGGTGTCACAATAGCGTGCATTTAAAACCAAAACACTTTTTTCACTGTTATAGATTGAATAGCAGTTAGTTGTCATCAAGCGGGTGTCAGGCCTACAGCGTGTACTCTTCCAACCTCTGCAAGTGCACATTGCCACTCATATCTGGTGTCACAATAGCGTGCATTTAAAACCCAAAAACTTTTTTCACTGTTGAATAGCAGTTACTTGTCTTCAAGCGGGTGTGTCAGGCCTACAGCGTGTACTCTGCCAACCTCTGCAAGTGCACATTGCCACTCATATCTGGTGTCACAATAGCGTGCATTTAAAACCAAAACACTTTTTTCACTGTTATAGATTGAATAGCAGTTAGTTGTCATCAAGCGGGTGTCAGGCCTACAGCGTGTACTCTTCCAACCTCTGCAAGTGCACATTGCCACTCACATCTGGTGTCACAATAGCGTGCATTTAAAACCAAAAATCTTTTTTCACTGTTATAGATTGAATAGCAGTTACTTCTCTTCAAGCGGGTGTGTCAGGCCTACAGCGTTTACTCTGCCAACCTCTGCAAGTGCATATTGCCACTCATATCTGGTGTCACAATAGCGTGCATTTAAAACCAAAAATCTTTTTTCAATGTTATAGATTGAATAGCAGTTACTTGTCTTCAAGCGGGTGTGTCAGGCCTACAGCGTGTACTCTGCCAACCTCTGCAAGTGCACATTGACACTCATTTCTGGTGTCACAATAGCGTGCATTTAAAACCAAAAAACTTTTTTCATTGTTATAGATTGAATAGCAGTTAGTTGTCTTCAAGCGGGTGTGTCAGGCCTACAGCGTGCACTCTGCCAACCTCTGCAAGTGCACATTGCCACTAATATCTGGTGTCACAATAGCGTGCATTTAAAACCAAAAAACTTTTTTCACTGTTATAGATTGAATAGCAGTTAGTTGTCTTCAAGTGGGTGTGTCAGGCCTACAGCGTGTACTCTGCCAACCTCTGCAAGTGCACATTGCCACTAATATCTGGTGTCACAACAGCGTGCATTTAAAACCCAAAAACCTTTTTCACTGTTATAGATTGAATAGCAGTTAGTTGTCTTCAAGCGGGTGTCAGGCTTACAGCGTGTACACTGCCAACCTCTGCAGTGCACATTGCCACTCATATCTGGTGTCACAATAGCGTGCATTTAAAACCTTAAAAACCTTTTTCACTATTATAGATTGAATAGCAGTTACTTATCTGCAAGTGGGTGTCAGGCCTACAGCGTGTACTCTGCCAACCTCTGCAAGTGCACATTGCCACTCATATCTGGTGTCACAATAGCGTGCATTTAAAACCAAAAAACTTTTTTCACTGTTATAGATTGAATAGCAGTTACTTTTCTTCAAGCGGGTGTGTCAGACCTACAGCGTGTACTCTGCCAACCTCTGCAAGTGCACATTGCCACTCATATCTGGTGTCACAACAGCATTCATTTAAAACCAAAAAACTTTTTTCACTGTTATAGATTGAATAGCAGTTACTTGTCTTCAAGCGGGTGTATCAGGCCTACAGCGTGTACTCTGTCAACCTCTGCAAGTGCACATTGCCACTCATAGCTGGTGTCACAATAGCGTGCATTTAAAACCAAAAAACTTTTTTCACTGTTATAGATTGAATAGCAGTTAGTGTCATGATCTGCTCTGCTCTGTTCTGATGTCTTGACTTGGCTTCTGGTATCTAGTACTCTTTTTGCTATTCTTGCTTAGTTTTCCTTGGTTTTTTTGGTTTTCTAGTATGTCTGGTTTTCTTTATGCTGGGATTTCTGGGTTCATTCCTATAGTTCGTCCCTGGATTTCCAAGTCTCGAGGTTTCCTTTAAATGTTTGTTTTATGTTGCCACACCCGTTTGTGTTCCATCATTCCTTTCTGTTTCAGAGTCCTGCAGGCAGCTGCTCAAAGCTTCTGCCCTTTCTTGCAGGTAAGTGCTATATATGTCTACTTAGGATGTTTTAGCATACATTAGGCAGTGTAGGACCTGCCAGATATGGGGTACATTGGCGTTGTTGGCAGGCTTATGCAATGTATGACCATATAGTGTGACTAAATCCACATGATTTTCATATGTAGTACTTAGTTATTTCTCCTCTTGTTTTGCCTATGTTATCTTGTCTTGTTTCAGTTTGTATACCCAGTCCATGTACAGTCCTGTCCGGTCATGGCCATGTTATGTTCATGTTTTCCTCATGTCTTGTGTATATGTTCTGGGTTCAGCTTACTATCCTTCTCTGGGTCTGGGTTCTATTAGTTCTGTCTTGTTTTCAAGTTTGGTGCCAATATCTAGTCCTGCCTTGTTTCTAGTACTGGATACAATCTTGCTGCAAAGCCTCCCTATTCAGCTCCTGGGAGGTCTGCTAATTTCCATGCTCCTAGATCCTGGTATCCGCTGAAGCTGATTCAGGGTCTTGGTATGTGGCTGCACAAACGCTGGTGCTCAACACCAGGGGGCGTGCGGTTGCCCTGAACCAGACCCTGCTAATCCACCTCCACACTGTGACTCCTACTTAACATCAGGCATAATGGGTCCCTGTCCACGTGCCGCCCCTAGACACTGTGTCTGGGTCCCGGGCACCGGACTACCACCATGACAGTTAGTTGTCTTCAAGCGGGTGTCAGGCCTACAGCGTGTACTCTGCCAACTTCTGCAAGTGCACATTGCCACTCATATCTGGTGTCACAATAGCGTGCATTTAAAACTAAAAAACTTTTTTCACTGTTATAGATTGAATAGCAGTTAGTTGTCTTCAAGCGGGTGTGTCAGGCCTACAGTGTGTACTCTGCCAACCTCTGCCAGTGCACATTGCCACTCATATCTGGTGTCACAATAGCGTGCATTTAAAACCAAAAAACTTTCACTGTTATAGATTGAATAGCAGTTACTTGTCTGCAAGCGGGTGTCAGGCCTACAGCGTGTACTCTGCCAACCTCTGCAAGTGCACATTGCCACTCATATCTGGTGTCACAATAGCGTGCATTTAAAACCCAAAAACTTTTTTCACTGTTATAGATTGAATAGCAGTTACTTGTCTTCAAGCGGGTGTGTCAGGCCTACAGCGTGTACTCTGCCAACCTCTGCAAGTGCACATTGCCACTCATATCTGGTGTCACAATAGCGTGCATTTAAAACCCAAAAACTTTTTTCACTGTTATAGATTGAATAGCAGTTAGTTGTCTTCAAGCAGGTGTGTCAGGCCTACAGCGTGTACTCTGCCAACCTCTGCAAGTGCACATTGCCAGTCATATCTGGTCTCACAGTAGCTTGCACGCATAGTACCACTAATCCCCCAAAAAATGACAGGCAGAGGCAGGCCACTCCGCAGTGGCCGTCGTGGTCATGGTGCTGTGATTCCCTTTGGCCCTAGAATAATGCCCAGTTTTCAGAAGCCACGTACCCTGAACTTGAAAAGTTCTGAGGACATAGTTGACTGGCTAACACAGGACACCCAATCTTCTACAGCTTCCGCTCGGAACCTTGACGCACCATCCTCCTCCAGCTTAGCTTCGGGAACCTCTCAAGATACCACTCACCCGCCTGCTGCCACCACCAACAGTAGCACCACAGCCACTTCACTTTATCTGTCAGAGGAGTTATTTAGAAATGAGAAATGAGTGATGCGCAACCATTATTGCCAGAGGATGTAGATAACAGTGATATGTCTCAGTCAGGTAGCATTACACACATGGACGTACAGTGTGATGATGATGTTGTACCCGCTGCTGCTTCCTTTTCTGAGTTGTCAGATACAAGCGAAGCGGTTGATGATGACGATGCGTCCATGGATGTCACGTGGGTGCCCGCTCGGCAAGAAGAAGAACAGGGCGAAAGTTCAGATGGGGAGACAGAGAGGAGGAGGAGACGAGTTGGAAGCAGGGGGAGGTTGTCGCAAGGAGCTAGTGGCACAGTCAGACAGCATGCATCGGCACCCGGGGTCAGCCCGACAGCACGCCAATCAACGCATGCTGTGTCCACCACCAGAATGCCGTCATTGCAGAGCTCAGCAGTGTGGCATTTTTTTTGTGTGTCTGCCTCGGACAACATCGATGCCATTTGCAACCTGTGCCAAAAGAAACTGAGTCGTGGGAAGTCCAACACCCACCTAGGTACAACTGCTTTGCGTAGGCACATGATCGCACATCACAAACGCCTATGGGATCAACACATGAGTACAAGCAGCACGCCTACTCTAAGTCGCCATCCTCCTCCTGTTCTAGCATCTTCAGCCACGTCAACCACTGCTGTCCTTCTTGCCCCCTCTCAACCATCCGCCACTCCGTCTCCCGCCTTGAGCAGTTCCCGCTCATCTGCCCACAGTCATGTGTCTGTCAAGGACATGTTTGAGCGTAAGAAGCCAATGTCACCAAGTCACCCCCTTGCCCAGCGTCTGACAGCTGGCTTGTCCGAACTATTAGCCCGCCAGCTTTTACCATACAATCTGGTTGAGTCTGAGGCGTTCAAAAAATTTGTAGCTATTGGGCTATTGGGACACCGCAGTGGAAGGTACCCGGCCGGAATTTCTTTTCACAAAAGGCAATCCCCAACTTGTACTCGATTGTGCAAAAGGAAGTCATGGCATGTCTGGCACACAGTGTTGGGGCAAGGGTCCATCTGACCACTGATACCTGGTCTGCAAAGCATGGTCAGGGCAGGTATATCACCTACACTGCGCATTGGGTAAACCTGCTGACAGCTGACACACAAGGAATACGTGGCATTGCAGAGGAGTTGGTGACACCGCCACGAATTGCAGGCAGTCCTGCTGCCACCTCCTCTACTCCTCCTACTCCATCCTCTTCCATAACCTCCTCAGCTGAGTCCTCTTGTGCTGCTGCGTCTTGCTCCACATCAACGGCACCCCCCCAGCTCCCCAGGTACTATTCCACATCCCGGATACGGCAGTGTCACGCCGTCTTGGGTTTGACTTGCTTGAAAGCAGAGAGTCACACCGGACAAGCACTCCTGTCCGCCCTGAACGCACAGGTGGAAAAGTGGCTGACTCCGCAGCAACTGGATATCGGCAAAGTGGTGTGTGACAACGGAAAAAATTTGATAGCGGCATTGAAGTTGGGCAAGTTGACACATGTGCCGTGCATGGCACATGTGTGTAATCTGATCGTACAACGCTTTGTGCATAAGTACACAGGCTTACAGGACGTCCTGAAGCAGGCCAGGAAGGTGTGTGGCCATTTCAGGCGTTCCTACACGGCCATGGCTCACTTTGCCGATATCCAGCGGCGAAACAACATGCCAGTGAGGCGCTTGATTTGCGACAGCCCTACACGTTGGAATTCAACACTCCTAATGTTCGACCGCCTGCTCCAACAAGAAAAAGCTGTTAATGAATATTTGTATGACCGGGGTGCTAGGACAGCCTCTGGGGAGCTGGGAATTTTTTTGCCACGTTACTGGACGCTCATGCGCAATTCATGCGTCCTTTTGAGGAGGTGACAAACCTAGTCAGTCGCAACGAAGGCACCATCAGCGACATCATACCATTTGTTTTCTTCCTGGAGCGTGCCCTGTGAAGAGTGCTGGATCAGGCTGTAGATGAGCGTGAAGAGGAAGAGGAAGAGTTGTGGTCACCATCACCACCAGAAACAGCCTTATCTGGTGTCACAATAGCGTGCATTTAAAACCAAAACACTTTTTTCACTGTTATAGATTGAATAGCAGTTAGTTGTCATCAAGCGGGTGTCAGGCCTACAGCGTGTACTCTTCCAACCTCTGCAAGTGCACATTGCCACTCACATCTGGTGTCACAATAGCGTGCATTTAAAACCAAAAATCTTTTTTCACTGTTATAGATTGAATAGCAGTTACTTCTCTTCAAGCGGGTGTGTCAGGCCTACAGCGTTTACTCTGCCAACCTCTGCAAGTGCATATTGCCACTCATATCTGGTGTCACAATAGCGTGCATTTAAAACCAAAAATCTTTTTTCAATGTTATAGATTGAATAGCAGTTACTTGTCTTCAAGCGGGTGTGTCAGGCCTACAGCGTGTACTCTGCCAACCTCTGCAAGTGCACATTGACACTCATTTCTGGTGTCACAATAGCGTGCATTTAAAACCAAAAAACTTTTTTCATTGTTATAGATTGAATAGCAGTTAGTTGTCTTCAAGCGGGTGTGTCAGGCCTACAGCGTGCACTCTGCCAACCTCTGCAAGTGCACATTGCCACTAATATCTGGTGTCACAATAGCGTGCATTTAAAACCAAAAAACTTTTTTCACTGTTATAGATTGAATAGCAGTTAGTTGTCTTCAAGTGGGTGTGTCAGGCCTACAGCGTGTACTCTGCCAACCTCTGCAAGTGCACATTGCCACTAATATCTGGTGTCACAACAGCGTGCATTTAAAACCCAAAAACCTTTTTCACTGTTATAGATTGAATAGCAGTTAGTTGTCTTCAAGCGGGTGTCAGGCTTACAGCGTGTACACTGCCAACCTCTGCAGTGCACATTGCCACTCATATCTGGTGTCACAATAGCGTGCATTTAAAACCTTAAAAACCTTTTTCACTATTATAGATTGAATAGCAGTTACTTATCTGCAAGTGGGTGTCAGGCCTACAGCGTGTACTCTGCCAACCTCTGCAAGTGCACATTGCCACTCATATCTGGTGTCACAATAGCGTGCATTTAAAACCAAAAAACTTTTTTCACTGTTATAGATTGAATAGCAGTTACTTTTCTTCAAGCGGGTGTGTCAGACCTACAGCGTGTACTCTGCCAACCTCTGCAAGTGCACATTGCCACTCATATCTGGTGTCACAACAGCATTCATTTAAAACCAAAAAACTTTTTTCACTGTTATAGATTGAATAGCAGTTACTTGTCTTCAAGCGGGTGTATCAGGCCTACAGCGTGTACTCTGTCAACCTCTGCAAGTGCACATTGCCACTCATAGCTGGTGTCACAATAGCGTGCATTTAAAACCAAAAAACTTTTTTCACTGTTATAGATTGAATAGCAGTTAGTGTCATGATCTGCTCTGCTCTGTTCTGATGTCTTGACTTGGCTTCTGGTATCTAGTACTCTTTTTGCTATTCTTGCTTAGTTTTCCTTGGTTTTTTTGGTTTTCTAGTATGTCTGGTTTTCTTTATGCTGGGATTTCTGGGTTCATTCCTATAGTTCGTCCCTGGATTTCCAAGTCTCGAGGTTTCCTTTAAATGTTTGTTTTATGTTGCCACACCCGTTTGTGTTCCATCATTCCTTTCTGTTTCAGAGTCCTGCAGGCAGCTGCTCAAAGCTTCTGCCCTTTCTTGCAGGTAAGTGCTATATATGTCTACTTAGGATGTTTTAGCATACATTAGGCAGTGTAGGACCTGCCAGATATGGGGTACATTGGCGTTGTTGGCAGGCTTATGCAATGTATGACCATATAGTGTGACTAAATCCACATGATTTTCATATGTAGTACTTAGTTATTTCTCCTCTTGTTTTGCCTATGTTATCTTGTCTTGTTTCAGTTTGTATACCCAGTCCATGTACAGTCCTGTCCGGTCATGGCCATGTTATGTTCATGTTTTCCTCATGTCTTGTGTATATGTTCTGGGTTCAGCTTACTATCCTTCTCTGGGTCTGGGTTCTATTAGTTCTGTCTTGTTTTCAAGTTTGGTGCCAATATCTAGTCCTGCCTTGTTTCTAGTACTGGATACAATCTTGCTGCAAAGCCTCCCTATTCAGCTCCTGGGAGGTCTGCTAATTTCCATGCTCCTAGATCCTGGTATCCGCTGAAGCTGATTCAGGGTCTTGGTATGTGGCTGCACAAACGCTGGTGCTCAACACCAGGGGGCGTGCGGTTGCCCTGAACCAGACCCTGCTAATCCACCTCCACACTGTGACTCCTACTTAACATCAGGCATAATGGGTCCCTGTCCACGTGCCGCCCCTAGACACTGTGTCTGGGTCCCGGGCACCGGACTACCACCATGACAGTTAGTTGTCTTCAAGCGGGTGTCAGGCCTACAGCGTGTACTCTGCCAACTTCTGCAAGTGCACATTGCCACTCATATCTGGTGTCACAATAGCGTGCATTTAAAACTAAAAAACTTTTTTCACTGTTATAGATTGAATAGCAGTTAGTTGTCTTCAAGCGGGTGTGTCAGGCCTACAGTGTGTACTCTGCCAACCTCTGCCAGTGCACATTGCCACTCATATCTGGTGTCACAATAGCGTGCATTTAAAACCAAAAAACTTTCACTGTTATAGATTGAATAGCAGTTACTTGTCTGCAAGCGGGTGTCAGGCCTACAGCGTGTACTCTGCCAACCTCTGCAAGTGCACATTGCCACTCATATCTGGTGTCACAATAGCGTGCATTTAAAACCCAAAAACTTTTTTCACTGTTATAGATTGAATAGCAGTTACTTGTCTTCAAGCGGGTGTGTCAGGCCTACAGCGTGTACTCTGCCAACCTCTGCAAGTGCACATTGCCACTCATATCTGGTGTCACAATAGCGTGCATTTAAAACCCAAAAACTTTTTTCACTGTTATAGATTGAATAGCAGTTAGTTGTCTTCAAGCAGGTGTGTCAGGCCTACAGCGTGTACTCTGCCAACCTCTGCAAGTGCACATTGCCAGTCATATCTGGTCTCACAGTAGCTTGCACGCATAGTACCACTAATCCCCCAAAAAATGACAGGCAGAGGCAGGCCACTCCGCAGTGGCCGTCGTGGTCATGGTGCTGTGATTCCCTTTGGCCCTAGAATAATGCCCAGTTTTCAGAAGCCACGTACCCTGAACTTGAAAAGTTCTGAGGACATAGTTGACTGGCTAACACAGGACACCCAATCTTCTACAGCTTCCGCTCGGAACCTTGACGCACCATCCTCCTCCAGCTTAGCTTCGGGAACCTCTCAAGATACCACTCACCCGCCTGCTGCCACCACCAACAGTAGCACCACAGCCACTTCACTTTATCTGTCAGAGGAGTTATTTAGAAATGAGAAATGAGTGATGCGCAACCATTATTGCCAGAGGATGTAGATAACAGTGATATGTCTCAGTCAGGTAGCATTACACACATGGACGTACAGTGTGATGATGATGTTGTACCCGCTGCTGCTTCCTTTTCTGAGTTGTCAGATACAAGCGAAGCGGTTGATGATGACGATGCGTCCATGGATGTCACGTGGGTGCCCGCTCGGCAAGAAGAAGAACAGGGCGAAAGTTCAGATGGGGAGACAGAGAGGAGGAGGAGACGAGTTGGAAGCAGGGGGAGGTTGTCGCAAGGAGCTAGTGGCACAGTCAGACAGCATGCATCGGCACCCGGGGTCAGCCCGACAGCACGCCAATCAACGCATGCTGTGTCCACCACCAGAATGCCGTCATTGCAGAGCTCAGCAGTGTGGCATTTTTTTTGTGTGTCTGCCTCGGACAACATCGATGCCATTTGCAACCTGTGCCAAAAGAAACTGAGTCGTGGGAAGTCCAACACCCACCTAGGTACAACTGCTTTGCGTAGGCACATGATCGCACATCACAAACGCCTATGGGATCAACACATGAGTACAAGCAGCACGCCTACTCTAAGTCGCCATCCTCCTCCTGTTCTAGCATCTTCAGCCACGTCAACCACTGCTGTCCTTCTTGCCCCCTCTCAACCATCCGCCACTCCGTCTCCCGCCTTGAGCAGTTCCCGCTCATCTGCCCACAGTCATGTGTCTGTCAAGGACATGTTTGAGCGTAAGAAGCCAATGTCACCAAGTCACCCCCTTGCCCAGCGTCTGACAGCTGGCTTGTCCGAACTATTAGCCCGCCAGCTTTTACCATACAATCTGGTTGAGTCTGAGGCGTTCAAAAAATTTGTAGCTATTGGGCTATTGGGACACCGCAGTGGAAGGTACCCGGCCGGAATTTCTTTTCACAAAAGGCAATCCCCAACTTGTACTCGATTGTGCAAAAGGAAGTCATGGCATGTCTGGCACACAGTGTTGGGGCAAGGGTCCATCTGACCACTGATACCTGGTCTGCAAAGCATGGTCAGGGCAGGTATATCACCTACACTGCGCATTGGGTAAACCTGCTGACAGCTGACACACAAGGAATACGTGGCATTGCAGAGGAGTTGGTGACACCGCCACGAATTGCAGGCAGTCCTGCTGCCACCTCCTCTACTCCTCCTACTCCATCCTCTTCCATAACCTCCTCAGCTGAGTCCTCTTGTGCTGCTGCGTCTTGCTCCACATCAACGGCACCCCCCCAGCTCCCCAGGTACTATTCCACATCCCGGATACGGCAGTGTCACGCCGTCTTGGGTTTGACTTGCTTGAAAGCAGAGAGTCACACCGGACAAGCACTCCTGTCCGCCCTGAACGCACAGGTGGAAAAGTGGCTGACTCCGCAGCAACTGGATATCGGCAAAGTGGTGTGTGACAACGGAAAAAATTTGATAGCGGCATTGAAGTTGGGCAAGTTGACACATGTGCCGTGCATGGCACATGTGTGTAATCTGATCGTACAACGCTTTGTGCATAAGTACACAGGCTTACAGGACGTCCTGAAGCAGGCCAGGAAGGTGTGTGGCCATTTCAGGCGTTCCTACACGGCCATGGCTCACTTTGCCGATATCCAGCGGCGAAACAACATGCCAGTGAGGCGCTTGATTTGCGACAGCCCTACACGTTGGAATTCAACACTCCTAATGTTCGACCGCCTGCTCCAACAAGAAAAAGCTGTTAATGAATATTTGTATGACCGGGGTGCTAGGACAGCCTCTGGGGAGCTGGGAATTTTTTTGCCACGTTACTGGACGCTCATGCGCAATTCATGCGTCCTTTTGAGGAGGTGACAAACCTAGTCAGTCGCAACGAAGGCACCATCAGCGACATCATACCATTTGTTTTCTTCCTGGAGCGTGCCCTGTGAAGAGTGCTGGATCAGGCTGTAGATGAGCGTGAAGAGGAAGAGGAAGAGTTGTGGTCACCATCACCACCAGAAACAGCCTTATCAGCATCGCTTGCTGGACCTGCGGCAACGCTGGAAGAGGATTGTGAGGAAGAGGAGTCAGAGGAGGAGTGTAGCTTTGAGGAGGAGGAGGAGGAGGAAGACCAAACACAACAGGCATCCCAGGGTGCTCGTTGTCACCTATCTGGTACCCGTGGTGTTGTACGTGGCTGGGGGGAAGAACATACCTTCAATGACATCAGTGAGGAGGAGGAACGGGAAATGAGTAGCTCGGCATCCAACCTTGTGCAAATGGGGTCTTTCATGCTGTCCTGCCTGTTGAGGGACCCTCGTATAAAAAGGCTAAAGGAGAACGACCTGTACTGGGTGTCCACGCTACTAGACCCCCGGTATAAGCAGAAAGTGGCGGAAATGTTACCGAATTACAACAAGTCGGAAAGGATGCAGCATTTGAAAAATAAATTAAAAAGTATGCTTTACACAGCGTATAAGGGTGATGTCACAGCACAACGGGAATCTAACAGGGGGAGAGGTGGAAGTCATCCTCCTCCTCCTCCTCCCACGACCACGCCGGCAAGGACAGGACGCTTTAAAGACGTGTTGTTGTTGGAGGACATGCGGACCTTTTTAAGTCCTATGCATCGCCACAGCCCTTCGGGATCCACCCTCAGAGAGCGACTCGACCGACAGGTAGCAGACTACCTCGCCTTAACTGCAGATATCGACACTCTGAGGAGCGATGAACCCCTTGACTACTGGGTGTGCAGGCTTGACCTGTGGCCTGAGCTATCCCAATTTGCGATAGAACTTCTGGCCTGCCCCGCATCAAGTGTCCTGTCAGAAAGGACCTTCAGTGCAGCAGGAGGTATTGTCACTGAGAAGAGAAGTCGCCTAGGTCAAAAAAGTCTAGATTACCTCACCTTTATTAAGATGAATGAGGGATGGATCCCGAAGGGACTGACACTGGGCGATACATTCGATTAAAAAAGGCCTGATGAGATGAGCTGCCTTGGGCTAAAAATGGTCCACACGCTGCTGTATTTTAGCTCTGAATGACGTTTGACTTGCGTGACTTATCCGCCACCAACTAGGGTTCAAGCCGCCATGTTTTAGGGCACTTTCTGCCTGTGAAACAAACATCAATTTTTCTGGCCGCTGCTACAGCAGCGTCTGCAACAATACCAAATTTTTCAGGCATGTGTACATGCCTAATTTTTAGGCCCACTGGTGCAGCACTGTGGCTTCAAAAACCAAACCAAAAAAAATCCTCCAAGATGGCACCAATATACCAGTGGTCTAAGCATTTTCCCACCTTTGCCTAAAAAGGGGAGGTGATTCAACAATTAAAAATCTCTGCCATTTACACGTCCACTGATAGGAGACGCGGAAGGTATTAATCTGATATGAACAATACTAAACTCACCACTCCTATCTGGTGGCACATTAGCTTGCCCGCGCAGTGCCCCAAATTTCAAGTAAGAGGACCGACCAAGCATCTTCTTCCATCTCCCTGTTACATAAATCAATGCCATATCCATAGAAATTGTAGAGAATATCCAGGATAGTTTTACAGGGCCAAATCATGTCGCCTGTTGAAAGAGGTGACCTTGCCCGGGTCCCAGGTGTGCGGTTCCTAAAATGGCTGCCATATACACGTCCACTGATAGGAGACGCGGAAGGTATTAAACTGATATGAACAATACTCCACTCCTATCAGTAGGTCCGTCCCATTGTGATTTATGCCCCCCACCCACCGCGCAGGGATGGGGGCCGGGGGGGAGGAAAGTAGGCCCCCCCATTGTGATTTATGGCCCCCACCCACCGCGCAGGGGTGGGGGCCGAGGGGGGGAGGACAGTAGGTCCCCCCATTGTGATTTATGGCCCCCACCCACCGCGCAGGGGTTGGGGAGGGCAGTAGCTCCCCCCAGTGTGTATCATGGGCTTTGAGGACAGGTGTCAATCCATACCTGCCAAGTGACCCTATGTAGGGGTAACAGTCCCTATTCTGCTCTGTGTCAGTGTGTATCATGGTCTCTGTGGACGGGGAACAGTCTCTATTCTGCTCTGTGTCAGTGTGTATCATGGTCTCTGTGGACGGGGAACAGTCTCTATTCTGCTCTGTGTCAGTGTGTATCATGGACTCTGTGGACAGGGAACAGTCTCTATTCTGCTCTGTGTCAGTGTGTATCAGGGGCTTTGAGGACAGGTGTCAATCCATACCTGCCAAGTGACCCTATGTAGGGGGAACAGTCCCTATTCTGCTCTGTGTCAGTGTGTACCATGGTCTCTGTGGACGGGGAACAGTCTCTATTCTGCTCTGTGTCAGTGTGTATCATGGTCTCTGTGGATGGTGAACAGTCTCTATTCTGCTCTGTGTCAGTGTGTATCATGGTCTCTGTGGACGGGGAACAGTCTCTTTTCTGCTCTGTGTCAGTTTGTATCATGGACTCTGTGGACAGGGAACAGTCTCTATTCTGCTCTGTGTCAGTGTGTATCATGGTCTCTGTGGACGGGGAACAGTCTCTATTCTGCTCTGTGTCAGTGTGTATCATGGACTCTGTGGACAGGGAACAGTCTCTATTCTGCTCTGTGTCAGTGTGTATCAGGGGCTTTGAGGACAGGTGTCAATCCACACCTGCCAAGTGACCCTATGTAGGGGGAACAGTCCCTATTCTGCTCTGTGTCAGTGTGTATCATGGTCTCTGTGGACGGGGAACAGTCTCTATTCTGCTCTGTGTCAGTGTGTGTGGCGAAACCAACCTCGCCACTGGGCCCTGGAGAAGCCTGTTTGCTAGCCTCCTACCTACTGACTATGGCCCCTGGGTTATTTGGGGCATATTGTACTGTATATTGCTGCTACTGGCCCTTTTAACAGCATCTATGGACATATTGGGACTTTTGGGACTACTGTCCCTTTAAGACTGTGCTACATATTCTAGTGTACTGCCTGTAATATTATATGTCTATTTGTGTGTTAAGTTTAACCTGGGATATGTATGCAGCATTCAGCTGATTGTTCGGTAGAATCACTCCATTTATTATATTGAGTGAAACTACCGAACAACCAGACCACCCAGGAATAAGTGTGCCTCCAATTACAGTTTGCAACAATGTTGCAAACGGGTAATTGGCAATCAGTGTAATGTATGCTTTGTCCTCTGGGTGGCCGCCATTCGGGAAACAAACACGTGGCGGCGGCCATCTTAAACTACCGAACAGCGGTGTTTTGCCGTCGAGTGTCTGGAACTAAAATCGGACACTTGACTAGGCAAACACCGCTGAGACCTCCATACTTCCAGAAATTCGTATAGAAACTACCGAATGACCAGCCGTTCGGTAGAAAGAACCCCACAAACAAGGCAATTCATTCAAACCCTCTCCAGGCTCTATAACACAGGCAATTCGTCTGTTTTCATTCCCTTGTTTGTGACCGACCGCAGGGCCAAAATGCATGGAACTGTTTTCGGATACTTTACCCATGCGGTCGGTCAAATCTTTGGAACCCCATATCTCCCGAACTGTTCATCCGAATGACTTGAATTTTGGATATGTTTCCCCCCTGAATAAGGGCTATCCAGCAATGCTGGATTTAAAGGTGTACCCCCTGTTTTTGGGGTACATCCAGAACTTGGCTGGAAAAGTGTACCGGATAATTGGGTTTAATGTTATCTGAGGGGAGGGGATGTGTGGGCTGAACCATGTATGTGATTGGTTATTTTATGCCTCCCCCTGGGTGTGGCCTGTATGTGGATTATTGTAATAAAAGCCAGGCTGGATGAGCCAGTCCAGAGTTCCTGTTTTACCCTCAAAGTGATGTGTCGTCTCATTATTGGGGGAAGGATTTAATGTATGCTGTTCCAGTTGACTGCTAGGAGTACAAGCCTATTCGTATGGTTCCTATTCAATGGTCTACAGCATTCACACGCTTGGGAGAATTTAAAGGTTTCTCGGATTCGGTGATTATGGTGTCTGCCAGAGTGCTTGGAGTCCTCAGGAAGCACTAGGAGCATCCTTTAACGGAGGTACCCGGTCGGGGTGCCAGGCGATCCGTTACAGTGTGTATCATGGTCTCTGTGGACGGTGAACAGTCTCTATTCTGCTCTGTGTCAGTGTGTATCATGGTCTCTGTGGACAGGGAACAGTCTCTATTCTGCTCTGTGTCAGTGTGTATCAGGGGTTTTGAGGACAGGTGTCAATCCATATCTGCCAAGTGACCCTATGTAGGGGGAACAGTCCCTATTCTGCTCTGTGTCAGTGTGTATCAGGGGTTTTGAGGACAGGTGTCAATCCATATCTGCCAAGTGACCCTATGTAGGAGGAACAGTCCCTATTCTGCTCTGTGTCAGTGTGTATCAGGGGTTTTGAGGACAGGTGTCAATCCATATCTTCCAAGTGACCCTATGTAGGGGGAACAGTCCCTATTCTGCTCTGTGTCAGTGTGTATCAGGGGTTTTGAGGACAGGTGTCAATCCATATCTGCCAAGTGACCCTATGTAGGGGGAACAGTCTCTATTCTGCTCTGTGTCAGTGTGTATCAGGGATCATTAGGATAGGTGTCAATCCATATCTGCCAAGTGACCCTATGTAGGGGGAACATTCCCTATTCTGCTCTGTGTCAGTGTGTATCAGGGATTTGACTATCTTTATTCAGATTCAAAAATTACAATTCCAGGAAAAATTTAACAAACATTTACAAGAACATGTTATGCACATCATAGAAACAACGTAAACCTCTTTAAAGCCACAAACTTAAGACAAAAAATACGTACACACAATGTGTAAGGGTTTGAAAGAATATTCTGAATCCTTACATGTTTACTTTATCGTTTGTTTGATTTTTGTGAACCATATATAAACTACAAGCAGCGTGAAAACTATAAAAACTCAAGTGGCCATGCTGATCAAATTAAATAGTATGCTTTACACAGCGTATAAGGGTGATGTCACAGCACAACGGGAATGTAACAGGGGAAGAGGTGAAAGTCATCCTCCCCCTCCTACGACCCCGCCATATCTGCCAAGTGACCCTATGTAGGGGTAACAGTCTCTATTCTGCTCTGTGTATCATGGTCTCTGAGGACGGGGAACAGTCTCTATTCTGCTCTGTGTCAGTGTGTATCAGGGGCTTTGAGGACAGGTGTCAATGTTAGGTGATTTCTGCCCTTTATGGATTAAAAGCAGACTCTGCATCAACTGTGCAATTTTCCATGGGAGTTTTGCCATGGATCCCCCTCCGGCATGCCACAGTCCAGGTGTTAGTCCCCTTGAAACAACTTTCCCATCACTTTTGTGGCCAGAAAGAGTCCCTGTTGGTTTTAAAATTCGCCTGCCCATTGAAGTCAATGGCGGTTCGCGCGGTTCGCGAACATTTGCGGAAGTTTGCGCTCGCCGTTCGCGAACCGAAAATTTCGGGTTCGCGACAACACTAGTTATAAGAACTAAACATTAACACTGTGCATTTCACTGAAGGTTATTACATATGACTTTATATATTGTACTGTATATTTTCCTGTTTTGAGGTAGTTTTTGTTACTATATCAAATTGGTGTTTCTACTGGGTCATGTGACCACATTTTCTTTGATCGCTGAGTCATTTGGAGAATTCATAGTTGAGGAAAGCTTGAAATATTATTTTGATTATATCATTCATTGTAAAATATAGTGTGTATACACGATGTAGTTCACCTTTTCTTGTATTGACCTTATAGTTGTTGCGTGTTAACGTGATCGATCCGCCTTTTTTGTGATATGACAATGTCTATACATCATGATGACAGGAGTGTTACCATTTACTTCTGTGTTCTTTGATATATCCATCTAGGAAGCTGCTGAAGTTGCTTTGTATGTTTGTAACATAATATGACCTAAGCCTTCTGATACTGTACATGTCACCCGGGAAGTGTATGTTGCCTGTGGAATACTGTCATGGGTCCATGTTCCTTAGAATTAGTATTACTTTAATAAACTCCTGTTTAATAAACCCAGTTATAAAGATGATACACACAACCACAAAGTCACTACTTAAAGGGACACTCCACTGCCACATACAAATGCACTGCTTAGTAGATATACCCCCATGCATTTCATTATTTATTTTTAATTGTGGCATATCTAAAAATAACTTGCAAAAGCTGCAGATCTTTTATCTGCAGCCTTTGCAAGCCCTACACCTTCCCCAGCTCTGACTCTATGTGGCTGTCCAATCACAGATATCCCAATGCAGCTCTATGCAAAACAGGTGCTCTAAGTAATTGCTACCTATTGAGTTTATCTTTACTGAACAACCAGGAAGTAACATGACAGGATGTCTGATTGACAGCCAAGGGGGTGTAACAAGGTTAATATATATAACCTTGTTACACCCCCTTGGCTGTCAATCAGACAACCTGTCATGTTACTTCCTTACTATAAATTGAGTAAGGAAGGGAACACTCACAGGTATTTTCCGTGCAAACAAAATATTGTGGTTTATTCCAAAGTTTACAATACAGTAAAATTTGCTCGATTGACGTTTCGACTCCTCATGGTCTTTCTTAAGATCAAAATAACAGGTAAATGTGATAGTTTAAATAGGAAAATATTTACTTGTTATTTTGATCTTGAGAAAGACCCTGAGGGGACAAAACGTAGGTCGAGAAAATTTCACTGTTATGTAAACTTTGAAATAAACTACAATACTTTGTTTGCACGGAAAGACCTGTGAGTACTCCCTTCCTTACTCAATTTATATATCAACACGGGATTGCACCAAGGCAGAGATTAAACACAGATTTTGTAAGGGTGAATGCCAACAGAACCAAATCTGCACTTTTTTACCAAATGATATAGAAGGACACACTCTGCATACATGCTAAAGTGCATTTGGTGTTTGGAGTGTTCTTACATTTGATCAGAGTAATGTATATGAATGAGGTGAATCATATTAGGGAAAAAGAATGGCAAAGCTGTGTGTTCTCAGTGTTTGAATATAAGACAAATGGCCACTCACAATTATAGGATGTAAATAATGCCTTCAACGTATATACCGCTGCAGGTCTGTAGATTCTGGAAGATTCATTGGTTTTCATCATGCATTCAGCATTACAATTTTACTGGGCAATTGCAGCCGCTTCAGTTTATCTTTACTGAGCTAAACAACCAGGAAGTAAAATGACATGTCTTATTGACAGCCAAGGGAGTGTGGCTAAAAAGGTTAATTTGTATATAAAAAAAAAAATACAAAAATATATATATATATTGAAATCTGCACCTTTTGTCAGATGATAAAGGATACACTCTGCACACACACAGACAAGAGACATTCACCTGTGCGTTCAGCAATATTCTCTTTTAAACTACAATTTGGCAGTTTGGCGTGGAAACACAATTTTATTAGCCATTAGCAGAACATATATCTGCAACTTTTTTCCCAACTCCTCTGTTTTCTGTTAGTTCCATGAAATCCAGACATTCACTCCTGTAGATCCTGACACACTCTTCCTCTACATGAGAGATCTTGATGAGAAGACTTTGCAAGGGAGGAGCTCTGGGCAACGTCCTACCTCTGGATTTAGCTCTATTTAGCTAAACCATACCACACTGCCCAACATTTTAAATTGACAGACAGGGACATGTTCATTTTAGGTGTGTGAGTGGGTGTGTGGACATTCTGAGATATTACCAATAACAATTTTAGACAGATAAGATATAATTTAAAACAAGACCAATGTATTTGATTTATACAGACTGATTTCTAATCATATTTATTGTTGCTGTGAGTATTATTGCTACAGGGCAATGCTATATATTCAGACACATGAATAATATGGAGCTTTTACAAAAGTGGGACATTAGGATAGAATTGGACAGAGGCATTTTGGCCAAAAATCAGGACTGTCCCTCTTAACTAGATACACTTGGCAGGTATGGAAGCTACCCAAAAAACGAGGCCACACTCTTCACACATAACCCATGTCAGAGAACTAAAGTGCTTTATGTGTTTGGAGTGTTCCTTTAAAACATTAATAGTGGAGCAATAAACATTAATACAAAAAGAGAAGTCCTGCGCTAAAGCAGCAAGGACTACAACACACATCAGCCCCAATATATAGTAAAAACCAAAGAAAAGAAAATGTTACTTGCGCTTTTTCCTTAATCCCTATGTATATTTAGACAAATGGAGGTCATTTAGTTGCTCCAATGGCCATTGGAGGGATGCCCGCCTGCCAACGTCAAGGCAGACCCCCCCTAAGCGGGTCCTAACACTGACCCTTCAGCCTGCTTCCTTGAGCTTCTGGCAAAGATATCTCTAATGAGACAGAAAGGGGTATTTTTTTATATACACCCCTTTACTTATTAACCCTTAATAGGGAACACATGGGATGGGCAGCAGCATTGTAACCAGGCTGTGTGATACAAAGTAAATACAAATACAAAAAGAGAAGTCCTGCGCTAAAGCAGCAAGGACTACAACACACATCAGCCCCAATATATAGTAAAAACCAAAGAAAAGAAAATGTTACTTGCGCTTTTTCCTTAATCCCTATGTATATTTAGACAAATGGAGGTCATTTAGTTGCTCCAATGGCCATTGGAGGGATGCCCGCCTGCCAACGTCAAGGCAGACCCCCCCTAAGCGGGTCCTAACACTGACCCTTCAGCCTGCTTCCTTGAGCTTCTGGCAAAGATATCTCTATCTCTAATTTGTCTAAATATACATAGGGATTAAGGAAAAAGCGCAAGTAACATTTTCTTTTCTTTGGTTTTTACTATATATTGGGGCTGATGTGTGTTGTAGTCCTTGCTGCTTTAGCGCAGGACTTCTCTTTTTGTATTTGTATTTACTTTGTATCACACAGCCTGGTTACAATGCTGCTGCCCATCCCATGTGTTCCCTATTAAGGGTTAATAAGTAAAGGGGTGTATATAAAAAAAATACCCCTTTCTGTCTTATTAGAGATATCTTTGCCAGAAGCTCAAGGAAGCAGGCTGAAGGGTCAGTGTTAGGACCCGCTTAGGGGGGGTCTGCCTTGACGTTGGCAGGCGGGCATCCCTCCAATGGCCATTGGAGCAACTAAATGACCTCCATTTGTCTAAATATACATAGGGATTAAGGAAAAAGCGCAAGTAACATTTTCTTTTCTTTGGTTTTTACTATATATTGGGGCTGATGTGTGTTGTAGTCCTTGCTGCTTTAGCGCAGGACTTCTCTTTTTGTATTTGTATTTACTTTGTATCACACAGCCTGGTTACAATGCTGCTGCCCATCCCATGTGTTCCCTATTAAGGGTTAATAAGTAAAGGGGTGTATATAAAAAAATACCCCTTTCTGTCTCATTAGAGATATCTTTGCCAGAAGCTCAAGGAAGCAGGCTGAAGGGTCAGTGTTAGGACCCGCTTAGGGGGGGTCTGCCTTGACGTTGGCAGGCGGGCATCCCTCCAATGGCCATTGGAGCAACTAAATGACCTCCATTTGTCTAAATATACATAGGGATTAAGGAAAAAGCGCAAGTAACATTTTCTTTTCTTTGGTTTTTACTATATATTGGGGCTGATGTGTGTTGTAGTCCTTGCTGCTTTAGCGCAGGACTTCTCTTTTTGTATTTGTATTTACTTTGTATCACACAGCCTGGTTACAATGCTGCTGCCCATCCCATGTGTTCCCTATTAAGGGTTAATAAGTAAAGGGGTGTATATAAAAAAATACCCCTTTCTGTCTCATTAGAGATATCTTTGCCAGAAGCTCAAGGAAGCAGGCTGAAGGGTCAGTGTTAGGACCCGCTTAGGGGGGTCTGCCTTGACGTTGGCAGGCGGGCATCCCTCCAATGGCCATTGGAGCAACTAAATGACCTCCATTTGTCTAAATATACATAGGGATTAAGGAAAAAGCGCAAGTAACATTTTCTTTTCTTTGGTTTTTACTATATATTGGGGCTGATGTGTGTTGTAGTCCTTGCTGCTTTAGCGCAGGACTTCTCTTTTTGTATTTGTATTTACTTTGTATCACACAGCCTGGTTACAATGCTGCTGCCCATCCCATGTGTTCCCTATTAAGGGTTAATAAGTAAAGGGGTGTATATAAAAAAATACCCCTTTCTGTCTCATTAGAGATATCTTTGCCAGAAGCTCAAGGAAGCAGGCTGAAGGGTCAGTGTTAGGACCCGCTTAGGGGGGGTCTGCCTTGACGTTGGCAGGCGGGCATCCCTCCAATGGCCATTGGAGCAACTAAATGACCTCCATTTGTCTAAATATACATAGGGATTAAGGAAAAAGCGCAAGTAACATTTTCTTTTCTTTGGTTTTTACTATATATTGGGGCTGATGTGTGTTGTAGTCCTCTGCTGCTTTAGCGCAGGACTTCTCTTTTTGTATTTGTATTTACTTTGTATTGATGTGGAATTATTAAAAATCTTTATTGTACTTGTATTGAATTATTGTACTAACTCCATTTTAACTTTATACTGTGACTTCGTCCTCCATTTTGTCCTCCTAACCTGACTTCTTCAATCCTCCATTTTGTCCTCATGACTTAACTTGTTCATTTTAAAACTACATTACGTGACTGAACTTCTCAACCCAATTAATACAGTAGACAAAGACCGTGTTTCCTTCAAGGACAAGTACCAGGAGGTGCTGGCTACTCCTTAAGACTTGCTGGCTACTCCTTAAGAGCTTGTAAGATAGTATAGTTTGAAGGCCACAGAACACAGTAGTAATGAAATGTTCTATTCATAAGAGACCTTGCACCTGGACATAAAGCCTGATATCACTGACCGTGTAAAATGACGCTTAGGACCCCCTTGTCCCCCACCCGTGTCCAGAATAATCCCACCTCTGATGGGTGGGCACGGGACTAACCTCTTAATTTTACTAACCAATAGGTAAGACACTAACTCCGTCACTTAACAATTAATCCAATTGATGATGTTTATTTGCTGATATTCTAATAATCAATGATGACGCAAAATGCCTCTTAAAAGGGCCTGCGCGCCCGCTTTTACTTCACTTGCCAATAAACTTTCTCGAAGTTATTTTAACCTGAACCTCGTGTGTCAGACTTAATTACTTCAGCGTATATACGCAATTTAATTTTATTGATTTGGACAGGAACAGATAGACTTTAAACATTTTGGTTTACTTTCAAAAAGTACCATAACAACTTGGCGCCCAACGTGGGGCACCGGGCTATGTCTGGCCGGTGAGCCGTCCTAAGGAAGACAAGGGTGGACGGAGGAATCCAGGGGGAAGGAAGGGAGATTGATCACCTCCAGATACACGGTAGAGACTTCTGCAGAGCCACCGGTACGTTCCGGCCCCTTTGATTGACCCGTCCACGTGTCTGTGACTGCTTCCCGGGAGGACATCAAAGACAGGTAATATCTTGCCCGGTGCCTCGTTACTCACTTGTTTACCTGCATTTTAGTCTATCTGTTGCCTGGGTGTGTTTGAATTGTTTGCCTGTTTTCCCCTTTTTGGGATAAAGGGGGGTGGACCTGAGGGGACTTGCCTGGGTCTTCGGTTTGTCTGTTTATCTGTTTGTATTTTACCTCTTTTGGGATAAAGGGGGGTGGACCTGTGGATTCGTTCCTGGGGGTCTTCTGTTGCCTGTTTTACCTCTTTTAGGAACCACGGTGCTGTGGTTGTAAGGAAAAAGGGGGGTTGACCTGTGGATGTGTTCCTGGGGGTCATCTTTTCCTGTTTAACTCTTTTAGGAGCCTCGTGGCTGGGGCTGTAGGGAAAAAGAGGTGTGTTGGATCTGTGGAGATTGTGTAGACTCATAGTTTCCTGGGGATCCTTCTTGTGCCACTTTGATAGCCTAGCTAGCTTCTCTGTGCACGTTACTCTGCTTGCAGAGTGGTGGTACCCTCCAGCTTTGAGCGCTGAGCTGGAGCCATTCCAATTTTTATTTTGTGGTGTGTGAATTCGGGCAGGCATTGCTGTCTTCATCACCACGGAGTAGTGGGACTTATAAAGTGGGTCTTTATAGGGGCACTACAAGAGTGAGGGTAGCGCAGACACTATTAGTGGGCTGCTGTGACGAGGGAAGCATATGGATTTCGGACCGGTGTTAGTTGTTATCCTTGGCCGTTGGTAGTAAGATACTACGGGATTGAGGGAGGTGACTTTGGAGTAAGCACACGAGTAAAGGAAAGGAATTGTTGTTGATTTCATTTGAATTGTGATGCATGCACTGTATTTCAACTGTATTGTTGTCTTGTTTGTTTAATAGGAGTCTCATGAACTCCTGTGTCTGTCTCTAAGGATTTTCCTTGCCTCTCATCTTTTCTGTACTTCCTATATTATTATACTATCCACTCCCATTCCTCTTGAAGGAGAAGTGATTGGTCACACACTTCTCACCTCGCTCCAATCCGTGTCTACCACCCCGGGTAGGCGGATTCAGTGACTAGTCTACGTTTTGGGAAGACGCACCTGAGAAAGTTTTACGATTCTCGGGTGGCAGTCGAGCATTGTAGACGTTCTTGTTCCGTTTTCCTTCTCTCTCCCTATATCTAGGACGCTGGTATAGGGGTAAAGGGATTATGGGGCAGGATTTAAGCAAGCCCAATAAGGGCTGGTTAGCATGTGATTTGGTAGAAAACAGAGAGGGTGAGGAGATGGTTAAAGGTGTTGTAAAGATTGCAAAAGTATGTAAAATTACTGTACCAACGGGTGGAAGATTGCAACCAGAAAGTTGGCGTAAGTTACTGGCAGAAATGAAAGGCAAGCTTACAGATAATGGTTTATTAAAGACTGCTGAAGCATGGTACAGAGTAGCGAAGGCTATTCAGCTAGAAGGTTGGGTTGAGGAAGAAATAAATCACAAGGGTGTGAAATTGTTTGTGTATCATCAGAATTGTGTTGCTGGGGTCTACCCTCAGCCAGCGCCCCAAAGTGGCGCCCAGGGGACATCTATCCCCAAGGTTCAGTCAGCAGTAGGTGATAGCCAGCTGACTATGTTCCCCGCTCCCAATCCTCCTAACACTCATCCCGCCACCTCCCCTGTTTGCCCGGTCCTGAATTCTGATGGATCTTTCTTTTCCCCCTCCCCGTCCCTAACATTCCCATCATCCTCGTCCACCCCTACGCTACCTGCTGTACCTCCCACTAACATTTCATCTGCCATTCCTTCCCTACGTTCCCTCTCCGTTCATGACCCCCTCCCCTCCTCATCCGCCCAACTAACCACCTCTTCCACCCTCGCCCCGACTCCTCCCCCTCCCATCTCCATCCCAGCCCAATACCCCACCTCCTTCCCCTCCCCAGCCTGGCCCTACCCCTTCCCGTATCCCACGACTCTGCCCTATCCCGGATATCCACTACCCCTTCCCCAAGCCACTCCCCAGATCCCGGTCATGCCCAGTCCGACACAGTCTGCCCCGGATGTGCCCTCTTCCAACATGGCCGCCGCTTCTTCCCTTAACCCTAATGTAACACCTTCTCCGGCCACCAATATGGCGGCCCCCAGTTCGGCCCTGATGCCGGTTATCCCCGGTGACTACCTATCCCCAGGTTATGACTCACTAGCCACCCCCGCATCTGGGGCTCGTTCCCAACCACCGATCCTTTCACCTCATTCGGGCCCTGCACCACGCAAAAGAGCCAATATCATAGAATTCGATGATGACGAGATGGACAGGGTGTCCCATGTCTCATCGGAGCTTGCCGCGGGAGCCCCAACTCACCGTTCTATCGATGACCCTTTTGGCCACAAGGGTCGGGGAGAACAGGCCCCTTCTAAATATGTTGCCTTTAACCCCACTCAAGCTAGCGCATTAATGAAATCGCTCCCCGACCCAGAAAAACAACCTATGCCTTTTTACCGAGGGATAGTTCAAATTCAAAAGACTTATTCCGCCGCATGGCGTGATCTACTCAGCATTTGTGCTATTAAAGCAGGGGATGCCTATTGGCCAAGTATGGCCCGTCACCTCAGTACAGATCTGCTTTCCAGTGATGTTGATTACCCCTCCGGGGTAACCTTTTGCACCCAATTAAGAGAATGGGCTAAGGACAAACTTGCAGATCAGGCTGCTGGCCTTACTGATGTTGTTCAAGAAAAAGGGGAATCAGTGGAAAAGTTTCATGCAAGACTGTATCAAATGTTCACAGATCTGGGGTTTGATCTTACTGACAAAATTCATTCACAAATGCTGTCAGGTGCGTTTGTCCAAGGCGTTAAAGACTCTATACGCAAGGGAATTATTGCTGCACGCCCTGAATATAAGGTTGTTCCCCTGGATACCCTGCTTTTAGTCGCTAGGGGCCTAGAATCTGCCCAGACCCCCAAAAGGCCAAGCTCTGCTCCTCTTATGGTTTCACGCAGTATCCCCGTTCCCAGGGGCACCAGACCAGAGGATAGCTTCTGCTTTAATTGCAAAGCTAAAGGTCATTTTAAAAGTGATTGCCCGGAACCCAAAAGAGAGATAAGAAAGCCATCCAGACCTGCCCCGGTCACTAAGACCGAAAAAGGGGTCCCAATAGTTGAGGAACCCGATGAATAGGAAACTGGCAAGCCTGTGTCTGTAACCCCTGTAATGGCAGTGTCTACAGGGGATAAGGGGGGACCACTTGCCACAGTGACTCTGCCCATTGAAGGCCACCCCACCACATTTCTAGTTGACACAGGTGCAGCCCGTAGTGTTCTACGAGAACAAGACTTGCCAGACCCATCTTTTCTGTCAAATATTGATGTCTCTTGTGTTGGAGTGGATGGCCAGCCGAGACATAGCCCTCTAACAACCCCGCTACGAGTTGGCTCTAGCCTGCTCGCTCGCTTTGTAGTATCCTCCACATGCCCCATTAACCTGTTAGGTGCTGATGTCCTCTCACGCCTGCAAGCATCCATCACTTTTACCCCGGATGGACAGGTAGAAATGTTTACACCCCTGTCTGTATCAGACACTTCAGCCCTATGCTCTTTGCCTCTGATGCTGCATTTAGAAAAGCCCCGTGAGGAGACAGCAGAATTAAGGTCCAATTTCCCAGAGGAATTAAAAACACAGGTGCCCGCAAAGTTATGGTCCTCAGGCCCAGAGGACATAGGTCACCTAAATGTTCCCCCTGTGGTGGTAAAGCTTATTCCAGGAGCTAAGTTACCAAGAAAACCACAGTATCCATTAAAACCAGCACAGTCAGCTGCAATTTCTGTCCACATTAAGGCACTCTTGGAGAAGGGTGCCCTTGTCAAATGTAAATCTGAATGCAACACCCCGTTATTTCCTGTGAAGAAGAAAACTCCGAAGGGTGAGCCAGAGAAGTACAGGATGGTTCAGGATCTCCGTGCTGTTAATGAAGCTACAGTCCTGGACACCCCTCTTGTACCAAATCCTCATACTCTGCTTTCTGGAGTCCCACCATCTGCAAAATTCTTCACAGTTATTGACCTAGCAAATGCTTTTTTCAGTGTCCCACTGGACCCATCCTGCCAATATCTGTTTGCTTTCACTCATGAGATGCAACAGTATACCTGGACTGTCATGCCCCAAGGGGCACAAAATTCACCAAGTCAATTTGCAAAGGCCATGGCCACCATCCTTGACCCATGGCAAGCCGAGCACCCAGAAGTTGTTCTGCTTCAGTATGTGGATGATTTGCTGCTCTGTGGAGATGACATACCCACCACCGAAGAGTGCTCAATTAGTCTGCTTTGTTATTTGGCAGAACAAGGATGCAAAGCTTCGCTCATCAAGCTACAGTTCTGCCAACCTTCAGTAATTTTCCTTGGACACTGCCTATCTCAAGGTACCAGACATCTTACTCGGGACCGGGTAAGAGCTGTGCTGGATATTCCGCCTCCAAGGACTTCTAAGTCTCTTCATGCCTTCCTAGGCCTCATTTCCTACTGCAGAGCATGGATCCCAGAAGCCTCTCTGCTCATGCAACCTCTCTATGACGCACTTAAGTCTGACCCTTTCTGTTTAACTAAAGAAGCTATGGACAATTTTACTGCTCTCAAACGAGCCATTGCTTCTGCTCCTGCCTTGGGCCTCCCTGACTACTCCAAAACTTTCAAATTGTTTGTCTCTGAAAGACAAGGCCACGCAACAGGAGTGCTCACCCAAACTAATGACTTAAGAGGCCGCCAGAGGCCTATTGGATATTTCTCATGTCAACTGGACATTGTGGCCAGAGGAACTCCTTCCTGCCTCAGGGCTGTTTTTGCTGCGAGAGAACTCATAGAGAAGACCTCAGACCTGGTCCTTGGCCACCCTCTGGTTGTTTTGGCCCCTCATGACATCTCTGCCATCATCAACCAAGTCCAGCTCAAGCACGTGTCTCCAGCCAGACACCTGCGCTTACAGTGTCATCTTCTTTTGCCTGACAACATTTCCATCCAAAGATGTCAGGTGCTTAATCCGTCCACTCTTCTCCCACTCCCTGAGGGGGGTATCTATTATGGATTTATCACGGATGAAACCTACATTCACCTGCTCTGTGGATGTATTAAGAAAGTCATGCATCCACATTTGACATTTTATGAAGGTGAAAAACCTCTCTGTGAAGGCCCAGATCACGCCTTCTGCACCACGTGGTACAAACCAAACATTACCCCTGAACCTTGCTATGAAGATGAGCTTTACCACCGGACCGATGTAAAGCTTACTGCACAAGACTTCTATTGTGACTCTGACGGCAATAGTATGGTCTTGATCCAGCTACCTCAACAACTTAACTACCTTTACCGTCATTGGGATACTGCTATCCCACATATTCCTGTTACCAAGTTGAAGACAAGGTCATGGAATGATCTTGGGCCCATGGCAAAACTATGGGCCACCATGACTGAAGAACAGCTACAGGAAAATGGTATTGTCAAATACCCAACAACTGACCTTCTAGAAGCATGGCCACGCCATTTCCTGGAAAAGGAATTTCAAGATCTGGTCATAAAGAATGATTATGACCCAGAAACACCTCATGACTGTTTTGAACAGATGAAAATGGAAACAGTGCACTTACCAACTGTGCATGAGAACCCATTACCAGATCCGGATTTTACCCTGTTTGTGGACGGATCGAGATATGCCGATGAAGGAGGAACATATCATACAGGATATGCCGTAACCACAACAGATGAAGTTATTAAATCATCATCCTTACCACCAGCAATGTCTGCACAAGAAGCTGAATTACAGGCTCTGACTTCAGCCTGCAAAATTTCCGAAGGAAAACGTGCCAACATCTATACAGATTCAAGATACGCTCTAGGCGTGGCACATGACTTCGGCCTGATTTGGAAGACTAGAGGATTTCTTACCACCGCCGGTACACCAGTCAAACACAGCACTGCAATCAAGGAGCTAATGGATGCCCTCCTACTCCCCAAAGAAGTGGCCGTTTTGAAAGTAAAGGCCCATGGGAAATTGGATACAGATGAAGCAAAGGGCAACCATTTGGCTGATCAGGCTGCTAAGTTAGCGGCCAGGGATTTGCAGGAAGTGGATGAAGAAGTGTCCGGACAAGAAGAAGAAGTCCCTATTTTTGCCCTGCAAACTCTTCCTACTGATTTGCGAATTTTACAAGAACAGCAAGCTGCAGTCACTCCTGAAGAAGTCCAGAAATGGAAAAAGAAAGGAGCTGTCCAAAAGGACGGAATATATTACAACAACTTCAAAATTTGTCTTCCCAGAAATTTGTATCCAGCAGTTGTCCAATGGGCACATGGGCCTGCACACCTGTCAAAAGAATTGATGGCCGCCCTCATACAGAAGTATTATGAAGCACCTGGAATCACAACATTGATCAATAACTTCTGCAAGGCCTGTGTCATTTGTGCAAAATGCAATCCAGGAAAACCAGTTAAAGTACCTGCGAAACACCTGGCAAAGCCCATGTACCCCTTCCAGCGGATTCAAATTGACCACATCCAAATGCCCAAGAGTGGGCCCCATGAATATGCACTAGTAATAGTGGACATGTTCTCAGGCTGGCCAGAAGCCTACCCAGTGGCCAATATCACTGCAAAAACAACCGCAAAGCGCCTACTTACAGATATTATATGTAGATTCGGACTCCCAGAAGTTATTGAGAGTGATCAAGGCCCAGCCTTTACAGCAACTGTGACTAAAGAAATTTGGACTGCTCTAGGGGTGACTCTAGCCTTCCACACCCCTTACCACCCACAAAGTAGTGGTAAAGTGGAGCGCATGAATGGCACCCTAAAAACTAGAATGTTAAAAATGTCACAAGAAACAAAGATGCCCTGGCCAGAAAGCCTACCAATAGCTCTATTTAGTGTTAGGCACACACCTAGAGGGAAGCATTCACTGTCCCCATATGAGGTTCTATTTGGGACAGCACCCAGACTAGGTTGTTACTATCCGCAGCAGTTGCAACTCCAATCAGATGTTTTAGTAGACTATGTAACTGAACTTGCAAATGTCCTAAACAAAATACATGCCCAAGTTTTCTCTTCAATTCCAGATCCCGAATTGGATACAGGTTCCCATAACCTACTTCCCGGAGATTGGGTCCTGGTCAAGAAGTTTGTGCGGAAGAATACCCTGGAACCAAGATTTGACGGTCCATTCCAAGTTCTCCTGATTACCGCAACCTCCGTCAAATTGGCCGGTAGGCCAAATTGGATCCACGCTTCCCACTGCAAGAAATCTCCTGCCCCAGAGGAAGCGAATATCACACAAACATGTATCTCTGGTACATCTTCTCCTTAATTAGCCTTATGAAGGCCCAGCAAGTAGCCATTACCAAAGACATTAGTGGGTACACCTTCTGGTATAATTCATCATGCACCCAGGTGGCTACTTATACCTTTGACTACTGTGATATTGTAGAATGCCCATTTCCCACACCACAAATCCAGAGCATCTATAGAGATATCCCTCATTCGAAAGACCCATATGTTTGTGTAGTTGACAAACAATGGGGGCACAATTGTGATCACTGGGGGGCGGCGGGATGGAATGCCGGGCCTGCCTGGGGTTACAAACCAAAAAGTGCCGTAGCTAAAGTAGATGATCATGGTAGATCGCTTCTCCAGAGAATGACTTTGAGAAAGCCTGGGGGGAGCACACCAATGAAATTAATCCTTAACATTGAGCGCCCAAGCCCAACAGATGCAGACCAGTATGTGATGGGAATGTACTGGAAAAAGGGTTCCTACCAGAAATTAGGGCATTTCTACCTCAAAGATATGTGCAACTCTTCTGAGTGGCAAGGGGCCACCCATATGGTCCCTAACCCATTAAAACCCCATATCCAGACCTTTCAGGACATGATGGCCATTGCTAACCCCACTTTTGAAGATACCATGGCCGCTGAAACAGGTTTTAATGATGTAAATTTATGGTTAGAATGGATGAAATATAATGCTAATAAACATAATAGAACCGCATGTTATGTGTGTGGAGGTGCCCGGCCTCACCTGGGTACCGTACCTTTAATCCTACCCGTAGATATAGAAGAATGTGTTTTAAGCCTTTTTGCCTATCACTATAATTTTAACAGGTCCATATGTATTGCATGGACAAAGGAGTATCCTCTTCTAGCCAAAGACGTCAAACCCCCTGATGGTATTACCGTATATAAAGGTAATTACACTTGCTATGCCATGTACGATGGTATTGGTAAATTTGTAGGTAACTTTTCCAAAGGCTATTGTGCTACATACAGAACTGTCCCTGTACGTTTACTGCAACATCACACTAGGTCACTAGGAGACATTTATTGGTTGTGTGGGGATTTACAGCTAAGATCCAGAATGGACACAGAATGGTGGGGAGAGTGTACTTTGACTAAGGCCATTATGCCTATACATATTATTTCTGACACACACCTCAACACCCATGAGTTCAGCCACACTAAGGTTAAACGTGACGCCCCAGTGAAAGGAAGTTTTGATCCTCATGTATATATTGATGCCATTGGAGTGCCCAGGGGGGTGCCCAATGAGTTTAAAGCTAGGGATGAAGTTGCTGCAGGATTTGAATCAATTTTTACCATAGTTACCGCAAACAAGAATCTAAATTGGATAAATTACATTTATTATAATCAACAGCGTTTTGTCAATTACACCAGAGACGCCCTCCAGGGATTGGCCGAACAGTTACAGGCCACATCCCAAATGACTTTTCAGAATAGGATGGCCCTAGATATGATCTTGGCCGAAAAAGGAGGGGTTTGTAAGATTTTGCCCGACACCATGACATGTTGTACCTACATCCCAGAAAACACAGGCCCTAATGGTAAAGTCACACTAGCTATAGAAAAATTAAATGACTTGTCTGAAGAGTTAAAAAGGAATTCTGGGATAAAAGATCCCTGGGAAAGATGGTTTGGTTGGATGACAGGATGGCAAAAGGCTTTAATGCAGATTGGTATGGCTATACTAATTTTTCTTTTTATTTTTGCTCTTCTCTTTTGTTGTGTCCTCCCATGTCTGAGAAAATCCCTCATGAAGACTGTTGACCAAGCGGCACCCGCTTTTACCCATCTCGAAGTTGATGACCAAGAATCTCAAGACATCAACTCACCCTGTCTGCCGCTGCAAACATTCCCTTTTGTCGATAAAGTGCAGGAATTCTAGGAAGGGACTAGATTAGGGACAGCATCTGTCAGTGAATGGTAAAGGCCCCATGTGGAGAAGTGGTGGGTTAGCTGCCATGGGATACCCTTGGGTGTGAAGCGTTCGAGAGCCATACTGACGGATGGTTAGCCTATTAGGGTCAGATCTAGGGACAGCCTTGCACTTTGCATTAACATCTAGCTAGCGGCCACGGGGTTTCTGTGCCTTTGGGTTAACACGTCTTCTGATACTAACATAATAAAGTTTTATCTCTTAGAATCTAACATTTCATAGGGGGGACTGATGTGGAATTATTAAAAATCTTTATTGTACTTGTATTGAATTATTGTACTAACTCCATTTTAACTTTATACTGTGACTTCGTCCTCCATTTTGTCCTCCTAACCTGACTTCTTCAATCCTCCATTTTGTCCTCATGACTTAACTTGTTCATTTTAAAACTACATTACGTGACTGAACTTCTCAACCCAATTAATACAGTAGACAAAGACCGTGTTTCCTTCAAGGACAAGTACCAGGAGGTGCTGGCTACTCCTTAAGACTTGCTGGCTACTCCTTAAGAGCTTGTAAGATAGTATAGTTTGAAGGCCACAGAACACAGTAGTAATGAAATGTTCTATTCATAAGAGACCTTGCACCTGGACATAAAGCCTGATATCACTGACCGTGTAAAATGACGCTTAGGACCCCCTTGTCCCCCACCCGTGTCCAGAATAATCCCACCTCTGATGGGTGGGCACGGGACTAACCTCTTAATTTTACTAACCAATAGGTAAGACACTAACTCCGTCACTTAACAATTAATCCAATTGATGATGTTTATTTGCTGATATTCTAATAATCAATGATGACGCAAAATGCCTCTTAAAAGGGCCTGCGCGCCCGCTTTTACTTCACTTGCCAATAAACTTTCTCGAAGTTATTTTAACCTGAACCTCGTGTGTCAGACTTAATTACTTCAGCGTATATACGCAATTTAATTTTATTGATTTGGACAGGAACAGATAGACTTTAAACATTTTGGTTTACTTTCAAAAAGTACCATAACAGTATCACACAGCCTGGTTACAATGCTGCTGCCCATCCCATGTGTTCCCTATTAAGGGTTAATAAGTAAAGGGGTGTATATAAAAAAATACCCCTTTCTGTCTCATTAGAGATATCTTTGCCAGAAGCTCAAGGAAGCAGGCTGAAGGGTCAGTGTTAGGACCCGCTTAGGGGGGGTCTGCCTTGACGTTGGCAGGCGGGCATCCCTCCAATGGCCATTGGAGCAACTAAATGACCTCCATTTGTCTAAATATACATAGGGATTAAGGAAAAAGCGCAAGTAACATTTTCTTTTCTTTGGTTTTTACTATATATTGGGGCTGATGTGTGTTGTAGTCCTTGCTGCTTTAGCGCAGGACTTCTCTTTTTGTATTTGTATTTACTTTGTATCACACAGCCTGGTTACAATGCTGCTGCCCATCCCATGTGTTCCCTATTAAGGGTTAATAAGTAAAGGGGTGTATATAAAAAAATACCCCTTTCTGTCTCATTAGAGATATCTTTGCCAGAAGCTCAAGGAAGCAGGCTGAAGGGTCAGTGTTAGGACCCGCTTAGGGGGGGTCTGCCTTGACGTTGGCAGGCGGGCATCCCTCCAATGGCCATTGGAGCAACTAAATGACCTCCATTTGTCTAAATATACATAGGGATTAAGGAAAAAGCGCAAGTAACATTTTCTTTTCTTTGAGCAATAAACATTGATTAAGTTAAAGAAAGCATACGACTCTAATGACAACATGAATACAGCTAGTAAACATCATAGTATACACATTAGATACTGTAGCTATGCCAGTAGGTTATACGAGTCAGAAAAAAAGTACAGTTTTAATATATAGTGATGCACTTTACTAAAGCCTTCTGTGATTTCAGCAGTGTATCAAAGAAGGTTAATTACAACAAAGTAATTAGTTAACAATGACATTTGCTATATTACACTGAGAAGAGACATAAACATATTTTATTGAATAAAACATTGAAATCGCTTATAACTATTATAATTGTTCACTGGTTCTGTTCTTTGCTGCTGGGAGTTTACAGTAAAGGAGGTGATGCAAATATTTGCCTCCTGTCTTTATTAAAATGTAGACTATAACATCACCAAGGCTAGGCTCAGTGGCAGAACTAACACAGTTGCTGGGGACCGGGTTCTTATCTGCCGTCACATTCTATGTTTCTATGTAGACGTACGAGGGGGGCTCCAGGGAAATTTTTGCACCTGGGCCCCATGGTTTCTAGTTACACCTCTGGCTAGGCTAATCTCTCTTCTCTGTATACTTTCTTTATGCTAACTGCCATGTGCTAAGGATAAAGCTTGTAACAATGACAAGGGGCCCAGTGGGAGGCATCCAGTTGCAGGATAAAGAGGTGTAATTTATACATTTAAATTTTATTTTTCACACCTCACAAATACATGTTTGCTAAATATACGAGTTAAAGGGACACCCAAAGCACCATAGCAACTTCATCTAAATGGTGAGGCCCCCTGGTGAGACATTCTTACCCCAAGAGGTTAAACTTTTCTTGAACGGTTCAACCCCATAGTTACCTCCAGCGAAGATGTGCCCCCAGGCGGCATCCTGCCTCTGAATTTTAAGATTTGGGAAGCGCAGATTGCAGTGGAGCCACTTATTGGAAGAAAGTAGTCAGCTGACACTCTCAGCCAATCACTAAATCCCTATTTACTAAACTGGCTTGGAAAGAAACATAACTTTTGAAAAATGTTGTAAACATTCAGAAGCCATATGTCGTTTTGGAGAGAGTGAACAGCGCCGTTCAAGAATGGTTTAATCCCTTGAGGTAAGAATACCTTCAGGGGCCTCATGGTACCATAACAACTTCATTAGATTTACTTGTTTTGGTGCCTGGAGTGTATCTTAAAGTAAACGTAATATTAAAAATCCTGGGAAGAGACAGTATCATTTAAAAAACTAAAACTGCATCTATGGCAAATGTGAACGTGTCACAGCATTCTGATGTCCAATCTGATACCTAGAATGCAAGGACACACAACACTACACAGACTCCAACATGGGTGAATCAATAATTTTTATTTTAATAGACCAACAGTTCAACGTATGTGCATACTCAAGGTAATGCAAGTGACATAGTAACAGTAGTAATATTAATAATAAAAATATAATATTTATTATCTAGAAATTTGAATTCATCTTAACCTACAGGACACAGGTTATATCTACTGAATGTGAATATATATTACATGGACATAATACAATTAGAAAACCTTCAATCTAGACTTTAAAAATATATAACATTCACAGAGTTACTCACTAAAGTCATAATCAAAGTAGATTTAAAGGGAATTTCAAATTTAAGGTCAAAATAGCCAAATTGGAAATATTCCCTAAAACAGCAAGACTTTCAGGTCAGCTACTGTAGCCTTAAATTTGAAATTCATTGAGAAGTCATTTTGAATTCTCACTTTAGTAAATAACCCTGTAAGACACAGATGTATCATCTGAAGCCTTGCAACCCGTAATGGTTCTACCCATACATCCTGTATAGAACGTTGTGAATTACATTAATATGCAATATTAGAAGCACCAGACTGACTCATATAAACCGTATTTTGGTTGTGCAAAATATAGACATTACTGATTCAGAATGTCTGTACACGTTACCATTAAAATGACAACTTGAAACAATATATAAAAATTCCTTTTGGATATATAGTATGGATATCACCTTGCAATTTATTAAAAAAAAAAAAAATAATCTAGCATCTAGTCTTTCTACTTTGCCTCATCTTTTCTCTCAAGTGTAGGTTCTAGATTTTCTCCTGCAGGTACTGTCAGCTCAACTGTGTTAGGATTAGCAGGTGAAAGGCTACATAAGCAGTCCTTGCTTTCCACATCTGTTGAGTCCACTATAACAACATCATGTATATCACATGTCATAGTGTTGTTAGTAACAGCATCCTGTCTCTCCAATTCATTCTCATGAGATGTGACAGTTGTTTCTTCATTGTCATAATGTTCCTTTGAACCATTTTCACTTTCCGTTGCTTCTTCACTGATTTTTACTGCTTCTTCGACAAAGTTATTTTCAGTTGATTGTTTAGCTAGTACTTCAGTTTTTGAGTCAGTCAGTACTGAAATTTCAGGTTCACACAAACTCTCTGTATCTTTTGATTTTTGGAGAGGCTTTTTCTGAGATCTCGTTGGAGGTGTTGATTTTTTAATTACTTTGTATTCGTTAAATTTCTGTCTTCTCGGAGGACCCCAAATAAAGTGTTCAGGAGGTTTGTAATGGCGATAAGCAAAACGCAAAAGTCTCCTCCTCTGCCTTCTCTCCTTTATTGTATGTACAAAGTATTCCAGAGCGCTTTGTTTCATGTTTGGGATTGTGTTTTCAACAATTGACTCATGAAGGAAGAGTTTCACAAGAGGAAACTTAAAGTTCTCGTAGCCAAGCTCCCCAAGACTTTTTAATATGCGGGTAATTCTCAAGTAATTGTGCTGAGACCTATAAAAATAAAAGTTAAGTGTACTGTAAATGACATGAGTTCGACAAATGCTAGTTTTCTAAAACAGTTTTCTACCACTGTAGTAAGGAATAACATCTTTTTAAATTACTCATGATGGTCAAAGCGGACTCTTAGATCTGCGTCTTTGTCTGACAATGTAAATCATTGCTATTTATGACAAACAGCAATGCTTACATTTTGCTTAAAACACGGCTTGAAAACACACCTTGAACACAATTGATTATTGAAGGTCTTCACTTTGGGCATTATCATGCGCAGCATGATGACACCGAATATGTTCAATACCTCTCAGAGAGATGCATTTGATTCAGTACTTCACTATAAAAAAACATTGGAGTGGCAGAGAGTCCTATGTCCCCAGTTGTTATTTAGAAGTAATCATAACTGATAGGTGGAGCTGTTGCATAGTATAGACTGCACCAACATTGAATTACAGCTTTTTTAAACGTTTCTTTTTTAGATAAAAGTGAAGCCAGTAATCTGAACACAGTAAGTCATACTTTAACATTGAAAATAAATATATTTATTTTTACTGTTATAGAGTTTCTTTAATGCAACATGACTCCAGGCTACACTTTGCTATACATAAATCAGCAAATTACACTGAAAGTCTTGTGAAAATAAATTCTCATTCTCATCTTGTGTCATGACCAGGGCCGCCATCAGGGGGCGACAACCATGACGGTTGTCACGGGCCCGGCGGCCCTGGGGGGCCCGGACTGCTCTGGCAGTCCTGGGCCCCACTTTCTTTCCCTGCACACATAGGTAGCGAATATCGCTATCTATGTGTGCAGTCGCGGGCCCCCGGCTCACTGTTACCGCAGTCCGCAGAGGGGGCCCAGCACACAGCTTCTCCTCCTCTTCTCTTAGCTGCTAAGAACTCTCGCGAGACCCGCGGAGCGTTGCCATGGCAACCGGGTGTCGCGAGAGTTCTTAGCAGAGAGGAGAATAGGAGGAGAAGTTGTGTGCTGGGCCCCCTCTGCGGACTGCGGTAACAGGGAGCCGGCCCCCCCCACCGGACCACCAGCGATGGAATCTCCCCCCTCCCTGGACACAGGTAAGCAGGGAGGGGGGAGAAACATTTACATTTAGTTTACACATTGCACATTTACACACACACACTGCATACACTAACACAACACACACACTGCATACACTAACAACACACACACTGCATACACTAACACAACACACACACTGCATACACTAACACAACACACACTGCATACACTAACACAACACACACACTGCATACACTAACACAACACACACACTGCATACACTAACACAACACACACACTGCATACACTAACACAACACACACACTGCATACACTAACACAACACACACACTGCATACACTAACACAACACACACACTGCATACACTAACACACACACACACTGCATACACTAACACACACTGCATACACTAACACACACTGCATACACTAACACACACTGCATACACTAACACAACACACACACTGCATACACTAACACAACACACACACTGCATACACGAACACAACACACACACTGCATACACGAACACAACACACACACTGCATACACTAATACAACATACACACTGCATACACTAATACAACATACACTCTGCATACACTACACACTAACACACTCACTGCATCCACTATACTGACACACACTCTGCATTCGCTACACATTAACACTCTCTGCATTCACTACACTAACACACACTCTGCATCCGCTACACTAATACACACTCTGCATCCGCTACACTAACACACACTCTGCATCCGCTACACTAACACACTCTGCATCCGCTACACTAACACACTCTGCATCCGCTACACTAACACACACTCTGCATCCGCTACACTAACACACACTCTGCATCCGCTACACTAACACACACTCTACATCCGCCACACACTAACACACACTCTACATCCGCCACACACTAACACACACTCTGCATTCACTACACACTAACACACACTCTGCATTCACTACACACTAACACTCTGCATTCACTACACTAACACACACTCTGCATCCACTACACCTTAACACACACTCTGCATCCACTACACCTTAACACACACTCTGCATACACTAATACAACACACACACTGCATACACTAACACAACACACACACTGCATACACTAACACAACACACACACTGCATACACTAACACAACACACACACACACACACTGCATACACTAACACAACACACACACACACACTGCATAAACTAATACACTAATACATATATACATACACTCTGCATAGACTACACACTAATACATTCACTGCATCCACTATACTGACACACACTCTGCATTCGCTACACATTAACACACTCTGCATTCACTACACTAACACACACTCTGCATCCGCTACACACTAACACACACTCTGCATCCGCTACACACTAACACACACTCTGCATCCGCTACACACTAACACACACTCTGCATCCGCTACACACTAACACACACTCTGCATTCACTACACATTAACACACACTCTGCATTCACTACACATTAACACACTCTCTGCATTCACTACACATTAACACACTCTCTGCATTCACTACACATTAACACACTCTCTGCATTCACTACACATTAACACTCTGCATCCGCTACACACTCACACACTCTCTGCATTCACTACACATTAACACACACTCTGCATTCACTACGCATTAACACACACTCTGCATTCACTGCAAATGTACACACATTTACAGCATCCACTACACAAACATCCTGTATTCACAGTACACACACTACATCCACCACAAATTGAAACACTCTCCATTCACTATACACAGACACTGCGTCTAATACACAAAACTACATCCACTACAGACACTGCATCCACTAAACACATTTCATCTAGTACATACAAACACTACATCCACTACACAAACACACACTACATCACTGTACACACACTACATCCACTACTCAAATACACTCTGCGTTCACTATACACACTGCATCCGCTACACAAACACACACTCTGCATTCACTGCACAAACAGTATCTAATACACACAAACACTACATCCATTACACACATTCTAATTCACTTCCACTATACAGACCACATTCAGTCCTGCATCATTGTGAGCGGACTAGGTAGGGCGTGGGCGGGCCCGGGAGGGAGGGATTGGGGGGGCCCAGACCTTGTCCTTTGTCAGGGGCCCCCAAATTTCTGCTGGCGGCCCTGGTCATGACATTCTATCTATCCAGTGATAATCAGCTGTACTAGATGCAATAAGTGAGGATCTGGTTAACTCTACGACACAGAGAATGTTGTTTTCTTATTAACACATCCTCTAGAAGTCTGGTAACTAAGAGTTTTAAAAAAATGTTCGGTAAATAACATAGGACAGGACTCGACAAATCCCAGGTGTCAGGTTGCCATGGTGATTAGAAATTTTGCCCTGGTGTCTGGGAGTTTGTCAGCCCGTTCAGTGAGCGGCTGAGGGAGAATGGAGCTGGGTGGTTTTAGGCAATGGAGCAGGTGGTGAGGTGTCCTGCTGTGATGATGGGAGCCAGGATATGACCGTATTCTGGCCCCGGGATCACTAAATAGGAGCAGGGAGCAGAACAGGAAGAGCAGGAAGATTACAGCAGTCATACTATTAGTGAGTGTATGAGAAAATGTGTGTGTCTGTCAGTGAGCGTATGAATTTGTCAGTGAGTGTGTCTGTTTAGATGACCTGCCCCTCTCTGATTGCATGTGGAAGGTATTTTTTGTGCCAGTCTCACCATGGCTGGTTCTGCCACCATGGTAGAGATAAACAGTCTTGATAATCTCAGCCAATCCAATAGCTATGGGGAGCATTCAGTGCTAAATGTAGGTGCAGCACTGGACTAAGAAGCACCTGGACTAAGAAGCACCTGTAGTGGCCATGTTTTACAAGGCAGAAATGTAAACACTGCCTTATTTTCTGAAAAGGCAGAGTATACATTAAAATAGACACCAGAACCACTACAGAACCACTAAGCTGTGGTGGGTCTGGTGACGATAGTGTCCCTTTAAGAATTGTATTTTTATCATTGAAAATAAAGCTTTGTTAGTTTAAAAAACAACAACTGACTTAACAATTTTAGCTGGCTCCTAGATTCCAAGCAAATTTGTCAAGCCGTGACATAGGATATATTGATATTTTGTCCTTCCTACACTCCATTCAGCTTCTTCTAACCAATCAACAGCTCCCCATTGATAAAAAGGAAAAAAAAAAACATAACTTTTTTTTTTATCAATGGGGAGCTACTGATTGGCTTAGAGCATCAACTGACCGCTCTAAGTCAGTCAGTGGCACCATTGCCCAGAGGCACTCCATGCTTCCTGAATCTGAGATTTAGAAGTCAGATGTCGTCTGGGGAACGTGCAGAGCAGTGCTGGAGGCACACTTTGGGATTAAACCATTTGAGAAGATGAAGTTGTTTTGGTGACCGGAGTGTCTATTTAACCCCTTAAGGACACATGACATGTGTGACATGTCATGATTCCCTTTTATTTCAGAAGTTTGGTCCTTAAGGGGTTAAGCTCATTTTCTCAGACAATAAGATTATTACTTTTCTTACCCCTTTGTGTCACTTTACCCCACTCCCTCTAGCATGTAAGCGCATTTGTTTTTTTTTTTTTTCTAACCCTTGACTTTATATTTCAGACTGGGCCCCAGATAACAGCATTGATTAGCAACTCCCAGATCTGAAAAGTAACCAAGCACTGCAGAAAAGCCTAAGCAGAGGTATCATCTCTGGAAGGTGGCCCGCCCTCCCCTCCCCGCACCACCCAACCCTATGATCATAACCATACTTATAAATAGTGCAGATCAGCTGGTTTTCAAAACACTAAACCTCTAAAAACGCTAAACCTCTCCTCACCTGAAATTGCTCTGTTAACAAACTGAATCCTTAACCATGGTTTAAACACTCATAGGTATATGTGTATGTGTATATATGTATAATCTTCATATCTATACAACAAAACACATTTTCTCTAAATAATGTTCTCCCTTCTATTTTGCACTTTCACTCTAACTTCTTTTATCACCAAAATATCCATAGCCTTCTGCTCACCTGTCCCTGGTGACACCATCTTCATTTCCCCCACTTACTTCCCTCCCCTATCTATTCATCCCATGCACTCTACGTATACCTTACAAGCCCTAGACTTACTAGCCTTAACAGAAAGATTGCTCTCACCCTCTGACACTGCTACCCCTGCATTTTTATCTTTTGGTGGCCTTCAACTTACCCAAGACACTCTGAATGTAAAGGTGGTAGTGCAGGGTTTCTACTCTCGCCTCACTGTTCCTTCAAACCACTACCCACCCCCCTTCCTTCTCTTTCGCATCATTTGAAATCCATTTGATTCACCTTTTCAAACCCTTCTCCGCTAACATTGCCGTTATTTATCGCCCTCCTGGTTCCCCTCTTCACTTCCTTGACCATCTTGCTGCCTGGCTACCCTACTTCCTCTAACACACCATACCTAATTCTCGGGGGACTTCAGTATTCCCATTAACTCACCCCTGACCTCAGCAGCCTCTAAACTACTTTCAATTACTTCCTTCCTTGGGCTATTGCAGTGGGCTAATTCTCCCACCCATGTAGCTGGCAATACCCTCAACCTCCATTTCCCCTCTCTGACCACCACCTCTTATAATTTGGTCTCGAATACCCCCTCATCCAACAACCTCAGCCTAAGCCCCCCTCAGGAGGAACCTTAATTCTATTGACCTCCAGCAGCTGTCAGCTGATTTGATATTGATTCACAACTCCTATCGATCCCTTTCCTCTCCTGTCTATCACTGGCCATCTCCACATATAACACTACCCTCCCATCTGTCTTGAACACTGCAGCCTCGCTCCAAACATGCACCTCAAGGAGGACACACCCCCAACCATGGCATGCTAAATCAACACGCTACTTGCAAAAATGCTCCCGTTGTGCTGAACACTTCTGGAGGAAGTCTCGCACCCAGTCAGACTTTCTCCAGTATAGATTCATATCAGGTTCATTCAGAGCAGCCCTTGCCCTCGCCAAACAGTCATACTTTTCTTCTCTCATTAGTTAATGCTCCCACAATCCCAGGCACTCTTTGACACCTTTAACTCTCGTCTTCGCCCTGCTGTGGCCACTCCTCAAACTAGCCTTATAGTCAATAACTTTGCATGCTACTTTACCGACAAGATTGAACAGCTAAGGAAAGAATTCTCCCCACCCTGCCTTTCTCTTTCTCAACCACACATAGATCATGCTTTTTCTACCCTACAGACTTTCTCCCCAGCTACTGAACAAGAGGTGGCCCACCACTTGCCTGCTTGATCCTGTCTCATCTCACCTTATCAGATCCCTCTCCCCTTGTCTTGTGCCTTCTTTAACACACATCGTCAACTGCTCTCTCTCTTCTGGCATGGTCCCTGCTGACCTCAAACATGCTCCGTCCTTGGTCCCCTTCTATTTTCTCTTTATACTGCCTCTCCTGGCAAACTTATTACCTCATTTGGATTCTACTACCACTTGTACGCTGATGACACCCATTTGATTGCTATTTCCATTCCTATTGTGTTTTACACGCCACCTCCTATAGACTGTAAGTTCGCTTAAGCAGGGTCCTCTTCAACCTATCGTTACTAGTGTAAGAGTAGAGAAGATTAATGCGAAAATCAAGGAAAATAAAAGAGGGGGAAGGGAGGGGAGGGAAAAAAAGGACACGGCTGGGAAGGGAGGGTTATGAGTTGCTCTTTCAATGCTTATGGCAACATCCATTCTAATCCACCAGCAGATGGGAGCCCATCTCATGGTTAGGGATTTATAATAAGATCCCATCACAGTCTCCTCCACCTACCCTGTACTGGTTTTACTGTATTTAAAAAAAAATATATATATATATATATATATATATATATTTTTTTTTTTTTTAAACTACACCTGGAAATCATATTTTACCAGGTAATCAAAGGATTAAAATGTAAGCACGTTCGAATAGCCAGAAGATTTTCTGCATCGTTTTATTAATACTTTTACTTTCTTTTGATGCTATGTTTTTCTTTGAGCAAAAAGCACATTGAGATGTACAATTGTATGGATGACAAAAGATGGCAGTAATTTTAGTATTACAGTAATAAGGGGGAGCTAAAAACTGTACTGTGAGAAACTGTAAAAGGGCATTGTGTGACATAGAACATAATGTTTCTTACACGTGTCACTATCTTTAACTAAATCAGATAATAGTTGCAAATATTAAAATTAAAGACACATAATGGATGCTAAGTTATTTCACAGACTTCACTGACATATTCTTCTAGTGAATCTCATAGATATGCAGTAAAGGTCCTCTGAAATTCTGTTACATCAATGCATGTAACTCTTTAGATTGGGTCCCATTTGGCTGCTAATCCATAATGGTACAGTTCTTGAAAGTCCCACTTAAGACATTGAAATGCACTAACAGCAATTATAATAAACACCTTTACTCCATGATACAACTACCTAGTGGTTGAGTAATGAGCACCATACTTTGAAACCATCTGGCTTATATCCTTAGAAAAATATTTTGAAATTGACATAGTTGCTGCATCAGTAGTTCTTTTCTTTTCAACCCATTACAATATGCAAGGTGCCCTCAAATTATAGTAAGGCAGGCGTTCACTTCTAACCTTTTTACACTATTGAACCCAACAATATAGAAAATATTCAAATCTAAAACATGATTATATGATCCAGAACTGTGAACAATTAAACCATAAATGTGGGAAACTATTCATAATATCTATTCATATGAGGCATTCCAAGAAGATGGAACAAAATGACAGAATTTGTCTTTAGGGTAAGTTCATGTAACGTAATCTGTCAATAATTAAAAAAATAACATACTCATTCAAATGCTGAAATCGCTCTTGCCAGTTTGCTGCTCGTGAGACATTTCCATTCTTGTCCATCAATTTTAAACCAAAGAAATCCAACATTATCTTGTAAGCCAAAATGAATCTTTTTACGGCTTCCTTGGTCTTTTTGAATTCCTTAGAAGCAAAACAGGAGAGTAGATATGCTGAAAAAAAATAGCTGGGAATGGAAAGTAATACAACTTACAGAACTATATATATATATATATATATATATATATATATATATATATATATATATATAGACAGACAGAGATATAGTTGATAGACAGATAGATATTAGAAAGCAAAGCAGACATACAGGTAGACAGGCAGACAAACAAACAGACAAATAGATAGACAATCAGACAAACAGACAGATGGACGAACAGACAAACAGACAGATCAATAGATAGAAAGATAGATAGATAGATATTAGATAGCCAAGCAGACATACAGATAGATAGACAGACGGACGGACGGACATATAGAAATGTAGATTTAAACAATGGACACCACTACAGAGAGATTGATTGCAAGACACATAGAATATTACAAACAAATCCTACATACTGTAAACACACACATTTGATTAAAACAATCATATTTAAATTACTGCATTGTATTATATATACAATATTCTAGTGCAGGCATTTGTGTTTGGTGTGAGTTCCTAAAAAACTTCAGATAAACAAAGGAAATGTAGGTCTTTGCACTGTAACACTGCCTCTTATACTCAGCTGGCAATTATTAAAAGGTTGCTTCAAGTATGATAACCAGTTCGCAGTGGTGGGCATGATGCCAGGAGTACCCTGGCTGTTCTTACCAGTATTGGAGCAAACCATTTTGCAATGATTTGCCCTCTTACCTAGGCCCCAGGTGGCCAGTGACAGCATTGTACTTCAGCAGAGCTGTCGCTCTCACTGGTCATCCATTGGCTGAGAGCATCAGCCAATGAATGCAATTTTATGCATAGCAATGAAGCCCATATGATGCTGCTGTAGGTGGAGTTGTACATTCGGCAGCAAAGGTTTAAACTTGATAAATGCAGTTTTTAAAAGTAAAATGCTGCACATTCAGACTCCAGGCACCATGACCACTTCATGTCACTGAAATGGTCATGGTGCTTGAAGCAACCCTTTAAAAAAAGAACCCAAAGTTGTGCTATATGTCTTCATCCGAAAGCATATAAAATATATGACATTTATTATTCATATCAAAGACGATTTATCTTGCATGTACAGACACTTGTTTTTAAAATGTAATCCTATTTATAAACACACATGTTCAGTCCCAACATTAAAACCACTGACAGTGAAGTGAATAACATTGATTATATCGTTACAATAGCACCTGTCAAGAGCTGCAATATATTGGGCAGCAAGGGAACAGTCAGTTCTTGAATTTCATGTGTTGGAAGCAGGACAAAATGGAGAAGCAAAAAAGAACTGAGTGACTTAGACAAGGGCCAAATAGTAATGGCTAAACAAATGGGTTAGAGAATCTCCAAAATGACAAGTACTGTGGGGTGTTCCTGGTATGCAGTAGTTAGTACCTACCAAAAGTGGTGCAAGGAAGGACAACAAGTGAATCGGTTTAAGTGCCATAGTAGCGCAAGGTTCATTAATGCATATAGCGAGCAAAGGCTATCCCGTCTGGCCTGGTCACAGAAGAGCTACTGTAGTTCTAAAGTAGCTGTTTATATTTATAGGGGTATTTTCTAACAACCTCCCTGCAGTGTAAAAGTGTCTGTCCCTTCCCTCCAGGGTTTTTTAGTTATGTTTTGACTACTTACCTGTTCTGTTTGACTCTTGTCTGCTGTATAGGTTTGTGTGTATTGCCACCTTTCTTGCACTGTGGATGTGTGTCTCTGATCTCTTTGCTTGATGTGTGTATGTGTGTGTGCGCGCGCCTTTAACGTTGTACTTCCTGCCCGTGTGTATGTTTATTGAACTCTTTATTTGCACTGTGCATGTTTGTGTGTGTTGAACCTTTTGTTTGCAATGTGTCACTTTGTGCATTGCATATGTAGTTGTCCTGAATTCTTTACTTGGACTGTGTATTTAGAGACACTCTACTGCCCAAATAAAAAAAATAAAAATGAAAAAACAATAAAATATATTGTCTAGTAGACATACCCCCAATGAAATGTGTCTATTTAAGCATGAATTTTTCACTGGGGTTATATCTAAAAACAGTTGCAGCTTTTACAACCCCAACCCATGGTAATCCAGCCCAGACCTTTCTTTGGCTGTCCAATTACAGACTTCCCAATGCAGCTTAATGTGAAGTCACATTGGCACTTCCTGGCACCCTATGCAAAGGTCATAAGTTAATTATGATGGTGCTTGATCTGTCCCTTTTATCGTTTAAGGGGACAGCAAAGTAGATATTTGCTTAGTGTCTGAGAATACTTGCACATGCCCTGTGTCCGGCATTCTCGTGGATGTTACTTTGACACTTATCACCTATATAGAGATTGTTGCAGATTATGTACACCCCTCTATGTTAATAGTGTTCCCTGATGGCAAGTGGCTTCTTTCAGCAGAATAATGCACCGTGCCACACTGCAAAAACTGTGCAGGAATGGTCAGTTAGGAAAAAGGACAAATGAGTAATTTGTTACATGTGAGTTTACAGAGGAAGGGGTTCTACTTCAACTGTCAAAAGTAAAGACAAATAAGTCAATGGGACCTGATGGAATACACCCAAAGTTATTAAAAGAGCTTAGTGGTGTGCTAGCAAAACCATCAACAGATTTGTTTAACCAATCATTGTTAACAGGAGTAGTCCCAGAAGATTGGAAGTTAGCAAATGTTGTGCCCATTCACAAGAAAGGTAGTAGGGAGGAGTCGGGCAACTATAGGCCAGTAAGCCTTACTTCAGTAGTGGGGAACGTAATGGAAACATTGTTAAATGATAGGATTGTTGAACATCTAAAAACACATGGATTTCGAGATCAGAGACAACATGGTTTTACTTCAGGAAGATCATGCCAAACTAATCTTACTGATTTTTTTTATTGGGTAATTAAAATAATAGATGAGAGTGGTGCAGTACACATTGCTTACCTAGATTTCAGTAAGGCTTTTGACACTGTTGCACATAGAAGGCTCATCAATAAACTGCAATCTTTAAGTTTGGATTCCAATATTGTTGAATGGGTAAGGCAGTGGCTTGGTGACGGGCAACAGAGGGTTTGTAGTCAATTAAGTATATTCAAAGCATGGTCTTGTCACCAGTGGGGTACCTCAGGGATCTGTACTTGGACCAATTCTCTTTAATATTTTTATTAGTGATATTGCAGAAGGTCTTCATGGTAAGGTATGTCTTTTTGCTGATGATACTAAGATATTTAACAGGATTGATGTTCCAGGAGGGATAAACTAAATGGCAAAAGATTTAGGTAAACCTGAAAAATTGTCAGAGTTGTGGCAGCTGACATTTAATGTGGATAAGTGCAAGATAATGCATCTTGGACGTAAAAACCCAGGGGCAGAGTACAGAATATTTGATAGAGTCCTAACCTCAACACTGAGGAAAGAGATTTAGGGGCAATTATTCCAGATGTCTTAAATGTATGCAGACAATGTAATAGAGCAGCGGGAAATGCTGGCAGAATGTATGGTTGTATAGGGAGAGGTATTAGCAGTAGAAAGAGGGAAGTGCTCATGCCATTGTACAGAACACTAGTAAGACCTCACTTGGAGTATTGTACGCAGTACTGGAGACCGTATCTCCAGAAGGATATTGATACTTTAGAGAGAGTTCAGATAAGGACTACTGAACTGGTTCATGGATTGCAGGATAAAACTTACAAGGAAAGGTTTAAGGATCTTAACATGAATAGCTTGGAGAAAAGATGAGACGGGGGATATGATAGAAACATTTAAATACATAAAGGGAATTAACACAGTAAAAGAGGAGAGCATATTTAAAAGAAGAAAAACTACCACAACAAGAGGACATAGTCTTAAATTAGAGGGGCAAAGGTTTAAAAATAATATCAGGAAGTATTACTTTACTGAGAGGGTAGTGGATGCATGGAATAGCATTCCAGCTGAAGTGGTAGAGGTCAACACCGTAAAGGAGTTTAAGCATGTGTGAGATAGGCATAAGGCTATCCTAACTATAAGATAAGGCCAGGGACTAATGAAAGTATTTAGAAAATTGGGCAGACTTGATGTTCTTAATGCAATTCAGCATACGTGGGTAATGCTGGAACAATAAATTTGATACATGGATGCCCTATCTCGCAACTTGCAGGACTTAAAAAGGATCTGCTGCTAATGTATGGTGCCAGATAGCACAGGACATGTTCAGAGGTCTTGTGAATCCATGCCTGTTTTGGAGGACCTACATGACTGCACATGGTTTTAATGATCATTGTAGGTTGATTTGATGAAGGTATTCTGATAAGTGCCTGGGTACTAGCACGACTAAGACAAATAATGCAGCTGCTGAGCACTTCTGTCACTTTTCAAATTTGATATAAAAAAAAAAAAAAAAAAAAAAAGTTTTACACAGGCATCACAGTTTTGTAAAAAAATATTTTTTTATTTACATAATAATATAATAAAATAATATTATCTAATTCTTCTGCCTAGTGCCAATAAAAACGTTTATTACTAGTGAAGTTAAAACCAGTCATTTCATCATAAAAAATACTATGGAATATTGCAGATGCCCTTTACAGCTGGAAACCATAACAGTAGTCAAACATAAAAAACAAGACGAATAAATTATCCATCGCAAGTGTATGCCAGCGCAGTACTGAATCCCTCTCCCCTCCCCGCCCCTCTCCCCCCCCTTTCACAATACAAGTAAATGTGTTGACTCTGACACATTCAATAACACATAGCAGGCCTGGTTTCAAGCACAGGTGTGATACTGCCATTACATCCCCAGGAGATAAAATATGGACCATAGCTGCATACACACTGTAACGTTAATGAACATACATCAATATAATAGAAAATGTACACACAGACAGAAAATGTACAATAAGCTACATCATACAATCAAACATTCTCTCTATTGGACACAAACCTTTCTATTTATCCGTAGCTTCCTCCTTCATTACTAGGAACCCAGAATATTCAATATATACATGTGTATCACAGAGCCCCATGGCATTAAAAAAAAAATCACAGCAATGTGTGATACATATGATAAGGGTATCACAAAGCTTCACAGCTCTAAAACTTGTGTCTAAATGTGTTTATAATATTCCAGTTAAGAAAGTTTTTAGTGTAGACAAAATATGTTCATCTCGTTCCAAACAACGCAATTAATTATATGGCAATTCAAAATCCACCAACTTATGTTCTTATGCTAGCCCTACCTGCAGTGATAATCAAAACAAAATTGACCATCACTAAGTAAAATGTTGCAGGCCTATTCATATAAGACTGTTTGGAACCAAGACATTATAATATACGGGTTTAATGTTTATTAATCTGTAGAGATTACTTTATTGTTTTCCAGGGGAGTAATCAACTGAAAACCAGTGCTTACTGATTGATGGAGTTTTTTCTAATATATATTGCCATTATGTGACTTTCATTTAGTTTATAAAAAATAAATGAGAACACTTATTAAAATATGCACACTTGTGAAATTAAATGTGAGCCTTGCAATAGCATTTGTTTGTGTAATAATATGTTTGTGCTTCTTGATGCATTAATAGGTGTCACTTGGGAATTTCTAAAGCTATTAAGAACATCAAAGATATTTCTCTGCACAGCTTCACAGCAAGCCATTAAAAGAAGCAGCGGTCCTCAAAGCTGAGGCACAGACATAAATGGCACTGTTCTTTCAAACAATTAAATTTCCTTTCCAAGGACCAAAGAATATTCATAGAACAGGAAGAAACAAATTGCTTTTAAGCTGGAATGTGTGCAGGCAGTATGTTAGTGAGAAGGTGTATAGGTGAAATCTTTATCAGATTTAATAACAAAGTTGCTGCATATCAGGACAATTTGATTTCCTAATAATTGTTTATTACCTCAATTTCATATGAGGTCAGTTCTTTAGCATAAAAATTTAACCCTTGTTCTCTCAGGGGGAATAGCCTGTAAAAAAGATAAAATAATATTATTTTAGATTTCATGATGCGTTGTATATGGGTAAAAAAAAAAGGTAAAATAATTAAATTTTAGAAACATAGAAACATATAATAAAGAGGTGTTTTTCCATATACTGGTACTGCATTTCTTTTGACTAATTGACATATAACATATTTTAATTTTGATTTGATTTTTTTGCTGATCGACATCCGTGTACTTACCACTGTATGTAGGTATGATTATGTTCAAGTCTTTCGTAGTCTGTTTTCCACTTATTTAAAATGTCTTCAACATAAACACCTGTAAAAAATATGCCAAAGAGTGATATATTTGTGATCACACCTAATGACACTGTTTGAGATGGGATGACTGTTGTCAAATACCTAAAGCATAAAGCTTTAAAATATATATGTGATCTCACTGGCACTCTCCAGATTACTCCTTAAGGAACAATGATATTTCAAGTGGTATTTAAGTTTTAGTTGTCCCAAGCTCTTCAGGACCAAGTATTAATCCACTGTTGGCATGCACCAACTTTGTCTGAAGTGTATCTCCCCGGAGTAGTCTGCTATAGAGGCAAGACGGAATTTGCTGTTGGAGAAAAAGGTGAGGTAATTTTTTTTCATACATGGGGGGTGGTCCTGGCATTTATTGTAGTGAGGGATCTCTCCAATATCATTTTTAACTTTTGAGTATTCCTTTAATGAGTATTTCTTAAAGATAAAATAACATGAAGGATGAACTAACTGGTAAGAAGGTATGATATCCACATTTTCCTTTATTTTGTCCTGAAGAAGGATCAGTGTGCAGGTGCCCTGAGTGGACTCATTCAATCCACAACCAATTGCACAAAAATAAAATAGAATAAAGTCAGTGCACTCCAATAATACCAAAAAGGTGAATATTCTATCAGCTCGTAATAAATTATAACAAAGCTCATAAACGCGAGAAAGCAAACAGCCAGAGGTCACTTGACGTGTTTCCTGCTCATTATCAGGTTGTAGCGGAGAGCTGATTTCTCGCAGCTATTCTCCACTTTAGATCCAAGGGAGGCTCAGGAACAAGTCATTAGTAAATCCACAGCAGAGTTTCCAGCAGGTAAAACGGTACAGTAATATCCCCACAGCACTCCCAATAACTGGACGACACACAGTTTCAGGAGTAGAACTAGCAATCGTTTATTCCAGGGTTTCTTATAAAGCCTGCTCCCATGCAAGGGAGGGAACTACAACAATTATGATAGTAACCAATAACATTCTTGTTACCTCCCACACATCTCCTCCCCTCAGAGTGGGTCATAATCCCCTTAAGTTGTACAGTAGTTTACCCCAAACTTGGATGTACCTCTAAAATATCATATAGCTTTAATATCAGGGTACCGCTGGGTAGCCCTGATCTGGGTGAATATAATATCCAAAATTCACCCAGATCGGACCAGGGGTTCGGCAGTTACCGGCAAGTGAAGTTTGACCGACCGCACACGAGTTGGTATCCGAAAAGGGTTCCATGAGAATGGGCCCTGCGGTCGGTCTCCGTTCAGTAGTTAAAATAGACATTTACAATTGCCATCCACATTTACATTCGCCTAGATAGTGATTCCCTCATTCGGTACTTTATTACTACCGAATGGGGATTCGTTATGTCTCTCCGTTCGGCAGTTACGGAGCTCTGGAGGTCTCAGCGGTGTTTGGTTGTCGGAGTGTCCGATTTGAGTTCCAGGCACTCGACGACCAAACACCGCTGGGATTTTCATGCGTAAGATGGCCGCCGCCACGTGTACGCATGCCGAATGGCGGCCACCCAGACACAAGGTTAATGCCGGTTAACTTGTGGTTTGGGAAAGAATGTGAGCCTTAATTGCTGGCACACTTCTCTCCGGGGTGGCCCCTCCGTTCGGTAGTTTCCATAAGTATGTAGTACGGATGGAAACTACCGAATAACATATAATTCACATAATAAACAGACGAACAGCAATTTTAACATAGGGAAAAATTATACGGACACAGTCACACAGGCATTTTGCAGGACAGGCTTACTGCATTCCGCTACACTGCTCCCCCTTGCCCACAAGCCGGCATACACAGTCTGATCCACCACGGATCGGCTTGGGGATGACCGGGGTGCTCACGGATCATTTCTCCAGATCAGTTTGTCGCGACAACCCGTCGGCGTTTCCATTTTGCTTACCCGGGCGGTATTGAATGTTAAAGTCAAAAGGCTGTAGCGCCAAACTCCAGCGCAGCAGCCTGGCATTGTCCCCCGCCACCCGGTTCAGCCAGACTAACGGGTTGTGATCCGTGAGCAGCGAAAAAGCCTGTCCATACAAATAGGGTTGCAATTTCTTCAAGGCCCACACCACAGCCAGGCATTCCTTCTCGATGGCGGCGTAGCTTACTTCCCGGGGTAAAAGTTTGCGACTGATGTAAGCCACGGGATGTTCTCCGCCATCGGCCCCGACTTGGCTTAATACTGCCCCCAATCCAAACATAGAAGCGTCTGTGTGGACAAGAAAACGTTTAGTTGGATTGGGAGCGGCCAAGACAGGGGCATTAACAAGTGCATCTTTCAAGTTTTGGAATGCCTGCTCACACTCCGGGGTCCAGGTTACTTGGCGGGGAAGGTTTTTACGGGTCAGGTCAGTGAGGGGCTTGGCCAGGGCACTATAATTGGGGACAAACTTCCGATAATACCCTGCTGTCCCTAAGAAGGCTAACACCTGGGTTTTAGTCGTCGGGGTAGGCCACTGGGATACCGCCTCTACTTTGGCGGGTTCCGGCTTCTGCTTACCACAGCCCACTCGGTGGCCCAGGTACTGTACCTCGGCCATCCCGATACTACACTTAGCTGGCTTTAGGGTCAAACCAGCCTCCCTGATCCTGTCTAGGACCGCTCCTATATGGGCCAAGTGTTCCTGCCAGGTATCGCTAAATATGGCAATATCATCGAGATAGGCGCAGGTATAGTCTTGGAACCCATCTAGGAGACGGTCCACCATCCGCTGGAAGGTAGCTGGCGCGTTTTTCATCCCAAACGGCATGACCTTAAATTGGTACAGGCCGAATGGGGTGACAAAGGCGGACTTGGGGATGGCGTCCGGGGCCAGGGGAATCTGCCAATACCCTTTGCACAGATCAATCGTGGTAAGGTATTGCCCCCTGGCCATCCGGTCTAGTAACTCATCGATCCTAGGCATCGGGTATGCGTCGGATACGGTCTTCTCATTCAGTCTCCTGTAGTCCACGCAAAAGCGGGTCGTGCCGTCCCGCTTTGGTACGAGGACCACTGGAGATGCCCAGGGACTATCTGAGGGCTCAATCACTCCTAACTGTATCATCTCCTCAATTTCTTTGCGCATATTCTCCCGGACCGCTTCAGGGATGCGGTACGGGGTCTGGCGCATGGGGAGTTGACCTGGGGTGTCTACTCGGTGGGTAGCCAGAGGGGTGTATCCAGGTACATTAGAAAAGGTTTCCTGCTTTTCCTGCAGTAGCTGCTGTACCTCGATACGCTCCTGTGGGCTCAACCGATCCCCCAATACAACTGCTCCTAAATCCCCAGCCAGCTGTCCGTCTTCTAACAGATCGGGGAGGGGTAGGCTGTCGCTCTCTTCAGAGGTGGGGGCGCAGATCGCTGTCACCTCCTCTGAACGTTCCTGGTAAGGTTTCAGCATGTTCACATGGATCATGCGTCGCCCCCCATTCCCTGCGCAGTGGCCAATTATATACGTGGTGTCACATCGTTGTTCTACCACTCTATAAGGACCTTGCCAGGCGGCCTGTAGCTTATCGTGTCGAACAGGTTTTAAAATTAAAACTTTCTGCCCGACCTGAAAGCTGCGGTCCCTGGCGCCTCTATCGTACCAGGTGCGCTGCCGCGTCTGAGCTGCCTGTAGGTTTTCCTTTACCGTCTTGGTGAGTGCTTCCAGGCGATCTCGGAGGGCCAACACATATGGTACAATAGGGGTACCGTCCACGCTACGGTCTCCCTCCCAGTGCTCTCTAATCAAGTCTAGGGGTCCCCTTACTCTCCTCCCGAATAGCAGCTCAAAAGGGGAAAATCCCGTAGATTCCTGCGGCACTTCCCTGTAAGCAAACAGTAAGTGCGGCAGGAATTTTTCCCAGTCTCGGTGAGTCTCTGCGAAGGTTCGGAGCATTTGCTTTAAGGTGCCATTGAACCGTTCGCAGAGCCCATTAGTCTGGGGGTGGTACGGAGCACTAATTATAGGCTTAATTTTACAGAACTTCCAGAGTTGTTGGGTAACCTCTGCCGTGAACTGAGTGCCCTGATCCGAGATGATCTCCCTGGGTAGCCCCATCCGGGAGAAAACCTGCATCAGCGCCTCAGCCACCGTCTCTGCATGTATATTAGTTAAAGCTACCGCCTCGGGGTAGCGCGTGGCATAGTCCACTACAGTCAGGATGTACCGTTTGCCCGAGGGGCTAGGTTTCCGGAAGGGACCTACAATATCTACGGCAACCCTATGAAAGGGTTCCTCAATTATGGGTAGGGGGTGCAGCTTCGCCTTATGCTTATCCCCCCTCTTTCCCACCTTCTGGCACGTGTCGCAGGTATTACAGTACCTGCGTACCTCCTGGCTAATCCCTGGCCAAAAGAAACTCTGGGTCAATCGATATCTGGTACGGCTGACCCCCAAATGTCCGGATAGCGGAATATCGTGCGCTATCCGGAGTAATTCGGTTCGGTACCTCTGAGGTACCACCAGCTGTCTTGTGGTAATGGGGTCTGACCCGTCTATTTGTTTACTTGATTCCCGGTATAATAACTGTCGGTCCCATACAAATCTTTCCCCCTCCGCCCCCGGTTGGATAGAGGTGACCTTGTCTCGGTATACCTGTAAAGTGGGGTCAGTGACTACCTCGGCTACAAACTCGTCAGGAGGGGCCCAAGGGATACAGTCTAGGGAAGGGGAGGAATCTCTTACCTGGACCTCCGGCAGTGCGTGATTTTGTTGGGTGCGGGCCTGTTGCCTGGTGACTACTGGGTGTGCTTCTTCAGTAGGTTGTGGTTCAAATGCGGAGGTGAGTTTGCCCAGGTCATTCCCCAGGACCACCTCAGCAGGTAGTTGCGGCATTAGTCCCACTTCCACATTCCCGTACCCCGCACCCCAATGCAAATGTACCCTGGCTGTGTCTAGCCGATACACGGCTCCCCCTGCAACCCTGACAGCCACAGTCTTATTCAGTTTAGCCTTATCTGGAACCAAATGGCTTTGCACCAGGGTGATGGTGGCTCCTGAGTCTCTGAGCCCCTGCATAGGCTTCCCTTCCAGATATACGGTTTGCCTATGGTGCTGGCGGTTATCCGCCTGTGCCTGTAAGGGGTTGGCCTCATGCAGCACTTCCCACTGTTCCACAGTCGTGACTGGAACGGCAGAGCTGTAGGGAAGTGGTACCTCGTCCTGGTAATGATGCGCTGCTGCTCTCGGTGGTGGTGGTGGGGGCCCTGGTCGGATCCAGGTGTTGCGTTCCCTGGACTGCGGACAATCTCGTTGGTAATGTCCCCACCTCTGGCATCGGTGGCATTGCACAGAAGCAGGTGTGCGGTATCTCGGCTGCGCTGCGGCTGGTGCTGGTGGAGGAAGGGATCTTGGTGGGGGTTGAGGGTTAGGAGAAAATGAATTTACCCCCAGTGGCCGCATGGCCGGTTTGTTACCCACTGTCTTGGTTTGTCTGCGAGCATCCATAAAGTCATCTGCCTTTTTGGCAGCCTCGGTGAGGGTGGTGGGGTTACGGTCCCTCACCCACTCCTGCAGTTCTGAGGATATCCCCTCATAAAACTGCTCCAACAGCAGCATTTGTAATAAGTCCTCCATGGACCTCGCTTTACTCGACTGCATCCACCCAAGGGCTGCCCTTTCTAGTCGGCAAGCCCACTCCGCATGTGAATCTTTGTCCACCTTTTTCAGTTCCCTGAAACGTCTCCGGTATGCCTCTGCTGTTATTGCATACCGGGCCAAGATAATCTCTTTCACCCGGTTATAGTTCCTAATTTCCACATCTGGTACAGTGCGGTAGGCTTCCGCTGCCCTTCCTGACAGCCGTCCCGCTAATATGGGTACCCACTCTTCCCTTGGTATGTTATGCAGTGTACATAGTCTCTCAAAGTCCTGTAGGAAGGCATCTATATCCTCCTCTGCTTCCACATACGTTTTAAACGCTTGGTAGGGAATTTTGGGCTTACCCTCTTGTGCTATAGCTCCTGCGGTACCTCTTTCTGGTGTTTGTGGTCTCCTGTTTCTCTTTACAAATTCCTGCACCTCTGTCATGGTTTTAGAGATGATTTCTGTGGGTGGGTTTTCCCCATAGAAGGCCAGTCTGTATTGTAATTGCCTTTGGAACTCCTCCTGTTCTGTTTCAGGTCTTTGTTCCGTGGCCTGGACCTCCTCTGCTCTGTATTCTGCCATTACTTCGGTGATAAGCGTTGCTTTGGATTTGCTGCTGGCAGAAACACCTTTTGCTTCCAGAAGATCTTTCAAGGTGGTTCTTTTTAGCGTAGAAAGGTCAATCTCCATTAATCCTTGTTCCTCTGTGAGTCTGGATCCCAGCGCTGCCAACCAATGTAGCGGAGAGCTGATTTCTCGCAGCTATTCTCCACTTTAGATCCAAGGGAGGCTCAGGAACAAGTCATTAGTAAATCCACAGCAGAGTTTCCAGCAGGTAAAACGGTACAGTAATATCCCCACAGCACTCCCAATAACTGGACGACACACAGTTTCAGGAGTAGAACTAGCAATCGTTTATTCCAGGGTTTCTTATAAAGCCTGCTCCCATGCAAGGGAGGGAACTACAACAATTATGATAGTAACCAATAACATTCTTGTTACCTCCCACACATCTCCTCCCCTCAGAGTGGGTCATAATCCCCTTAAGTTGTACAGTAGTTTACCCCAAACTTGGATGTACCTCTAAAATATCATATAGCTTTAATATCAGGGTACCGCTGGGTAGCCCTGATCTGGGTGAATATAATATCCAAAATTCACCCAGATCGGACCAGGGGTTCGGCAGTTACCGGCAAGTGAAGTTTGACCGACCGCACACGAGTTGGTATCCGAAAAGGGTTCCATGAGAATGGGCCCTGCGGTCGGTCTCCGTTCAGTAGTTAAAATAGACATTTACAATTGCCATCCACATTTACATTCGCCTAGATAGTGATTCCCTCATTCGGTACTTTATTACTACCGAATGGGGATTCGTTATGTCTCTCCGTTCGGCAGTTACGGAGCTCTGGAGGTCTCAGCGGTGTTTGGTTGTCGGAGTGTCCGATTTGAGTTCCAGGCACTCGACGACCAAACACCGCTGGGATTTTCATGCGTAAGATGGCCGCCGCCACGTGTACGCATGCCGAATGGCGGCCACCCAGACACAAGGTTAATGCCGGTTAACTTGTGGTTTGGGAAAGAATGTGAGCCTTAATTGCTGGCACACTTCTCTCCGGGGTGGCCCCTCCGTTCGGTAGTTTCCATAAGTATGTAGTACGGATGGAAACTACCGAATAACATATAATTCACATAATAAACAGACGAACAGCAATTTTAACATAGGGAAAAATTATACGGACACAGTCACACAGGCATTTTGCAGGACAGGCTTACTGCATTCCGCTACACAGGTGTCTATATATATATATATATATATATATATATATATATATATATATATATATATATATATATATATATATATATATATATATATATATATATATATATATATATATTTATATATATTTATTTATTTTATTTATTTTTATTTTTTATATTATATTTTGGATTTAGTGGAGGGTACTGATTTTTGTTTCTTTTTGTACTTGGTGCTAGCTGGTCCAGTTCTGTTGAAGTTATATCGTACTGACCTTTGCACAATCAGATGAAGGCACAAGAAACCCAGTTTTTCTCTTGATCTATCCAATTATGATAACAGAGTTTAAACATTTTTTATTTCTTTACATTGTATACACTTAAATGGATACTATAGGCATCAAAAACAACTTTAACTTAATGAAGCCGTTATGGTGTGTAGAGCATGCCCCTGCAGTCTCACTGCTCAATTCTCTGGGTATTAAATCCCATTGTTTTTACAACTCTAGTCACACCTCCCTGCATGTGACTTACACAACTTTCCTAAACTCTTCCTGTAAATGAACTTAGATATTCTAGGTTCCTGTACTGCACAGTCTACTTAATCTAAAATGTCTTATTTCCTGCTCTGTTAATAGCCTCCTAGACCCTGTGTGTGATTAAAGTTTCATTTACAGAGCAGGAGATAAAAACTTCTAAAGCTACTTAACTTCGGATTGAAAATGAAACAATTTTGTTTTCATGCAGACTGTATCAGTCACAGCAAGGGGAGGTGTGGCTAGGGCTGCATAAACAGAAACAAAAGCGATTTAACTCCTAGATGGCAGACAATTTGTCAGTGAGACTACAGGAGCTTAGTTTAAAGACTAAAACTGTTTTAATGCTTAGAATATGCCTTTAATGCAAGTAATTTTAGATAATCCTTGGTTAGGCAGGCAAGACCTTAATTAAAGTTAGATTAATTGAATCTGTAGCCAAATACTTTTCCATCAACGCTTTTCAACAATAAACATAAATACAGAATAAGTTTGACCGAGGTATATAATAGCAATAAAAAACATACCATCAGGCTTAAAAGGGATCTTGTTCATGTAAAATCTGAGATTGCACAGATCATTTTGAGAACGAAGATCTTTGAAATTCTGCTGGAAAAAATAGTTCCCATTATATTTATCTACATAAAAATTAACAAACATACAAAATGTGTGCTTAAGATATGAAACTTCTTTCAACCTTTCTGCAATTGACACCTTCATGTAGGACATTAATTAAATGTAAGCTACAGGATCTCTTCTTTTTACAATAGCCAATTTTCTGTACATTGTTTTTATTGAATTTACAAAAAAATAAAGGCATATCAGGAACACGTAAATTTTTACATCAATCGGTTTTGAACAAAATAGGTCTAAGAATGAGCAATTAGTTCCATAGTGTTTGGGGGGAGAAGCTTGGATATTGAAGTCCATTGCTACACTGGAAGCAAAGCAAAGCCTCAAGTTTCTTACTTAAGGGGTCAATGCTGAGATTTAGGGCCCATGCTGAGATTTAGTTATGAAATCTGGATATGCACTTGTAATTAACTAAATTCATTTTCGCAAGAAACAAAATACACTTGTCCCCTGCATCACTGACATGCCATTTTCAATATATTGCATGTAAGAAATAAGTGTTTCCCTCTGGTTAAAACCATCTCATTAAGCCATCTTGAAGACAACAGCTTTACAAAACTCAACAGACTAGGAGTTACAGCGTCTGGACATATTTTTACAGTTTTCTTTTATTTTATCATATTTCAATATTTTCTGAGAAAAATGAAAACATAAAAATAGATTGACCCGGTATTTTTTAATCGTATGTTCACTTCTTCACTTCTATTTAGCAAATATATGTATGTGAGGTGCAAAAAATAAAATTGCATGTAGTTATCCACCCTGCTGTATTTAAATGTCAGCATAAGTTGCGTTCTCTGTGTATTCTAGCCCCCATCGGAGCACTTATTTTGAGAAACTGTACATTGTGTGACTATTTGCTAGCTAATTTTGTCTCTGCGACCTTCCTATCTTATGAAATATGAGCACTATCACTTTAATTGCATTTTTTTTTATTGTGTTTTTATCACATGGCTTTGGATTTAGCTTATTTAGCACAATTTAATTTGTCTCCCATATTGGAATTAGTATAGGATCCACCAATATTTGGGTACCGTGACGTCTTGGTGGCTTAACACAATATGGCGATATGGTAAAACTGAATCCCCATATTTGTTTGCTGAAATATGTGATTTTAAGTAGCATTATAGAATGAAAAACTGTATTTTTATGTGTGTACTGTTCTTTAATCTGTATTATGTACTCATTTTAGCAGGACCATCATCATCATCACTTGCATGGTACCTACCTATGTGTCATGTTTGTTTCATTTTCAGATACATTTTCAGACTCGTATTGTTACTAGATATATATATAGAAACAAATGTATGAAATATAGGCGCTTCTAACGTAATGTATTACAGTATAATTAGTGTAGCAGCTGAAACACTGTGTGGGTGCTCCAAAATCACACACTAAATGAAATAATTTAAAAACCACACAAAACCAGGTGTTTAAGTTGCTAACCCCTAAAACACCAGGTGCAAATAGTGCAGCGCTATGAAATGGATAAAGTAGAGCATACATTCACCCGTCAATAGTCAGGGTGGGTTAAGTCATACATAGAAAGAAATATTTCATATTGTTACGTTATAATTCAAACAAATTATAAAAACTTGGAGGTATTGTAGATCTCTACGAAAGGTTTCACAAATGTAAACCATAAACTAGAAAATAGGAGTATTACATTGTAATGCATTGCTAAATCTTTTAGCACTTGAAAAGTTAAACTACAATTTTTATTTATTTTTGTAAGGTTATTGCAGGTAAACAAAAGATTATGCCAACATTGCAGCAGGTTTAGTTTACATTATTAATACAAAATGACAGCTGAGCTTCTAGAGCACAAAAGATGCTTATTTAAACGTCAAGCCATTTCAAACCAGGTTTCATATAAAGTAACACAACACTGCAATCATTAAAAGGTACTGTTGCTGCGTTTTCAAGCCAACGCCATTTGTTTGTGACACGATAATTGGCAATGGCATGTGAAACCACAGGACAGTAAATAAGAGACAGCAATGAAAATGTCATCATGTTCACGAGTCATGCAATAAGTGGAATATCAACAATATAATTCTCTTACTCACATTCTTCCAATAATCAGAGTGAGTGATTGTGTTTATATGGCTACTATATGGCTCAATATTCTTTGAAAATTAAAAAAACACAGATATTGGAACTTGCTATAGTAAGAGTGACTGCAAAGTGTTTACTAATACTATTATTTCAGACTCGCACAGATTATCCATCATGGCCACCAACATAAACGATGACACTACAAAGCAGACTTTTTATTTCATACTAACATTGTATAGGGAACATGAAGCCACTGAAATAGTGTCACAATTTTTCTTACTGGGTATTGGTGCCGATATTTGTAAAGATCTCTTGCTGCATAAAAACTCCTCTTTGGTTTGATGTTCGGTTCAGCTGTGTTGCTGTCGTTCTGAAAAAAAACAAAAAAAACCCACAAAATTAAGTGTTAAAGAGAAGACATCACTTCCCAGGATTTTTAGTTTGTTTAGCTCATATACTTAGCAAATAGAACTGTGAGGTCCAAAAGGCAAAATGTAGTTCCTCAAACCTGCTTCCCTGTCATTCATTGTTATAAGCGTTAAAGTCCTTCTCTATCGCAAAACATAGTACTATAAGGTGGAGAAACAGATATAATAGGGGAGATGTAACAAAGTTTTATTGATTTTTTTAAAGCAATATATTAAATGCTATCTGCTTTTTAATATTCATATTTTTTTTTAACTATACAATGGATTTATGCTTTTTTTTCACCACTTCTTCAGGCAGAAATATATATAGTTGCATAGTTATAGGCTGAAAAGAGACATGTGTCCATCAAGTTCAACCTTCCTCACATCTGTTTTTGCTGTTGATCCAAAAGGTAAAAACCCCAGTTTGAAAAAATTCCAAGTTGATCCAAAAAAAGGTAAAAAAACAAGTTTGAACAAATTCCAAGTTTGCAACAAACTAAAAAAAATTCTTGACCCCAGAATTGTAGTCAAATTCGTCCTTGGATCAAGAAACAATTACTCTACAATTGAAAAATATCCTTGAATATTGTGTTTTTTGCACCTAGTTGCTGTTTAAACATCTGTACATACTCTGATAAAACCACGGGTTCGACGGATTGTGTCGCAAGAATCAAGGTTTGATACTCAAGCACGTAAGATGATAGAAGACTTTCGCTGTCGTGGTTACTGTGAGACTTCACTACAGGAAACATTTGATAGAGTCAAAAGCCTGGAGAGAAATTCTTTATTGAAGCCCCAGGGTAAGAACAAGAGTAAGACCTCCAACCGCATTCCATGCGTTACTACCTACTCGACTAAATCTGGTTATGTTAAACATGTCATTAATAGGAACTGGCATGTCTTACAAAGTGACCCACTTACTTGTGATCTCTTCAGAGAGAGACCTTTGATGGATATAAGAGATCCAAGAACATCAAAAGTCTGGTATCACCTTCTAGAGTTAGATTACCTACTAAGCCTCCTACTACCTGGTTGACACCAATTAAGGGTATGCACCGATGCGGACACTGTGCCAACTTCAACAATGTGACGGTTGGCCCAGTGTTCACACATCTGAGAACAGGTAAATCTTTCACTATAAATTAATTTTTCAATTGTCAAACAGATCGAGTGATCTATTTCATCAAATGTCCTTGTGGTCTTGGCTATGTTGGCCAAACTACAAGACCCCTAACTGTCCGCATCGGTGAACACAAAAGTACTATTCATACTAATAAGCGACACATTTCCTTGGCCAAACACTTCATTGATTCGGGCCATTCGGTAGCTCAGTTGCGGTTCCAGGCTACAGAACGAATTAAGATTCCCTTTGCTGGTTGTTCTCTTACAGATTCTCTCAAACGGGCGGAACTTCGATGGATTTACCGGTTGGATACATTATTCCCACATGGGTTGAATGAAGACTGATTTCAACCCTTTCAGGTAATACCCTTGGATCCACGTAGGTCATATTTTGCGGGGAATTCTCTACCACTGTCCATCTTTAAGTTTTGAGCATCATTGAGGATGCTCCCCAAATTCTACCTCTGCCGTGATTGTTTTATATTTATTGTTATATCACGATAAATCATTTTTTCTTTTCCTTTTTTAGTTGCTTCCTTTTTTGTTTTTTTCACGTGAGGGTGGCCCTCGGATGGTATGACTCCTCCTACCACGATGGATCAATTTACAGTCCATACTTTATTACTCATTACGGATGAAATATGACTACACAGAAGAGCTACACTATGTCCTGATTCTTGGAATAACACTATTTTGAATGATGTGTCTGTTTTTTTCATATATTATGTTTTGATCAGTATCTTTTTATTTGTGTATTTCCTTTATTGTTATTTTGTTATTGTGTACTTTTGGGTGACTAGCTACATATATGGCACCTTTAGCTCTGGGGGTCCAGCAACCTTATATTAGTCAGGAGGAGCATTGACTAGTTTTGCATGCTTCCCTGATCTTGAGTCTGGTTTGATTCATTTACTGTTTTGGCTTGGACTTCAGATATCATAAATGTAAACTACTGGTTCTTTTTTATCTTTATACCCTAGTGTATGACTGGGATGTTTACCATCTACTAGTGTGGTTGGTTCCTTGGGTTATCTATGTGGGATTATGTGTGTTTTGTGTATTCTTCATGTTCCTTCTCTATTCTTTTGATATTATGCTTTTCTGCTTTTCCATGCCTTATGTTCTTCACATGTATTTTCGGACATTTCTGGGACTTCCACACATACCTGCTCATTTTATGCGGGCAATGATGTGTGGGACTCCCATGAGTATTGATATACGTTCCATTTATTTTTATTTTGTTTTTTTTTCATTTCGCCACTGCTGGAACGCATCATGCGTTCCAAGCGCCATTTTCGCGCATGCGCACCTTGCGTTTCGGTCTTTCTGGCGTCCGACCTTGGTTGGAACGCATGATGCATTCCATTGGATGTGCGTCTCCCCTACTTCCGGGTGTGAGGTCCAAGCCTCACTTTCAATCCACTATTCTAGCTCGGACTTGGGCTAATGCTTATTTTTGAAATTAATTGCTGATCATTCTATTGCCATAACGGAGGGTGACTTTGGTCTCTCCTATGGGTGGGTAAGCTCCCTATATTTCCTTTAGGGGTTTATTATATATTACAAGTTTTCATATATGCCTCTGTTGCTAGATGAGGCTTCATGTTTATTATACAGACTTATGTTAATTTATACATAGACACTTGATGTGATATCCAGTTTTGTGGACTCAGTTCCAATTTTGGGAAGGATTTACAAACCTCTCATTTATTTTTTCTGTTTATGTTTTGTTAATTAATTTCCTTGGCAACCATAAGTAACAGCTGTTTTTGGTTGGGAGGATCTCAATCTTGATGGGTGGCCACCCATTCTCTCAGGTGTTTTCCATTCTTTTTGCTTAGGGGTATATAAGGGTGGTGTTCACTCCTTTAGTATAGGCTCCCTTGATAAAGGCATTCTGCCGAAACATTGGGGGTGTATTGGTTGACTCTTGTCCTTCTTCTCACTAGGTCTGGTATGTTGTCTTTTTTTTGTGTTATTTATTATTTTTTGGGGGGTTATTGAATTTGGCATCTCATATAGCCGTCTTGTATACTTATATATAATTTTTTATGCATTATGCAGTTTGCTTGTATGCAACTTTAGAACTTATAGATATCACATTGTATTCTTCATTGGACATTTATTGTCTTTTTTATGCATTGATACTGTTTATGAGAGACTATTAATTCGACCCATGTAATATACTATTTGTGGTTGTGCTCCTTGTTCAAGCAATAAATGTAACTCTTTTGGCCTGTTTGGAATACGGCTTTATACAAGTGAGCACCCGAGTTTAGTTGTTATTTTCTGTTCTTTATTAACTTATTAAGTGTGCCTACCTGTTTTAATTGTGAATAAAACCACTTCTTCAGGCAGAGAATTCCACATCCTAATTGTTCTTATGGTAAAAAAACAAACATTTCCTTTGCCTTAGACTAAATCTCCTCTCTTCCAGTCTAAATGCATGACCTTGTGCCCTATGTTTAGTCTTGTTTGTGAATAGATTTCCAGACAATGGTTTGAACTGGCCTGGCTATATTTGTATAATGTCATCATATCCCCTCTGAGGTATCGTTTTTCTAAACTAAAGAGGTTTAAATTTGTTAATGTTACCTTACAGCTAAAATGTTCCATTCCTTTTTTTAATTTTGTAGCCTGCCTCTGCACTTCTACATTGCCATAATATCGGCCTTTAGAAGAGGTGCCCAAAATTGCACAGTATATTCAATATATGGTCTTACCAGTGATTTATAAAGAGACACAATTATTTTCTCATTCTGAGAATTAATGCCCCTTTTTATACGTGACAATACCTTACTGGCCTTAGCCACTGCTGATTGGCAGTGCACATTGTTCCTTAGTTTGTTGTCTATAACAAGCCCCAAATCCTTCTCATGCGTTGCTATCCCAAATTCACGAACACTTAGGGTATAAATTGCTTGTGCATTCTTTACCCTAAAGTGCATAACTTTTCATTTTTTTTACATTAAATGTCATCTGCCATTTGAGTGCCAGTACCCCAGTCTATCTAAATACCTCTGCAGCAAAGTAATATATTACTCATATCTTATTACTTTATAGAGGTTTGTGTCATCAGCAAACACCGAAACCTGACTTTCAATGCTTACTTCAAGATCATTTATAAATATGTTAAATAGAAGTGGTCCCAGAACAGAACCCTGAGGGACACCACTTTTGTCCAGCTTGAAAATTTACCATTATTGACAAATCTCTGTACTCTATTTTTAAGCCAATGTTCTACCCAGGAACAGGAATTTTCATCTAGACCAATTTCTTTGAGTTTGAACAGTAACCTATTGTGTGGAACCGTATCAAACGCTGTGGCGAAACCAACCTCGCCACTGGGCCCTGGAGAAGCCTGTTTGCTAGCCTCCTACCTACTGACTATGGCCCCTGGGTTATTTGGGGCATATTGTACTGTATATTGCTGCTACTGGCCCTTTTAACAGCATCTATGGACATATTGGGACTTTTGGGACTACTGTCCCTTTAAGACTGTGAAGCATATTCAAGTGTACTGCCTGTAATATTATATATGTATTTATAGATGTGTTAAGTTTATCCTGGGTGATTTGTATGCAGCATTCTGATTGTTCGGTAGAATCACTCCATTCAGTATATTGAGTGAAACTACCGAACAACCAGACCACCCAGGAATGAGTGTGCCTCCAATTACCGTTTGCAACAATGTTGCAAACGGGTAATTGGCAATCATGTAATGTGTTCTGTGTCCTCTGGGTGGCCGCCATTCAGGAAACAAACACGTGGCGGCGGCCATCTTAAACTACCGAACAGCGGTGTTTTGCCGTCGAGTGTCTGGAACTAAAATCGGACACTTGACTAGGCAAACACCGCTGAGACCTCCATACTTCCAGAAATTCTTATGGAAACTACCGAATGACCCGCCGTTGGGGAGAAAGAGCCCCATAAACAAGGGAATTCATTCAAACCCTCTCCAGGCTCTATAACACAGGCAATTCGCCTGTTTTCATTCCCTTGTTTGTGACCGACCGCAGGGCCAAAATGCATGGAACTGTTTTCGGATACTTTACAAATGCGGTCGGTCGAATCTTTGGAACCCCATATCTCACGAACCATTCATCCGAATTACTTGAATTTTGGATATGTTGTCCCCCTGAATAAGGGCTATCCAGCGATGCTGGATTTAAAGGTGTACCCCCGGGTTTTGGGGTACATCCAGAACTTGGCTGAAAAAGTGTACCGGATAATTGAGTTTAATGTTATCTGAGGGGAGGGGATGTGTGGGCTGAACCATGTAGGTGATTGGTTATTTTATGCCTCCCCCTGGGTGTGGCCTGTATGTGGATTAGTGTAATAAAAGCCAGGCTGGATGAGACAGTCCAGAGTTCCTGTTTTAACCTCAAAGTGATGTGTCGTCTCATTATTGGGGGAAGGATTTATTGTATGCTGTTCCAGTTGACTGCTAGGGGTACAAGCCTATTCGTATGGTTCCTATTCAATGGTCTACAGCATTCATACGCTTGGGAGAATTTAAAGGTTTCTTGGATTCGGTGATTATGGTGTCTGGTGGAGTGCTTGGAGTCCTCTGGAAGCGCTAGGAGCATCTTTTAACGGAGGTACCAAGTCGGGGTGCCAGGTGATCCGTTACATTGGTGGCAGCGGTGGGATGGCGTCCTAGTGCGAGGTAAAGCAGCTCGGAGACACAGTTCGTTTGGATTACAAATTGAGGGCAACGCTAGCAGTCGTGCAGCGCCCCTGGGAGCAGACAAGTATGGAAGGTTCTGGCTCTGGAGATGATTGGCTGGCCGAGGTGAGGCAGCGAGTGGCCGAGTATGGGGATGATATACCCATGGAGACACGCCGGGTGATCTGGAACCAGGTCATGGCTGAGCGAAACACAAGGCTGGACCGAGAATTCCGGTTGGCAAAAGAGAGGAAGTATGCTCAGCAGCAGGAGCGGTACAGCAGCCGAGTAGAGGCTGCATCCGAGGAGGTTAGCCGTCTTTCCCTGAGGCGGCGGGAGGAACCCGAAGTGGGGGTCCTCATAGACTGGTCCTGTGAGGAACCACAACAGGCAGGTAGAGATGGGACCAAGGTCTCTCCACCGGGCCCTTACTCACAAATGTTGCGGGGCCTCACGGATTGGTCCTGGGAAGACCCACAGATGGCAGGTGGAGATGGGACTGCGGTCTCTCTACCGGCCCTACAGGGATGCTGGGCAGTCGGCCCAGATCCCCAGCGGCAGTGTGCGTTACAGGGAGCTGAAAGTGCCGTTCTTGCTCCCCAGCGGCAGTCTACGGTGCAGGGAGAGGAGCCTGTTATCCCCTCTCCCCAGCGGTTGAAGGTGTGTAAGGGAGAGGAGTTTGTTACCCCCTCTCCCCACCGACAACCTAACCCACCAAGGGGAGACAGTAAACCCCTCACCAGCGCAGATGGGACCGTGGTCTCTGCGCCCAAGTTACAGGGAGCTGAAGGGGCCGTCCTCCCTCCCCAGCGGCAGTGTGATTTGTTGGGAATTGGGAGCCCGGTCTCCATTCCCCAGCGGCAGTGTGAATTGCAGGGAATTGGGAGCCCAGTCTCCATTCCCCAGTGGCAGGCTGAGTTACAGGGGACAGAGGTAGTTGGTCCTACCCCCCAGCAGCAGAGTGATATGCCGGGAAGGCAGTGTGAAGTGCAGGGAGAGGAGAGCAGCGTCCTCCCTCCCCAGCGGCAGGCTGAGTTGCAGGGGGCAGAGGTAGTTGGTCCTACCCCCCAGCAGCAGCGTGATTTTTTGGGAATAGAGAGCCCAGTCTCCGTTCCCCAGCAGCAGGACACTGAATTGGGAGGAGAGACAGTCGGTCTCCCTCCACAAAGACTGAAAGTAGGCATGGGAGAGGAGATTGTTACCTCCTCTCCCCAGCGGCAGATCATCAATGGGCAGAGTGTTCTAATGGGAGAGGAGATTGTTACCACCTCTCCCCAGCGGCGGATCATCAATGGGCAGAGTGTTCTAATGGGAGAGGAGCTAGTTACCACCTCTCCCCAGCGGCAGCTTAATGTACCAGGGGGAGACTGTAAGCCCCACACCTGTGCAGATGGGACCGTGGTCTCTGCACTTCCAGCACAGGGGGTAGGGACGGTCGGTCCTGCCCCCCCACAACAGGGCTGTTTAGCCAAAGGGGAGACAGTCTGTCTCCAGCAGCAGAGCTGTGTAACTAAAGGGGAGACAGTCGGTCTCCAGCAGCAGAGCTGTGTAACTCAAGGGGAGACAGTCGGTCTCCAGCAGCAGAGCTGTGTAACTCAAGGGGAGACAGTCGGTCTCCAGCAGCAGAGCTGCGCAGCTAAAGGGGAGACAGTCGGTCTCCAGCAACCAGGCTCCAACCAGACTACTCCTGTAGTAGTGCTGGCACCAGGGCAGAGTACCGCTGGTCTCTGCCCACTCAGCAACCCACCAAAACAGCCTACCAGTCCCCCACACAGCCGGGGTGAGGCACCTGGACCTGGACAAGTTTTTCCATTACTCAGGTGTAGTAACCATTCATTGTGGGTGGACTGTACTGCTGTTTCTGTTTTGTGGGTGGGCTGCTGGACTAACAAGGGCACTGACCGGCAAGAGGTCAGGTACCCTGTTAGTATGTTTGGAAAAGGGGAGAAATGTGGCGAAACCAACCTCGCCACTGGGCCCTGGAGAAGCCTGTTTGCTAGCCTCCTACCTACTGACTATGGCCCCTGGGTTATTTGGGGCATATTGTACTGTATATTGCTGCTACTGGCCCTTTTAACAGCATCTATGGACATATTGGGACTTTTGGGACTACTGTCCCTTTAAGACTGTGAAGCATATTCAAGTGTACTGCCTGTAATATTATATATGTATTTATAGATGTGTTAAGTTTATCCTGGGTGATTTGTATGCAGCATTCTGATTGTTCGGTAGAATCACTCCATTCAGTATATTGAGTGAAACTACCGAACAACCAGACCACCCAGGAATGAGTGTGCCTCCAATTACCGTTTGCAACAATGTTGCAAACGGGTAATTGGCAATCATGTAATGTGTTCTGTGTCCTCTGGGTGGCCGCCATTCAGGAAACAAACACGTGGCGGCGGCCATCTTAAACTACCGAACAGCGGTGTTTTGCCGTCGAGTGTCTGGAACTAAAATCGGACACTTGACTAGGCAAACACCGCTGAGACCTCCATACTTCCAGAAATTCGTATGGAAACTACCGAATGACCCGCCGTTGGGGAGAAAGAGCCCCATAAACAAGGGAATTCATTCAAACCCTCTCCAGGCTCTATAACACAGGCAATTCGCCTGTTTTCATTCCCTTGTTTGTGACCGACCGCAGGGCCAAAATGCATGGAACTGTTTTCGGATACTTTACCCATGCGGTCGGTCAAATCTTTGGAACCCCATATCTCACGAACCATTCATCCGAATTACTTGAATTTTGGATATGTTGTCCCCCTGAATAAGGGCTATCCAGCGATGCTGGATTTAAAGGTGTACCCCCGGGTTTTGGGGTACATCCAGAACTTGGCTGAAAAAGTGTACCGGATAATTGAGTTTAATGTTATCTGAGGGGAGGGGATGTGTGGGCTGAACCATGTATGTGATTGGTTATTTTATGCCTCCCCCTGGGTGTGGCCTGTATGTGGATTAGTGTAATAAAAGCCAGGCTGGATGAGACAGTCCAGAGTTCCTGTTTTAACCTCAAAGTGATGTGTCGTCTCATTATTGGGGGAAGGATTTATTGTATGCTGTTCCAGTTGACTGCTAGGGGTACAAGCCTATTCGTATGGTTCCTATTCAATGGTCTACAGCATTCATACGCTTGGGAGAATTTAAAGGTTTCTTGGATTCGGTGATTATGGTGTCTGGTGGAGTGCTTGGAGTCCTCTGGAAGCGCTAGGAGCATCTTTTAACGGAGGTACCAAGTCGGGGTGCCAGGTGATCCGTTACAAACGCCTTTGCAAAATCCAAGTAGATTACATCTACTGCAACACCCTGATCTCTACTTCTACTTACTTCTTCATAGAATTAAATTAAAGGATCACTATAGGCACCCAGACCACTTCAGCTCAATAAAGTGGTCTGCGTGCCAGGTGCCCCAGGTTTTAACCCTGCAACTGTAAACATAGCAGTTATGGAAACTGCTATGGTTACACTGAGGGTTAATCCAGCCTCTAGAGGCGCTTCTGCACTTCTCACTGTGAAAATCACAGTGAAAAGACGCTGACGTCCATAGCAAAGCATTGAGAAATGCTGGGGGATCCTAAAGACCCTATAGTGCCAGGAAAACGAGTTTGTTTTCCTAGCACTATAGTGGTCCCTTATTTACTTTGACATGACCTATGTTTTATAAAACCATGATGATTTATGCAGATAACCACAGTCTTCTCAATCAATTCCTGAATATTATCCCTTAATAACCTTTCAAATACTTTTCCAGCACAGGTCTATAATTTCCAGGCTAGGAGCATCCGTTGGCGGAGGTACCCAACCGGGGGTACAGGAAGCTCCGTTACAGTGTGGTATAGTGTAGTGTACTGTATAATATAGATGTATTTTTAATGTTATCAGCTTATCCTTTTTAACCCCTTAAGGACACATGACATGTGTGACATGTCATGATTCCCTTTTATTCCAGAAGTTTGGTCCTTAAGGGGTTAAATTGATATTGCTTAGAGACATGTTCCAAGCTTACTCTTTTAACCTCTCTTTCACTGACAACTCTTGTTAATGATATTTTTTGTGATATGTATGGTTCAAAAGTGTCTAGGTTTTTTCAGGAGGTAACTAGTCGAGCCCTTCTGTATTTCTGCCACTAACAATTACTGACAATGATAGACAAACTCAAGTATTTTTAATCCATGTAAAACACAGGTAAGAAGATATTACATACAGTATTTATTGATTTATTTATTGAAACAGGAGAGTGCTTGAGACATTAGACATTGAGACATTATGGTACTCAAGTTAGAGGAGTAAAAGGGCAATAAGGGTAGTCATCAGAAGTGTAAAACTTCTACACATTTAAGAGCCAGGTGAGCCTGGGCACTATATCCACAGTGGCCACAGTATGTGGGAGGCAGAAGGCTCTCAGCCTTCACGTGTGGTGGCTAGCCCTCTCAATCCTACACACCCATATCTTACATTCCACAAAGTCTCTCTCTCACACACAATGTATCCCTCACACACACAGAAACACACAATGCCCCTTTATACACTTACACACTACACACACACACAAACACACAATGCATCCGTTACACATACAGAGAAACACACAATGCATCCCTTACACAAATACACAGAAACACACAATGCGTCCCTTACACACTACTGAGATAGTGACCTGTGAATTATAAATTAAACATGGCCCAGTTTCTTATCTAAAATAATAGAGATTAGGAAACAAACTTCATAGTGTTTTTCTGAAATAGTGTGACCATAAGATTTGTCCTTAAAGTTGCTGGGGATGCTATTTTGTATTATTTATTGTACATTTATTATAAATGTATTACTTGTTTGCTTTCAAACCTCTGCCAATTTTGTAAAGTCCGTGCCAAAGCTTAAAACGATAAGCTCCAAAACAGAGCAGATGTCATTAAGTTGGTCTACTGATTTTGCTTTTCCTTTAACCCAGGATTCACTATATAAGCTGCTTAACGTAGAAACAGAATCTCTCCGGAATATGCAAATTAGATTGAATAGGAAGTTCTGCTAGGTGCTAGACCCAAACCTGAATCATGCCGCACGTTCTGCTAGGTGAGCATTGTCTTTCCACTGTCTACAGTTATGCCACTATATGACATGAAAGTGTGACAAATAAATCCATTGGATATATTTTATATAGCAATACCTGTGTAAATTATGATTAAAATATTCCTATATAAAATCCACACACTTTATTCATTCTCCAAACGCAATTCAAAGTATAAAAAACTGCTTGTTTTTCGTTTTCAGTACCATTTTATAGGAATAGGAATAAGAATATATGTCTTATTGTTTGAAGACATAACATCAAAAAGTTCTCCAAATAGCATCAATTTGTTTAACACCATTAAAGTCTCAATTATATATCACTGTGTTAAACACCAAATTCTCAGCACTGAATTGTAATTACAAGAAATCTAGATAGGTGCGCTGTGCCTTTAAGACAAAATTATTTTAAAATACAACAAGTGATTTAATGTGTAAAAATGTGATTTGCATAACATTTCTTAACACATATATTGTGCACATAATAATAACAAAGTATTTAACCAGGAAAGGTACATTCAGATTACTCTGGTTTCCAAGTACGTCCTGGAGATGATACCTTAGCCCAACATCCAGGGGTTGTTACTATTATGTGTAAACTGATCAAAAATACACAAAGTACTCACTTAAAATGCGTATGTTGGTCATTTCCATGTATCATAAAAAAGGAGGAAAAGGACAGACTGGGGGGCGGAGCCAAGCAGCCATGCTGAGCGGTCGCCCATGAGAAGGGCTCCGTGCAAAAAGGGTCACAATTGGCTAAAATTGGGGCAAATTGACAGCTAAGCGACCTGGAGAAGGGAGCCCAAAACTGCAAAGTCAAGCACCAAGTATCTCGACCGACAGCAGCGGCTTCTACCCGGGGATAGACCTGAAGTGAGGGAGGCGGACAATCCCTACGCTGACTGCAGCCACACACCTGGAGGTCTCCCCGGCACACTCCCCCCCCCCCCCCCCCTGCCAGTGAGGGATATCCCGGCAACCAAAGCCTGAGACACAGCGGCAACACTACAACAGTGACTGTCCCACGCTGGGAACAGCACTGACAAGCATGGCGGCCACCACGTGTAACCCAGAGGGCCCCACTACCCCCTCTCAAGGAAAGGCTAGATCGCCTGTTTGCTGCCTTTTGGGTCAAAATCTACCACCAGGGGGGCACAGAAGTGGAGACCCCCACCAGCAACGAGCCCGAGCAGAGATCCGCAGTTCCAGACCGGGGCAAAGGCAAGGCTTGGATGGTGGGAGGGAGGAGGCGGACGACCCGACACAAACATTGAAACCGCAGACCAAGACCAGCGGTGAGTAGTCCTACTCCCCAACAGGGACTACCCCCTTGCAGCCACACCAACCTCCGGAAGACCAGCTCCCACCATATGGGGAACCCACTCAAGAGACCCAAACCTGAATCATGCCGCACATCCACAGCACCCCTGAGAAGACTTACCCAAGAGACTGAACTGCCACACGCGAGGACGACCACAGCGGCCCTCAGTCAGACACCCTCTCCAGCTATGACACCCCTGCGCAAGCAGGGCATCGGCTGAAACAGTCACACCATCGACGCATCAGCCCTCCACCGGGAGGTGCACGCAGGTCGGAGGACTGTAGCATGAGATCTACACATTCGAATGCTTGGACTCTCTCCTGCAGATGCCGTAAATCTGATTTTGCCTAGTATGCACCCTTAACATGCCTCTGAGCTACTTAACGAGCTGGCACCCCGGACATGTGCCTGGAGGGACTAAAGTTATTACAATGCCCTTAGTAGATATACCTTGTAGACCAGCATGTCTCCATATTATACCCTACAGGCTAGCATAGTTTGAGACTAGTAATCCCACTAATAATTGCACTAAGCCGTACATACCTTTGACAAATGTCTATAGCCTCAGTATACTACAGAGCATTTCACCAATCTAACTCGAACCTTCAAAGCATGTATGTTACACACAGTGGTTGGTCTGCTGGCCTAGTCAACACTTCTTAATGCCAAATAGATATATGTTTAGCTTGTTCTCTAGGAATCTATTCTCCATAATCCTGCCTCGTAAGCCTGTTTTGCCATTTATTTTCTTATACTTTTCAACATGTCTAGATAGGCAATGATTTCTGAGAGGCTTCTCCCTATACCCCAGACATGTTCGACAAGCCTGTTATATTACAACTTTACCTAAAAATGTGTGCAGTAATCGTATATGCCAAGTACCTGTTAAACTGTGTGTATTACAATCCTTGTTAATGCTGTCGTGGCATAGCAAGAGCGTATGTTCATTATTTGCACCACAAAAATAAAGAATTTAAATTAAAAAAAAGAGGAAAAGAAATACGAACAGTGTAAATCTATATAACAGAAAGCAAAAATATAATAGATAAAATGCACACTCATCACTTTTAGAGGAGCACCAAATTTTAAACGTATTTTCACTTTTAACCACCCCAAAAAAGAAATCCCAAGAACATTTTTAGATGACAAGAAAGGCTTTTATTCGTGTAATAAATGTGCAAGATGCAGATGTAGTAAAAATGTAACTCTTAAAAGGTATAAATAAATTAAATTTAGCGATATGTAATTTTTTATAAAGGATTTTAGCACGTTTTAGTAAAAACTTAATTTATTTGTTAATATGTCCATGCGGATTTCAATATGTAGGACAGACAATAAGTCCCCTACATAAGCGAATATATGAACATGTGAATAATATTACCAAAGGATATGAACAACATAGTGTCTCTGCACATTTTTCAAAATACCACAATAAAGACCCAAGAGGCCTTACATTCTTGGGAATTTCTCTTTTTATAGCAGGTTGTATATATATATATATATATATATATATATATATATATATATATATATATATATATATATATATATATATATATATATATATATATATATAGAGAGAGAGAGAGAGAGAGAATTTTAAATATGTTCAATATAAGTATACATTTTTATATGCATTATATATTTTTTGGGGTTTTATATTGTTCCTTTAAGATGTGATTAATTTAGAAGAGATTGTAATTATTTCCATATTAATACATTTTAATTATATTCTTTTTGAGCTTTTAATTGCTATGTATATGTTTAATAAAGATTTAGTATGCTTGCACTTTAGAGAGATTACAATGATTCTCACATGGACGCTTTCCCAATTACATGATTGGAACGGAGGGAAGTTAAACACGCCCATAAGGATGTGTATAAAAGACTACGACAGGCAAGAGTGGGCAGGTCTGAAGAAGCCGGGAATATGGCGAAATGCTTCATCACACTAGACCACGCATGAACGCACGTTTGTACGCAACTCCGCCCCCCGGAAGTCTTTGATTGCAGCAACACGGTTACCTTGGTGAAAGAAGCTGGCTTTTTACTGTTGGTATATGAACTGTACTGCACTGCACTGTATAAAAGGGGGGATTTTGGATGAAGATGCTATATGGTATCCTGTGCAATAAATCTGTGAAGTGGATCTACTGTCTCTTTTTTTATGAGCTAAAAACTGTTTAGATTGCTGCTTTTTTCTAAAATATTGTGTTACGTCCTATAAATTTAATCAGAGGACAAGTATTATTAGCGCCTTTATATTCACTTGTCCTTTTTTAGTATCCGAATTGTAATTAGACTATGGGGTGATATTGTATGTGGAGGCAATCCAACTAGTTTGTAGAGGCAAACTCTGCATCACCCACTTATAAGAACTCTTGACTTTTACTCTGCCTTAGTTGAAAAATACATCAGGAGGAAAAAGAAACAAAAAAATAAAGCAAAACTTTTCAAATATGTAATACATTATTATTAGGTGTGGGAGGTTTAAGACTTTGAGTTTAGGTTTACATCATTTAATGATGCTGATTTTCATAACTTATTATTAGGAAGGAATTATAACACTGCCACGCTGCATACTACATGGGCAATAATGATTGGGAAGGTGGCGACCAATGACCAATGACCAATAAAGAATATTAGTTGATAAAGAAATGCAGATTTTATAAAATCAGTCAAAAAAACGGTTGAAAAAATATAATTTGTCATAGGATGGAAAGTGGTTGATGATATCAGAATTGTCATACTTCAACGTGCGGAAAATAGGTCAAACTAAAGGAAAATATATAAAAGGATGAAGGGATTGATAGATGTATTACTGATACTAAAAGTTGGCTAGGTTTAATAAGCAAAATTGAAGAGAGAAAACCAAAAGATATGCAAGCAGTAAATAAGGGACAATAAACTAACTAAAGTCATATAAAACGAATGTACTGCCATTTGCCTCCAAGATCCTCGAGAGAGTTGTGTACGCCAGATTGACTTTCTCGAATCCAACTCTTTGCTTGACCCCCTTCAGTCTGGATTCCGCGCTGGTCACTCTGTTGAAACTGCTGTGACCAAAGTATCCAACAACTTAATTGCTGCTAAACCTCGTGGCCAATACTCTATCCTAATCCTCCTTGATCTTTCTGCCGCCTTTGACACTGTTGATCATCAACAGCTTCTTCACATTCTCTGTACCTTTGGTCTACGGGATACTGCTCTATCCTGGTGCTCCTCCTACCTCTCTTACCCAGCGCTTTCAGTGTTTCTTTCTCTGGCACTGCCTCTTCTCCCCAACCCCTCTCTGTCGGCGTCCCCCAAGGTTCTGTCCTCGGCCCCCTATTGTTCTCTATCTATACTGCCTCCCTTGATAAACTCATCAGCTCCTTTGGCTTCCAATATCATTTATATGCAGATGACACACAAATCTACCTGTCCTCCCCTGATCTCTCTCCATCCACCTTGACTCGTGTTTCTGACTGCCTCTGTGCTATTTCCAAATGGATGGCTGCTCACTTCCTTAAACTCAACCTGTCCAAAACAGAACTTCTAGGTTTTTCCTCCCTCAAGTGCTGCTTCTCCTGTGTCTGTCTCCATCCAAGTCAACGGCGCAACTATCACTTCTACCTCGCAAGCTCGCTGCCTAGGGGTTCTTCTTGATTCTGACCTCTCTTTTACTCCCCATGTCCAATCGATAGCCAAATCCTGTCGCTTCCAACTTAAGAACATAGCGCGCATCCGCCCATATCTAACGCCGGACGTGGCTAAGGTACTGGTTCATGCTGTTGTTCTCTCTCGCCTTGACTATTGCAATCCCCTTCTCACCGGTCTTACATGTTCCCAGCTTGCAACGCTGCAATCTATAATGAATGCGGCTGCAAGGCTTATTTTCCTGTCCGGTCGCACCTCCCATGCCTCCACATTCTGTCAGTTCCTGCATTGGCTTCCAGTTAGATATAGGGCCCAATTCAAAATTATGGCGCTTGCTTACAAATCCCTACATAATGCTGCTCCAACATACCTATCCTCCCTCATACACAAGTATGTCCCATCGAGACCCCTGCGCTCAGCCCAAGACCTACGCCTATCCTCTGCCCGGATCCCCACCTCTGATGCTCGCCTTCAAGACTTCTCCAGGGCTGCACCTCTTCTGTGGAACTCCCTTCCCTCGTCAATCCGACTTTCACCCAGCCTCCACTCCTTCAAAAAATCTTTGAAACTCACTTCTTCATTAAAGCGTATCAATTACACTGTCAGCAGGTTTCTTATCCCCCACCCCATGACTTCTTTCCTGCAACTGTCAAAAATGACATACCAAGCACTTAATAAACTTTTCTCTAACAAACTATTTAATTCCCCTACTCTAACCCTTTGTGTCACTATACCCCACTCCCTCTAGCATGTAAGCTCATCAAGCAGGGCCCTCAACACCCTCTGTTCCTGTACGTCCAGTGGTCTGATCTCAATTATGTGTCTGTACAGCGCTACGGAATTTGTTGGCGCTATATAAATAATAAAATAATAATAATAATAATGTAAACAGTTAACAAGTCAAGGTTCGAAATACAGTTAGAAAAGAGCAGTGATGAGCGCTAGATAAAAGTAAAAAAAAAAAATCATGAAAATGAAAAACAATAATGAAACATACTCTCAGGCAACAAGAACCATGGCAAGACACAGATCAGTCTGAAATCACGGTTTATATAAGACATGAGCAACAAAATAAATACATAAACATGATGGAAGTGATCGAGGTGGGATAATGTATGGCGACCCTCGGACAACACCTGGAAACCCTATAAAATGGCACCATGTGAATGAGAACAATGTTTATAGAGATGTTGGTGAGGCATTTATGTAAAATTATAGGGTATAAGAAGTTCTGAAACATTTTGTATTGGGGTGGGTAAACTGACACAATAATGTTGAATGACGGTATACAACGAAAGAAAAAAATCTTTATTGCTCTACACAGAGGGACAATATATAACAACAACCATTTTAGGAAACTGTTTAAAGGGAAACATCCTAGCTCTCCCCATACCTGGGCGGCTGGCAGATTAAATGCTTGTGATCTGCAGATCTGTCAACAGCACAAGGATAAGACTACTGCTCGCCTCTTTCCAGAGGGAGGCACACACATACACACATTATGCACAGAGTCAGTTTAATAATTGGATACTGGCCTATTCATTGTCTCCAATGGGTGCAGCAAATTCGTACTGACAGAATTTGGGCAAAAATTCGTACTCTTACACATAGACACATACAAATCCTTACTCACAGACACCCTTAGATGCAGATAGACAAAGCTACACACTCCCAAAGACACACAACCCTACACAATTGCATAGACATATACACACATAATATATGCTCCCTCCCAGAACCTGTAATAGTGCTGACATTGGTGACCGATCACTGTGATGTTTGCCCCAGCCAACCTCATCACTAATCACAAGTTCTGGTACATGACTGCCAAATGTCAGAACTTTGCTAATGAGACTGACATGAGCACACGGCACAGGCAAACAGTGTACCCCAGCTTCCTCAATAACAACAAATATTGGCATGAACATGAACCTTATGAGCACCAAGCCACCAGTGATCCAGGTCATAGAGAGAAGAAAGAAGAAATGAAATTTATATACACTTTTAAAACTCTCATCCCCCATGGCCTAAATTTGGATTTTGAGGTTTGCCATTTTTAAACACCCAGTTCCTTTTATAGCAGGTCTTCCCTTTTTTTATATAAAGGTTTTTCTCATTTTTAAGTCTATTTTAGGAATGTTTTAAAACTTATTTTACTCTTGCTTCACGATTAATAATTTTTTTACCTATATGCCTTATCTATCTAGTTTTCTCTGCACCATCAGATCTATATAGTAATTTTACAGTGTATTTTTAAATTGCCTGTTCATTTAAAAATTTGCCTATATTTGTATTTTGCATAACTTTTAATCCAGTATATGTATTTACTTCATTTTTACTCTCTCCACTAAAACTCCGTTTTTGAGAGACCCGTTTTTGTACCATAATAATTGTTTAAAATGGACTGCCAGCTTCTCATGAGACTGATTATGGGCATAAAGAACTGCTAGCCGGAAATGAAGCAAAGTAGATCGCAGAGACATATTCCATCACACGAAAATCGGAATCACAACGCATGCGTTCCACTGTTGGAACGCAAGTGCCGAAACCGGAAATGCCCGAACTAATGCGTTCCACCAGTGGAACGCGGAAGGAAAAATGCCGCGATCAAACAATCAAGTCAGGAAAAAGGGCGCGAAATTCAAACTACATAAGAGAACACTTACAGCAAAGATCCACAGCAACTGAGGAAGCCTCCACAGGAGGCGAAACGCGTTTTGCTATCAGAGACAATCTCTACAAGATTTCCTTCAATAGTAAGGTCTTGTGATTTTTATATCTTTTGTGCACTTTATTAATAAAGCACTTTTTACTACCACAACTTACCTGTGAGAGGACAGCACCTTATTCATCACCTCCAGGCAGTATAAAGAAGGGAGTGGGAACCTAAATCCCACAACGCTGGAAGATTGAGCCTCACACTATAGGCTCCTGCTTTGTGAGTTTATTTCCACATACTTCCCTGATATTCATAGGAGATTTAGACAATATTGCACCATTATGTGTCTTTTTTTGTTTCATCTCTAGGTTACTTTAAATTCACTTTAAACAAGAAGATACTCCACCTTATATTGTATGTATATTCTGTTGGTTGTGAGGGCGAAGGGTACTCACTAAAGGTGTATGAGAATTTCTTGGTTTATTTGAGCATATGTGTGTTCCACTGGTAATACTGTACTTCTTTTGATTTCATAGAGAGATATGCCTGGGACATAGCTATACTTCTATATTTGGGGATAGGTATCGGAAGGGCTAAATGAAAATATAAAGGGGTTTAAAATGCCAGTACTTTTATAATTCTGCTCTACAACATAATATTTATAATGATGCAAAGTTTTCATGCTGCTTACCATAAACATTGTTTAATCTGAAAAATAATTAGAGAATAACATTTTGAACTAGAAAAGCTACAATTTCTGGGGAAATTGTGAAGTGTTCTTGCCTCCACCAGTAGTCTACAACTGGAGTGGGCGGAGTAACTGTTATTATTTATTTATATAGCACATTTAATTGCAATGTTGTTGCCCAAAGTGCTTCACAGTTACATTAAAACATACAGTTATAAAAAATTAGCAGGTGTAAAAGGTTTTGTCTATGACATCACTTGCTGCTGCAGCCTTGCACAGGTCAGAGTATTTTGGCGGTTGCCATCTTCAAACGGTCGTATTTTAAAAACTATAAATCCTACAGTGAAGAGCTTTATATTGTGAGAATCACAAGGCCCAGACCTACATTTTGATGTATAGTATGTCTCTGAGATATTAACAAGGAAGGCACAGTCGCAGTTTAGAAATTGCCCTTCAAATGTGAGCTTTGCAGAGTGGCGTTTCAATGAATGTCAATGGACTGCGTGAGTTGCAAACAAATGGTCATATTGTGAAAACAATCAGGACTATGGCTTAGCCGTGGACATTTTTAGTGGCAGCAGGGATAGCTGAACGTTTTGATATAAGATTTGTGTAGGTGGGCTTGAAAATGAGGGAGTAGTGGCAGTTTAGAAATCATGTCCTGATTTTTCAGCTTTTGCCAGCTCCCACTCTAGCTTTGCCATTCATTCCTATGGGACAAATTTCGCCACAAGAATGACGATATTCCGAGAACCATTCAGCGAAACATTCCACAAAGTAATAGCAACGCGATCGGGAACAATCTGCACGTTTTGGTAAATTTTTGTCTATGTAGTGTAAAAACTGTGGGAGGAGTTAGGGTGGCAAATTTGGCTATAATAAGAATAATAATAACTAGAAAAGCTACAATTTCTGGGGAAATTGTGTGAAGTGTTCTTGCCTCCATCAGTAGTCTACAACTAGAGTGGGCGGAGTAACTGTTAGTATTTATTTATATAGCACATTTAATTGCAATGTTGTTGCCCAAAGTGCTTCACAGTTACATTAAAACATACAGTTATAAAAAATTAGCAGGTGTAAAAGGCTTTGTCTATGACATCACTTGCTGCTGCAGCCTTGCACAGGTCAGAGTATTTTGGCGGTTGCCATCTTCAAACGGTCGTATTTTAAAAACTATAAATCCTACAGTGAAGAGCTTTATATTGTGAGAATCACAAGACCCAGACCTACATTTTGATGCATAGTATGTCTCTGAGATATTAACAATGAAGGCACAGTCGCAGTTTAGAAATTGCCCTTCAAATGTGAGCTTTGCAGAGTGGAGTTTCAATGAATGTCAATGGAAGGCGTGAGTTGCAAACAAATGGTCATATTGTGAAAACTATCAGGACTATGGCTTAGCTGTGGACATTTTTAGTGGCAGCAGGGATAGCTGAACGTTTTGATATAAGATTTGTGTAGGTGGGCCTGAAAATGAGGGAGTGGTGGCAGTTTAGAAATCATGTCCTGATTTTTCAGCTTTTGACAGCTCCCACTCTAGCTTTGCCATTCATTCCTATGGGACAAATTTCGCCAGAAGAACGACGATATTCCGTGAACCATTCGGTGAAACGTTCCACAAAGTAATAGCAATCCGATCGGGAACAATCTGCACGTTTTGGTAAATTTTCGGCTATGTAGTGTAAAAACTGTGGGAGGAGTTAGGGTGGCAAATTTGGCTATAATAAGAATAATAATAATAACTAGAAAAGCTACAATTTCTGGGGAAATTGTGTGAAGTGTTCTTGCCTCCATCAGTAGTCTACAACTAGAGTGGGCGGAGTAACTGTTAGTATTTATTTATATAGCACATTTAATTGCAATGTTGTTGCCCAAAGTGCTTCACAGTTACATTAAAACATACAGTTATAAAAAATTAGCAGGTGTAAAAGGTTTTGTCTATGACATCACTTGCTGCTGCAGCCTTGCACAGGTCAGAGTATTTTGGCGGTTGCCATCTTCAAACGGTCGTATTTTAAAAACTATAAATCCTACAGTGAAGAGCTTTATATTGTGAGAATCACAAGGCCCAGACCTACATTTTGATGTATAGTATGTCTCTGAGATATTAACAAGGAAGGCACAGTCGCAGTTTAGAAATTGCCCTTCAAATGTGAGCTTTGCAGAGTGGCGTTTCAATGAATGTCAATGGACTGCGTGAGTTGCAAACAAATGGTCATATTGTGAAAACAATCAGGACTATGGCTTAGCCGTGGACATTTTTAGTGGCAGCAGGGATAGCTGAACGTTTTGATATAAGATTTGTGTAGGTGGGCTTGAAAATGAGGGAGTAGTGGCAGTTTAGAAATCATGTCCTGATTTTTCAGCTTTTGCCAGCTCCCACTCTAGCTTTGCCATTCATTCCTATGGGACAAATTTCGCCACAAGAATGACGATATTCCGAGAACCATTCAGCGAAACATTCCACAAAGTAATAGCAACGCAATCGGGAACAATCTGCACGTTTTGGTAAATTTTTGTCTATGTAGTGTAAAAACTGTGGGAGGAGTTAGGGTGGCAAATTTGGCTATAATAAGAATAATAATAATAAATATGTGAGATAACATTAAGTGGTCTTGCTATGCAAGAACACTTAATAACTAGAAAAGCTACAATTTCTGGGGAAATTGTGTGAAGTGTTCTTGCCTCCATCAGTAGTCTACAACTAGAGTGGGCGGAGTAACTGTTAGTATTTATTTATATAGCACATTTAATTGCAATGTTGTTGCCCAAAGTGCTTCACAGTTACATTAAAACATACAGTTATAAAAAATTAGCAGGTGTAAAAGGCTTTGTCTATGACATCACTTGCTGCTGCAGCCTTGCACAGGTCAGAGTATTTTGGCGGTTGCCATCTTCAAACGGTCGTATTTTAAAAACTATAAATCCTATAGTGAAGAGCTTTATATTGTGAGAATCACAAGACCCAGACCTACATTTTGATGTATAGTATGTCTCTGAGATATTAACAATGAAGGCACAGTCGCAGTTTAGAAATTGCCCTTCAAATGTGAGCTTTGCAGAGTGGAGTTTCAATGAATGTCAATGGAAGGCGTGAGTTGCAAACAAATGGTCATATTGTGAAAACTATCAGGACTATGGCTTAGCTGTGGACATTTTTAGTGGCAGCAGGGATAGCTGAACGTTTTGATATAAGATTTGTGTAGGTGGGCCTGAAAATGAGGGAGTGGTGGCAGTTTAGAAATCATGTCCTGATTTTTCAGCTTTTGACAGCTCCCACTCTAGCTTTGCCATTCATTCCTATGGGACAAATCTCGCCAGAAGAACGACGATATTCCGTGAACCATTCGGCGAAACGTTCCACAAAGTAATAGCAATCCGATCGGGAACAATCTGCACGTTTTGGTATATTTTTGTCTATGTAGTGTAAAAACTGTGGGAGGAGTTAGGGTGGCAAATTTGGCTATAATAAGAATAATAAGAATAATAATAATAATATATATGTGAGATAACATTAAGTGGTCTTGCTATGCAAGAACACTTAATAATAATAATAATAATAATAATATATATGTGAGATAACATTAAGTGGTCTTGCTATGCAAGAACACTTAATAACAAATATCTAAAATGTATGCATTGTCATGTTGTTATGTGCAAATCAGTACATGCTATATATAGCAAATAACCACTACATGTTATACATAATATATATATAAATCACAGTGCCACTGAAATATTGAACAGATATACTAACATCATATAATACAGCAATAGTGATTCATGTCAATGGCAGCAGTGATTTTTAGACTTAAAATCCCTTTTTATGTGTAAAATTTATGGATCAGGTAAACGTTTTACTCACACAATTTATGTAGTTTTATGTTTGGTCATAGTCAGAGGAATAGATAGAAGCAAAGAAACATACATTTATTAGTACACATTTCTAACATAACATCACTTTGTTAGATTTATATATTGTGCCCTTACATGCATGATTGCTTTGATGTGATAAAACACAGCGAGGAACAAAATCTTTACCATTAAGGAATAAAAAATAGTTTTCTATATCTTTTAATGTAAATCTATGGATTTATGGAACCCAGAGTTTAATTTCCATACAGGTACCATAAGGCTGAGATTGGATCTTTTCATCCTCAAAATCTTCCATAAAGCATACATTCCATCAAAAAGAAAATACTGCATTTTTATTTTTTTTACCCCTCCTAGATATTGCATATTTTCAATATACTACATACATTTAAATATATTACATACATTTAAATTGCTTTAGTTTTGTTTAAAATTATGACATAGTTCAAAAAGAGCCAAATGTCTGCTATAATATATCATTTAACAAGCTGAGAGCTGGTGACCCATAAATTATTATTATGATTATTATTATTGGTATTCACATAAATAAATATATAAGAGACGTGTATATATATGGTAAAGTAGTGATACAAAGTTAAATGAAAGACAGAAATGGATGAGCATTATGTTACTGGTGCTGATTTATAGTTTGAGGAAAATGCATCTTGCGACATCAGCAATGAGCGCTATGGAAAACAGCTGATTAGAGCAGACTGCTGGCATAGAAAACCTTTAAAGGAACACTAAGGTGTTAGGCAGGTCTTGACAAATTAGAGGACAGCACCTTATTCATCACCTCCAGGCAGTATAAAGAAGGGAGTGGGAACCTAAATCCCACAACGCTGGAAGATTGAGCCTCACACTATAGGCTCCTGCTTTGTGAGTTTATTTCCACATACTTCCCTGATATTCATAGGAGATTTAGACAATATTGCACCATTATGTGTCTTTTTTTGTTTCATCTCTAGGTTACTTTAAATTCACTTTAAACAAGAAGATACTCCACCTTATATTGTATGTATATTCTGTTGGTTGTGAGGGCGAAGGGTACTCACTAAAGGTGTATGAGAATTTCTTGGTTTATTTGAGCATATGTGTGTTCCACTGGTAATACTGTACTTCTTTTGATTTCATAGAGAGATATGCCTGGGACATAGCTATACTTCTATATTTGGGGATAGGTATCGGAAGGGCTAAATGAAAATATAAAGGGGTTTAAAATGCCAGTACTTTTATAATTCTGCTCTACAACATAATATTTATAATGATGCAAAGTTTTCATGCTGCTTACCATAAACATTGTTTAATCTGAAAAATAATTAGAGAATAACATTTTGAACTAGAAAAGCTACAATTTCTGGGGAAATTGTGAAGTGTTCTTGCCTCCACCAGTAGTCTACAACTGGAGTGGGCGGAGTAACTGTTATTATTTATTTATATAGCACATTTAATTGCAATGTTGTTGCCCAAAGTGCTTCACAGTTACATTAAAACATACAGTTATAAAAAATTAGCAGGTGTAAAAGGTTTTGTCTATGACATCACTTGCTGCTGCAGCCTTGCACAGGTCAGAGTATTTTGGCGGTTGCCATCTTCAAACGGTCGTATTTTAAAAACTATAAATCCTACAGTGAAGAGCTTTATATTGTGAGAATCACAAGGCCCAGACCTACATTTTGATGTATAGTATGTCTCTGAGATATTAACAAGGAAGGCACAGTCGCAGTTTAGAAATTGCCCTTCAAATGTGAGCTTTGCAGAGTGGCGTTTCAATGAATGTCAATGGACTGCGTGAGTTGCAAACAAATGGTCATATTGTGAAAACAATCAGGACTATGGCTTAGCCGTGGACATTTTTAGTGGCAGCAGGGATAGCTGAACGTTTTGATATAAGATTTGTGTAGGTGGGCTTGAAAATGAGGGAGTAGTGGCAGTTTAGAAATCATGTCCTGATTTTTCAGCTTTTGCCAGCTCCCACTCTAGCTTTGCCATTCATTCCTATGGGACAAATTTCGCCACAAGAATGACGATATTCCGAGAACCATTCAGCGAAACATTCCACAAAGTAATAGCAACGCGATCGGGAACAATCTGCACGTTTTGGTAAATTTTTGTCTATGTAGTGTAAAAACTGTGGGAGGAGTTAGGGTGGCAAATTTGGCTATAATAAGAATAATAATAACTAGAAAAGCTACAATTTCTGGGGAAATTGTGTGAAGTGTTCTTGCCTCCATCAGTAGTCTACAACTAGAGTGGGCGGAGTAACTGTTAGTATTTATTTATATAGCACATTTAATTGCAATGTTGTTGCCCAAAGTGCTTCACAGTTACATTAAAACATACAGTTATAAAAAATTAGCAGGTGTAAAAGGCTTTGTCTATGACATCACTTGCTGCTGCAGCCTTGCACAGGTCAGAGTATTTTGGCGGTTGCCATCTTCAAACGGTCGTATTTTAAAAACTATAAATCCTACAGTGAAGAGCTTTATATTGTGAGAATCACAAGACCCAGACCTACATTTTGATGCATAGTATGTCTCTGAGATATTAACAATGAAGGCACAGTCGCAGTTTAGAAATTGCCCTTCAAATGTGAGCTTTGCAGAGTGGAGTTTCAATGAATGTCAATGGAAGGCGTGAGTTGCAAACAAATGGTCATATTGTGAAAACTATCAGGACTATGGCTTAGCTGTGGACATTTTTAGTGGCAGCAGGGATAGCTGAACGTTTTGATATAAGATTTGTGTAGGTGGGCCTGAAAATGAGGGAGTGGTGGCAGTTTAGAAATCATGTCCTGATTTTTCAGCTTTTGACAGCTCCCACTCTAGCTTTGCCATTCATTCCTATGGGACAAATTTCGCCAGAAGAACGACGATATTCCGTGAACCATTCGGTGAAACGTTCCACAAAGTAATAGCAATCCGATCGGGAACAATCTGCACGTTTTGGTAAATTTTCGGCTATGTAGTGTAAAAACTGTGGGAGGAGTTAGGGTGGCAAATTTGGCTATAATAAGAATAATAATAATAACTAGAAAAGCTACAATTTCTGGGGAAATTGTGTGAAGTGTTCTTGCCTCCATCAGTAGTCTACAACTAGAGTGGGCGGAGTAACTGTTAGTATTTATTTATATAGCACATTTAATTGCAATGTTGTTGCCCAAAGTGCTTCACAGTTACATTAAAACATACAGTTATAAAAAATTAGCAGGTGTAAAAGGTTTTGTCTATGACATCACTTGCTGCTGCAGCCTTGCACAGGTCAGAGTATTTTGGCGGTTGCCATCTTCAAACGGTCGTATTTTAAAAACTATAAATCCTACAGTGAAGAGCTTTATATTGTGAGAATCACAAGGCCCAGACCTACATTTTGATGTATAGTATGTCTCTGAGATATTAACAAGGAAGGCACAGTCGCAGTTTAGAAATTGCCCTTCAAATGTGAGCTTTGCAGAGTGGCGTTTCAATGAATGTCAATGGACTGCGTGAGTTGCAAACAAATGGTCATATTGTGAAAACAATCAGGACTATGGCTTAGCCGTGGACATTTTTAGTGGCAGCAGGGATAGCTGAACGTTTTGATATAAGATTTGTGTAGGTGGGCTTGAAAATGAGGGAGTAGTGGCAGTTTAGAAATCATGTCCTGATTTTTCAGCTTTTGCCAGCTCCCACTCTAGCTTTGCCATTCATTCCTATGGGACAAATTTCGCCACAAGAATGACGATATTCCGAGAACCATTCAGCGAAACATTCCACAAAGTAATAGCAACGCAATCGGGAACAATCTGCACGTTTTGGTAAATTTTTGTCTATGTAGTGTAAAAACTGTGGGAGGAGTTAGGGTGGCAAATTTGGCTATAATAAGAATAATAATAATAATAATAAATATGTGAGATAACATTAAGTGGTCTTGCTATGCAAGAACACTTAATAACTAGAAAAGCTACAATTTCTGGGGAAATTGTGTGAAGTGTTCTTGCCTCCATCAGTAGTCTACAACTAGAGTGGGCGGAGTAACTGTTAGTATTTATTTATATAGCACATTTAATTGCAATGTTGTTGCCCAAAGTGCTTCACAGTTACATTAAAACATACAGTTATAAAAAATTAGCAGGTGTAAAAGGCTTTGTCTATGACATCACTTGCTGCTGCAGCCTTGCACAGGTCAGAGTATTTTGGCGGTTGCCATCTTCAAACGGTCGTATTTTAAAAACTATAAATCCTATAGTGAAGAGCTTTATATTGTGAGAATCACAAGACCCAGACCTACATTTTGATGTATAGTATGTCTCTGAGATATTAACAATGAAGGCACAGTCGCAGTTTAGAAATTGCCCTTCAAATGTGAGCTTTGCAGAGTGGAGTTTCAATGAATGTCAATGGAAGGCGTGAGTTGCAAACAAATGGTCATATTGTGAAAACTATCAGGACTATGGCTTAGCTGTGGACATTTTTAGTGGCAGCAGGGATAGCTGAACGTTTTGATATAAGATTTGTGTAGGTGGGCCTGAAAATGAGGGAGTGGTGGCAGTTTAGAAATCATGTCCTGATTTTTCAGCTTTTGACAGCTCCCACTCTAGCTTTGCCATTCATTCCTATGGGACAAATCTCGCCAGAAGAACGACGATATTCCGTGAACCATTCGGCGAAACGTTCCACAAAGTAATAGCAATCCGATCGGGAACAATCTGCACGTTTTGGTATATTTTTGTCTATGTAGTGTAAAAACTGTGGGAGGAGTTAGGGTGGCAAATTTGGCTATAATAAGAATAATAAGAATAATAATAATAATATATATGTGAGATAACATTAAGTGGTCTTGCTATGCAAGAACACTTAATAATAATAATAATAATAATAATATATATGTGAGATAACATTAAGTGGTCTTGCTATGCAAGAACACTTAATAACAAATATCTAAAATGTATGCATTGTCATGTTGTTATGTGCAAATCAGTACATGCTATATATAGCAAATAACCACTACATGTTATACATAATATATATATAAATCACAGTGCCACTGAAATATTGAACAGATATACTAACATCATATAATACAGCAATAGTGATTCATGTCAATGGCAGCAGTGATTTTTAGACTTAAAATCCCTTTTTATGTGTAAAATTTATGGATCAGGTAAACGTTTTACTCACACAATTTATGTAGTTTTATGTTTGGTCATAGTCAGAGGAATAGATAGAAGCAAAGAAACATACATTTATTAGTACACATTTCTAACATAACATCACTTTGTTAGATTTATATATTGTGCCCTTACATGCATGATTGCTTTGATGTGATAAAACACAGCGAGGAACAAAATCTTTACCATTAAGGAATAAAAAATAGTTTTCTATATCTTTTAATGTAAATCTATGGATTTATGGAACCCAGAGTTTAATTTCCATACAGGTACCATAAGGCTGAGATTGGATCTTTTCATCCTCAAAATCTTCCATAAAGCATACATTCCATCAAAAAGAAAATACTGCATTTTTATTTTTTTTACCCCTCCTAGATATTGCATATTTTCAATATACTACATACATTTAAATATATTACATACATTTAAATTGCTTTAGTTTTGTTTAAAATTATGACATAGTTCAAAAAGAGCCAAATGTCTGCTATAATATATCATTTAACAAGCTGAGAGCTGGTGACCCATAAATTATTATTATGATTATTATTATTGGTATTCACATAAATAAATATATAAGAGACGTGTATATATATGGTAAAGTAGTGATACAAAGTTAAATGAAAGACAGAAATGGATGAGCATTATGTTACTGGTGCTGATTTATAGTTTGAGGAAAATGCATCTTGCGACATCAGCAATGAGCGCTATGGAAAACAGCTGATTAGAGCAGACTGCTGGCATAGAAAACCTTTAAAGGAACACTAAGGTGTTAGGCAGGTCTTGACAAATTAGAGGACAGCACCTTATTCATCACCTCCAGGCAGTATAAAGAAGGGAGTGGGAACCTAAATCCCACAACGCTGGAAGATTGAGCCTCACACTATAGGCTCCTGCTTTGTGAGTTTATTTCCACATACTTCCCTGATATTCATAGGAGATTTAGACAATATTGCACCATTATGTGTCTTTTTTTGTTTCATCTCTAGGTTACTTTAAATTCACTTTAAACAAGAAGATACTCCACCTTATATTGTATGTATATTCTGTTGGTTGTGAGGGCGAAGGGTACTCACTAAAGGTGTATGAGAATTTCTTGGTTTATTTGAGCATATGTGTGTTCCACTGGTAATACTGTACTTCTTTTGATTTCATAGAGAGATATGCCTGGGACATAGCTATACTTCTATATTTGGGGATAGGTATCGGAAGGGCTAAATGAAAATATAAAGGGGTTTAAAATGCCAGTACTTTTATAATTCTGCTCTACAACATAATATTTATAATGATGCAAAGTTTTCATGCTGCTTACCATAAACATTGTTTAATCTGAAAAATAATTAGAGAATAACATTTTGAACTAGAAAAGCTACAATTTCTGGGGAAATTGTGAAGTGTTCTTGCCTCCACCAGTAGTCTACAACTGGAGTGGGCGGAGTAACTGTTATTATTTATTTATATAGCACATTTAATTGCAATGTTGTTGCCCAAAGTGCTTCACAGTTACATTAAAACATACAGTTATAAAAAATTAGCAGGTGTAAAAGGTTTTGTCTATGACATCACTTGCTGCTGCAGCCTTGCACAGGTCAGAGTATTTTGGCGGTTGCCATCTTCAAACGGTCGTATTTTAAAAACTATAAATCCTACAGTGAAGAGCTTTATATTGTGAGAATCACAAGGCCCAGACCTACATTTTGATGTATAGTATGTCTCTGAGATATTAACAAGGAAGGCACAGTCGCAGTTTAGAAATTGCCCTTCAAATGTGAGCTTTGCAGAGTGGCGTTTCAATGAATGTCAATGGACTGCGTGAGTTGCAAACAAATGGTCATATTGTGAAAACAATCAGGACTATGGCTTAGCCGTGGACATTTTTAGTGGCAGCAGGGATAGCTGAACGTTTTGATATAAGATTTGTGTAGGTGGGCTTGAAAATGAGGGAGTAGTGGCAGTTTAGAAATCATGTCCTGATTTTTCAGCTTTTGCCAGCTCCCACTCTAGCTTTGCCATTCATTCCTATGGGACAAATTTCGCCACAAGAATGACGATATTCCGAGAACCATTCAGCGAAACATTCCACAAAGTAATAGCAACGCGATCGGGAACAATCTGCACGTTTTGGTAAATTTTTGTCTATGTAGTGTAAAAACTGTGGGAGGAGTTAGGGTGGCAAATTTGGCTATAATAAGAATAATAATAACTAGAAAAGCTACAATTTCTGGGGAAATTGTGTGAAGTGTTCTTGCCTCCATCAGTAGTCTACAACTAGAGTGGGCGGAGTAACTGTTAGTATTTATTTATATAGCACATTTAATTGCAATGTTGTTGCCCAAAGTGCTTCACAGTTACATTAAAACATACAGTTATAAAAAATTAGCAGGTGTAAAAGGCTTTGTCTATGACATCACTTGCTGCTGCAGCCTTGCACAGGTCAGAGTATTTTGGCGGTTGCCATCTTCAAACGGTCGTATTTTAAAAACTATAAATCCTACAGTGAAGAGCTTTATATTGTGAGAATCACAAGACCCAGACCTACATTTTGATGCATAGTATGTCTCTGAGATATTAACAATGAAGGCACAGTCGCAGTTTAGAAATTGCCCTTCAAATGTGAGCTTTGCAGAGTGGAGTTTCAATGAATGTCAATGGAAGGCGTGAGTTGCAAACAAATGGTCATATTGTGAAAACTATCAGGACTATGGCTTAGCTGTGGACATTTTTAGTGGCAGCAGGGATAGCTGAACGTTTTGATATAAGATTTGTGTAGGTGGGCCTGAAAATGAGGGAGTGGTGGCAGTTTAGAAATCATGTCCTGATTTTTCAGCTTTTGACAGCTCCCACTCTAGCTTTGCCATTCATTCCTATGGGACAAATTTCGCCAGAAGAACGACGATATTCCGTGAACCATTCGGTGAAACGTTCCACAAAGTAATAGCAATCCGATCGGGAACAATCTGCACGTTTTGGTAAATTTTCGGCTATGTAGTGTAAAAACTGTGGGAGGAGTTAGGGTGGCAAATTTGGCTATAATAAGAATAATAATAATAACTAGAAAAGCTACAATTTCTGGGGAAATTGTGTGAAGTGTTCTTGCCTCCATCAGTAGTCTACAACTAGAGTGGGCGGAGTAACTGTTAGTATTTATTTATATAGCACATTTAATTGCAATGTTGTTGCCCAAAGTGCTTCACAGTTACATTAAAACATACAGTTATAAAAAATTAGCAGGTGTAAAAGGTTTTGTCTATGACATCACTTGCTGCTGCAGCCTTGCACAGGTCAGAGTATTTTGGCGGTTGCCATCTTCAAACGGTCGTATTTTAAAAACTATAAATCCTACAGTGAAGAGCTTTATATTGTGAGAATCACAAGGCCCAGACCTACATTTTGATGTATAGTATGTCTCTGAGATATTAACAAGGAAGGCACAGTCGCAGTTTAGAAATTGCCCTTCAAATGTGAGCTTTGCAGAGTGGCGTTTCAATGAATGTCAATGGACTGCGTGAGTTGCAAACAAATGGTCATATTGTGAAAACAATCAGGACTATGGCTTAGCCGTGGACATTTTTAGTGGCAGCAGGGATAGCTGAACGTTTTGATATAAGATTTGTGTAGGTGGGCTTGAAAATGAGGGAGTAGTGGCAGTTTAGAAATCATGTCCTGATTTTTCAGCTTTTGCCAGCTCCCACTCTAGCTTTGCCATTCATTCCTATGGGACAAATTTCGCCACAAGAATGACGATATTCCGAGAACCATTCAGCGAAACATTCCACAAAGTAATAGCAACGCAATCGGGAACAATCTGCACGTTTTGGTAAATTTTTGTCTATGTAGTGTAAAAACTGTGGGAGGAGTTAGGGTGGCAAATTTGGCTATAATAAGAATAATAATAATAATAATAAATATGTGAGATAACATTAAGTGGTCTTGCTATGCAAGAACACTTAATAACTAGAAAAGCTACAATTTCTGGGGAAATTGTGTGAAGTGTTCTTGCCTCCATCAGTAGTCTACAACTAGAGTGGGCGGAGTAACTGTTAGTATTTATTTATATAGCACATTTAATTGCAATGTTGTTGCCCAAAGTGCTTCACAGTTACATTAAAACATACAGTTATAAAAAATTAGCAGGTGTAAAAGGCTTTGTCTATGACATCACTTGCTGCTGCAGCCTTGCACAGGTCAGAGTATTTTGGCGGTTGCCATCTTCAAACGGTCGTATTTTAAAAACTATAAATCCTATAGTGAAGAGCTTTATATTGTGAGAATCACAAGACCCAGACCTACATTTTGATGTATAGTATGTCTCTGAGATATTAACAATGAAGGCACAGTCGCAGTTTAGAAATTGCCCTTCAAATGTGAGCTTTGCAGAGTGGAGTTTCAATGAATGTCAATGGAAGGCGTGAGTTGCAAACAAATGGTCATATTGTGAAAACTATCAGGACTATGGCTTAGCTGTGGACATTTTTAGTGGCAGCAGGGATAGCTGAACGTTTTGATATAAGATTTGTGTAGGTGGGCCTGAAAATGAGGGAGTGGTGGCAGTTTAGAAATCATGTCCTGATTTTTCAGCTTTTGACAGCTCCCACTCTAGCTTTGCCATTCATTCCTATGGGACAAATCTCGCCAGAAGAACGACGATATTCCGTGAACCATTCGGCGAAACGTTCCACAAAGTAATAGCAATCCGATCGGGAACAATCTGCACGTTTTGGTATATTTTTGTCTATGTAGTGTAAAAACTGTGGGAGGAGTTAGGGTGGCAAATTTGGCTATAATAAGAATAATAAGAATAATAATAATAATATATATGTGAGATAACATTAAGTGGTCTTGCTATGCAAGAACACTTAATAATAATAATAATAATAATAATATATATGTGAGATAACATTAAGTGGTCTTGCTATGCAAGAACACTTAATAACAAATATCTAAAATGTATGCATTGTCATGTTGTTATGTGCAAATCAGTACATGCTATATATAGCAAATAACCACTACATGTTATACATAATATATATATAAATCACAGTGCCACTGAAATATTGAACAGATATACTAACATCATATAATACAGCAATAGTGATTCATGTCAATGGCAGCAGTGATTTTTAGACTTAAAATCCCTTTTTATGTGTAAAATTTATGGATCAGGTAAACGTTTTACTCACACAATTTATGTAGTTTTATGTTTGGTCATAGTCAGAGGAATAGATAGAAGCAAAGAAACATACATTTATTAGTACACATTTCTAACATAACATCACTTTGTTAGATTTATATATTGTGCCCTTACATGCATGATTGCTTTGATGTGATAAAACACAGCGAGGAACAAAATCTTTACCATTAAGGAATAAAAAATAGTTTTCTATATCTTTTAATGTAAATCTATGGATTTATGGAACCCAGAGTTTAATTTCCATACAGGTACCATAAGGCTGAGATTGGATCTTTTCATCCTCAAAATCTTCCATAAAGCATACATTCCATCAAAAAGAAAATACTGCATTTTTATTTTTTTTACCCCTCCTAGATATTGCATATTTTCAATATACTACATACATTTAAATATATTACATACATTTAAATTGCTTTAGTTTTGTTTAAAATTATGACATAGTTCAAAAAGAGCCAAATGTCTGCTATAATATATCATTTAACAAGCTGAGAGCTGGTGACCCATAAATTATTATTATGATTATTATTATTGGTATTCACATAAATAAATATATAAGAGACGTGTATATATATGGTAAAGTAGTGATACAAAGTTAAATGAAAGACAGAAATGGATGAGCATTATGTTACTGGTGCTGATTTATAGTTTGAGGAAAATGCATCTTGCGACATCAGCAATGAGCGCTATGGAAAACAGCTGATTAGAGCAGACTGCTGGCATAGAAAACCTTTAAAGGAACACTAAGGTGTTAGGCAGGTCTTGACAAATTACTTGGAATCTAGGAGCCATCTTAAAAAGTTAGTAGACAGTTTTTTTTAAAAACAAAGCCTAATTTTCAATGAAAAAAATATAATTCTTAAAGGGACACTGTAGTCACCAGTACCATTACAGCTTAATGTAGTGGTGTCTATATCCTGTATCTGCAAGCTTTTCAATGTAAACAAGACATTGCTACCTAAAACACTTTTAGTGACAGTCACTCAGACAGCCAACTAGACGTGATTCCTAGTTGCTCTGCATGGAGGTGCTGAATGTTCCCTATAGAGAGGCACTGTGATTCAATGCATCTCTATAAGGAAATTATGATTCACACATGCGCAATAGCCTCCCAATGCTTTGCTATGGAAAAGCATTGGCATGGCTTAGATCATCAAGATTAGAGATGAAGCCAGCCACGACAGGGCCTGTGAAAAAGGGCGAGTAAACACACCTGTCCTATGCAATCGGATGGGGGCCAATCACCTAAACAGACACTAGCCGACAGAAACACATACTCACACTCATTGACTGACAGAAAGACACAAACACTCACTCCCTGATTTGACACACACGTACTCACTGACAGACACACACTCACATTCACTGACAGACACACACACTGATACCTGACACACGCACACATTTTCTCAGACGCTCACATTATTTTTTAATATTATTTCAATTTATGTCCAACCAGCCTCTCTATCTTTGGGAGAGCTGAAGCGCTGTTTGACCAGAGTGATATCCCAGGTCATATCCCGGCCTTCGGCATCACTGCAGGGTAAGCGAGGGAGCAGAGCAAGGAGAGCAGGAAGATAACATCTCCCTCCCTGCCCATATTCACCCACAGTGGCCTGCCTTTATGCTCCCCTCCTTGATGACTGCATTCTCCGTCAGCGGGCCGCCTCCATGCTCCCTTGTCAGGCCTCAGCGGGCTATCTCCCTGACAAATAGTAACAGGCTTATTCACTAAAAGGATACTCCAGACCCCTACAGCACTTTAGCTTGCTGAAACGCTGTATCAGGGTTATTCGCTAAAGTTAGAATTCAAGGTGAATTCAGAAAAAAAAATTCACATTTTAGGTGAGTATAGCCAAACAGGAAAAATCAGTCAGTTATGCTTTCTATTCAGCTGCTCTGGCTTTAGATTTGAAATTCACTTATAATTCTCACTTTAGTAATAACCCTGTAAGTGCAAACAGTGAATCATATTTAAAAGTATACATTTCAATAGAAATGTGCACTTTTATTAAATAACTTTGTTACACTCCTTGGCTGTGAGTCAGACAACCGGTCCTGTTATTTCCTGGTTTGGTTAGCTCAGTAGAGCTGCAATAGGTCAGCAATTGCCCAGAGCACCTGACTTGCAAAGACTTGTCACTGAGCTGCATTGCAAAGTCTGTGATTGGACAGCTACAAAAAGTCTGGGCAGGGTTAGAAGGGGAGGGCTTGCTAAGGCAGTAGAAAAGAGATCTGCAGCTTTTGTCAGCTGTTTTTAGGTATACTCACAAAGAAAAAAATGCATAATTAAATACATGCATTTTAATTTGGGGTTTCTATTACATATATATTTCTATTAAATATTGATTTAGTTTTTTTTGTATTTGGGCAGTGTAGTGTCCCTTTACAATTGAATTTACCTTTAATTCCCTGCAAGTCTCACTTTAATGAATAACTCTGTAAATTTTATTATTGCCAAGTCTGAACACACAGGAGCAATAATGGCTCAGTAACAAAATAGTAAGCCACACAAGCTCAAACAACTGGAGGAGTAATCCTTTAATGGTGTTGAGAATAATAAAGCTATGCTTGCTGCTACAGTCACAATCAGGTTACCAACTTCCTCTGAAAGCAATATGCACAAAAGAACTGTTCATTGGGAACTCATGTAAATGAATTTCTATAGTCAATTAGGCTACAGCACATTATGACATTATAAACAATACTTCTAACTCTAAGAATTTGGAGATCAGCACTTGTATTTTGACACGGCAATCCCTTTTTTTGCATTTAGAGGTCCATATAGAAATGGATTGTCAAAATTGGTGTGAACCTATTCAATCAACCTACCTAATGTTTTTGTGGCAATATCCAGCAAAGTCCTAACACTCAGTGAAAAACGTTCGCAGGGCAGAGACAACTCGGGAATAATGTCCATGAGTCTATAATTAGATGTTCAGTATTTGGTAACCGATGATCTTCATAAAGGTCATAGAAGATTTTAATCTACAAGTATTTACTTAAACATGTAGCTTGCAATCACAATAACAAATATTATAAGTCACTTCAGAAAACAAATTTGTAAAAAGAATAGTATACATAGCCCTATGGTCAGGAGGCTTAGTTTCTACAAAGCTTAGTTTACTTTTCTAAAAAGTAGATATGGAATGACTGTTACATGTTAAAGCATAACAGAAAGCATGCCACTTATCCGTTAAATCTGAAAAATTGCTGTGAGAGTTTAACTGTTCGCACTTATCCTTGAACACTTCACATAATCTCTTAAGTGCTGAAATCACTATATTGTGCATGGCACTCTCTATTTTTAACTGTTATTTGAAAGGTTAAAGTAGCAGTAAACCACATTTCTTTCTCCAGGGATGAAAGAATTTATGATTTGCTTCACTGGACCTGTTGGCATTCGGTGCCCAGAATAAAGGATTTAAAAAAAAAAAAAAAAAACACTCTTGAAGTAGTATTTTAGGGCTTCATATACAAAAGCTGTCCTTAGCCTTAGTGTGTTACCTGTGACATCACTGGTTCACTCAATGAACAGTGATCACCGGGTGTACCATTGTTCATAAGCATGTGCATCGCATTGGGAGTTCTCTTGAAAGTGCTCCCAATGCTGTTCTGATAACGGATGTTTTCATGCTTGTCCACAGTATGGAAGCCTCCCAGATGTACAATGAAAGGAGCTTAATTTGTTTCCAAGAATCCTGAAATTATAGAAGTAAATCATGATTCAAATATTCTTAACAAAACATGTTTTGTGTGGTTGGTTAAAGGTTCAGGTTACTACATTGCAAGTGGTGAAGGCTAATATAGAAGAGGACCTATTGGTGAATAAGCTGATGGTCATAGTTCACAAGTCTATGGGAAAGCTTGATTAAAGGACCACTCTAGTCACCCAGACCACTTCAGCTTAATGAAGTGGTCTGGGTGCCAGGTCCAGCTAGGGTTAACCCATTTTTTTTATAAACATAACAGTTTCAGAGAAACTGCTATGTTTATAAATGGGTAATCCAGCCTCCAAATCCTCTAGTGGCTGTGTCACTGACAGCCGCTAGAGGCGCTTGCGTGATTCTCACTGTGAAAATCACAGTGAGAGCACGCAAGCGTCCATAGGAAAGCATTGATAATGCTTTCCTATGAGACCGGCTGAATGCGCGCGCAGCTCTTGCCGCACGTGCACATTCAGCCGAATGGGAGGATCGGAGGCGGAGAGGAGGAGGAGAGCTCCCCGCCCGGCGCTGGAATAAAGGTAAGTTTTAACCCTTTCCTCATCCCAGAGCCCGGCGGGAGGGGGGCCCTGAGGGTGGGGGCACCCTCAGGGCACTATAGTGCCAGGAAAACGAGTATGTTTTCCTGGCACTATAGTGGTCCTTTAAGTGCAGTTCAGTTGCCTTGGAGCATTATACTACTTAAAGTGAAATTCTGAGTTCCAGTGTTGGATCTTGCAAGGGGGTCACTATTGTCTCTTTTGTGGTTTCCTTCATTTTCCTTTAATATCTAGCACAGTCATTACTCAGGCCTCTCAAGGACATTTCCATTTACAACACTGTCTATTTGTACCAATTTCTATCTGAATTGCAAAATGTAGGATGAAATAGGGAAGTTATGACTATAAATAAGTTAAGAGAAATTTCAAAATCAGTTATTTTAGCCTCAAATGTGTAATCTGGATAATACTTTGCTACAATTCAAGTCTAGTGAATAAACCTAATTTACTAGTATATTATTCTCCCATCCCAGTTTTCTACCCTCAATGAGTGAAGGTATTTGCTCTGGGCCAGATTCCCTTCAGAGACACCTAGGCTACTGCCTCTGGGCAGCAGGTGGTTGGTGGTTGGCCTCAATGTCAGCCTATCAGAACCATGGGTCACTGGGAACTTTCCCGATAGACTGTGGTATTGTCGGGTCCGCAACAGTGATACAGTCAGCTTAAGATTACTTGCACCTGTGTTCGTCTGGAACAGTGGCTTACCAAACTGGTGTCTTTCTCAATAAAGTTAATTTATTTCTCCTCACATTAATTGTTGCACTGGCAAGTGTGGAGAAGCTTTCATTCCTAAGGACAGCTCATCTCTTCTCCACCACTTGCTGTCCACAATAAAAGCATATAGAAATTAGCCACATAATGTTCTCTAAAACACACAGGGGAAGAAAGAATGGAGGACCCCCACAGGCATTCAAAAAACAAACAGTTTAACTTTATTAGAGTCATTAAGACAAAATTCACTGCAAAACAAAGTGGGCTTTAATACCTTTAGGACGGCATGGAACACTCTGCAGTTTTGTTGTGAACAGGGTTAAATCTCGCTCACACCAGGGACCCACAGGTGTACCCTGGAAGTTCGCCTTTCATGAAAACAGCCAGTAGATGGCTATCTATTGTTTTAACTAGGAAAACCATCTTGTGATATCAGAATTTATTTTAGCACAGGGTTTCATTGGGGCTACTGTTAATGGTGTGGTTAGAGTAGAATTAAGGTTAGATTTAGGGGTATGATTAGAGCTAGATTTAGTGTTAGGGTAAGGTTATCTATAGGGTTACAGTTAGCGTTAGACAAAGGTAAGGGATAATGCTAGTTTTCAGTTAATGTTGTTTTAAGGTTAAGGATAGCGTAGGTTTAAGTCTAAGGGTAAGTTTAGGGTACATATACTGGTAGAGTTAGTTTAAAAATTGGGTAAGGGGTATGGTTGGTTTAGCATTAGTGTGGGAGTGTGTATAAGCTCAAAGTTAACTACCAAACATTCATTTAGATCCAAGACATATCAGGCATTTAACAATCAGAACTGGTATATGAATCTATTTTGAGTTCTTATTTATTTAATTGCACTAGATGTGTATAAATTATTATGAGTGGAAATATGAAAAAAATGTGAAACAAATCACCCCAAAAACTATTAATAATATATATATATATATATATATATATATATATATATATATATATATATATATATATGAGGGCCCGTAGCAGCCTCCTGTGTGTGATTAGAGTACAAACTGTGCTGTAAAAATTTAAACTTTTTTTTTATTAGAGGCTGTGTATTGTATTGTTCATAGCTCAATGACATCACATCAAGAAAGGACACTGTGAGGAGGTGAGTATCTCGGACAGACTAGACAAAGAAAGTGGAGTTTAACTAAAGTTACGCCATTTCATGTTTTGCCAACTCAATAATTATACATAACAAAACGTCCCAACTTTTCCTAATTTCTAACTTCATAAAAAGAAAGAAAAACGTGAATATATAGATCAAATAATAATAAAAAAGGGGTTAAGGTGACAAAGCCACTTTAAAAAATGCTTAGCCAATGTTTGCATTCCTTATTCCATTTTAAAAGATTTTCACTCAGTCAGTTATACACTAAGCACACAACTGCAAACAGTCTCAGTAGTAAAAAGTTTAAATAAGAAAGTAAATGTGTTCTTTATTTAATTAACTTTGGGTCCATCCCCTCATTTAACCAGACGACGCCCATCATTATGGCCCGTGTACTCCAAGTGAGGAGTTAATTAACAGAGCTGATAGGATCTCTTTTCTGCTGGGCTCTGAAATATAATTGTAATGGGACGCCTCGATAACCTGACCGGTTGCTCCCGCTAGTCCCCTTCCTTCAGCCGATCAGGAACTCTTACATGGTTAGGGGACTTAGCTCTATGTGCTCTCAGGCGGAGACGACACTCAGCCCTGGAAGCTCTTAATCCTTACTATGACTTTCCCCCATTGCATCCCCTGCAAGCTGGAACAGCAGACTTCCTTCCCTTCAATAACAGGACAACACACAGATTTGGAGGTTAAAATATTGTGAAAAAAACAACTTTTTTTAAAAACAGGTTTCTTTTATGCAGGGGGTCTCCATTCAACACAATACACTTCCCTTAGTCCCAGGCAGGAGGGGGCTGGGTTACAGATAGCCATCTCACCCTGGGAGATACCAACAGTACACAGGGATACACATGAAAACACATTACATTCGGGGGGGGGGGGTACACATTGAGGTTCGGTGCTCCGGGTCCCATCTGGGATTCCTGCAAAAAGCTGGGCGATCGGATGTACAGAGCCCGAGATATCAGCGTTGAAAGTCTGGGGCTCGAGGCTCTGTACTTCCCTGAAATAAGTTCCATGGTGTTGCTTGGTTTAGTCCAGCGAATAAACCAAGCAACAACCAATCAGCTGAAAGGGCGCAAACCAAATCGCGCCAGTCAGTATTCAGGGAAGGAAAGGAGTTTCCTATCCGAAGAAAGGGTGCAGAACTCGGCTGCACCAATCAGTGCTTGGGGAGGAGAGGGGTTTCACTGCCCAATCAGAAGAAAGGACGTGAAACCCGGTTGCACCAATAGGTGCTCGGGAAGGAGGGGGGGTTTCACCGCCCAATCAGGAGAAGGGGAGCAAAACCCCATTTGAACGGGCACTGCTTCTCTGATTGGTCATCTGCGCTACGCAGCGACCAAACAACGCTCTCTCACGCCGACCAACCAGGAGATTGTCTCGAACCCAATTTGAATGGGCGCACCTACTCCCATTGGTCGGCACGGACTTCCTCTGCAGCTGTGAGACCGACTCACAGTTCCAGAGATACCCTGCTGGCACATGTCTCTCTCTCTCTCCAGTGGATATGCCCACACAGAGCGCTTTCCTGGGCAGCCATGAGCCTAGCCTCAGCTCCCAGGTGGGGTGGTAGAAAGTGTTGAGAGTGTTGCAAGAAAAATGTTAATATCTACCAAGGAAAGACTGGTTACTATCCTACACCCCATTCCCTCACCTATGCACAGCATTGGAAGGGAATACGGATTCTATAGAGTAAGGAATACAAAGCTGTAAAATTTACACTATACTTCTCTCTGGATCCCCTCCCTCACACCCCCCCTCACCTCCCGGCTCAGAAAGGGTCAATAAACCCTTTCTGTACTAACCTGATTGCAGCGTTGAGCTCCCTTAGCACTGGGTCAATAGTCTGTGTCCTTGGACGTCTTCAGACAGGGGGTCGGGGACAAATGCGCACATGCAGCGAGTGCCGTGAGCACATTAGGCCCTCCCTGTAGAAAAGCATTACTGCAATGCTTTCCTATGGAGATTTAACTTATGCTGGATGTCCTCATGCAGAGCGTTAGGCCGTCCATCGTCAGTTAGGCAAGCAAAAGTCACCTAGCAAGCAGGAAGTGCCTCTAGTGGCTGTCTGATTGACAGTCACTGAAGGAAGTCCTAGTACCGCAATGCAATTATTGCAGTTTCACTAGAATTGCAATGATTTATATTGATGATTTATATTGCAAGACTAAGGGGGACTGGGACATTGCACCCAGACCACTTCAATGAGATGTCTGGGTGCCTATAGTGTCCATTTACACAGTATTCCTATTAACCAAGAGGAAGCTAACTCCCACAATCTTGTATGACAGAAGTTTTTCCATATCTGCACAATAATCCCTACACCTCCATAAAATCCATACCTCCATAAAGTCCATCATTGAAATGTTTTCACAGACTTATGACAACACAATGGGCTGGATTCTCTTAACAGTGCTTACTAATAATAGCAATTCCTCCATTGACATCTATGTGAAAATTACAATTCAGTATAAGTAAACCCTTCCTCTGCAAAGAGAATCCAATCCCTAGTCTGCCCCATGTTAAGGCAGTGTTTGTGGAATTCTGTGGATGGGCTCAGTTGAGCACCAATTCAGATCTCATTCAAGTTGATCAATGAGTAATTTTGCCCCAGCAAAAAATCTAAGAATTGCCAAGAATTGCTTTGAATATTTAGCAAACTAAAAAACGATCATGATCATTAGTGATGTCCCGAACAGTTCGCCGGGAACCGTTCGCTGGCGAACATAGCGTGTTTGCGGTCGCGAACACTAGCGATGTTCGGTCCGCCCCCTATTCGTCATGGAGGTGGGAGGGTCTGGGAGGGAGGGTCTGCTGCTGATTGGCTGGAATGTGTCTGCTGACTGTGAGGTACAGGGTCAATGTTTACTCAATGATGACGAATAGGGGGCGGACCGAACATTGCGCGTTTTCGCGACTGCGAACACGCTATGTTCGCTGGCGAACGGTTCCTGGCGAACTGTTCGGGACATCACTAATGGTCATTAGTCAATGTTTAGCAGGATTTTAAATAGCACTGCAACTTTGATATAACATTTGCATTATTTATTACAACCTTTCTTGCTTCAACACTGCCATTTAAAAGGTTTATTATTTATAATCCAAACCATACCATGGCTGGAATATCAATAAACAGAATAAATGTAACCTTTAGAAAGGTGAATCTTCAGAAACAACCATAGGTGGTTGCAGACATTCTTTCTGCAATGCAATGATCAACGCTGTACAATTAAGTGATTTTAGTATGTTAATAATCCTGGAGTCAAGTCAATAGAAGATTAGGTAAACTGGATAAAACCAGTTAAAATTAAGTCAGTTATACAATATTTAGTCCGAATGCTCTTGTTCGAATTGTGCAAAACCGTTCAGTAGTGTAGAGGGGAATTTGTACTGTAAAATCTGGACATTGTTCACAATATTTTAAAAAGTAGTTCTACCCACCCCCCACTGAAAACCAATAGTAACTGCAGCACTGAGTCCTAACCGAAGAACAGATATTTGAACTCAATCAAATAAATGGCAAATTCAATTTATTTGATCAACCATTAAAATAAAAAAGGGCTAAATAGTTAACAAATTGGGTCACAGAGAGAGACTCTTATATGTTTCGGGCCGATAAAGAAAGAGCCTTGTCGGCATGAAACGCGTTAGCACCTCTGTTTCTTTGTGTCCCCTTTTGTGCACTGCTTGACTTTTTTTTTTTTTTTTAATTGTTGTTTGGGAGGAATAAACTGATTTTGCAATTTATTCGATCCAGTCTGGATTGTTGGTCAGCATCCGGTGCTGCAGTTACTATTAATTTAAAATTATGGACCATACAGCAGAAAAGAAAGCATAACTACCTTTGGGAATATTTTTCCAAATTGTCTGTTTTGAATTCCTTACAATTTCTCTCAAAAGTAGAACTTGATGGACTTTTTTCCTTCAATTATATTACTTTGTTATGCATAGCCTTTAACTTTTCAAGAGTACCACTGCAACAAAACTTTGCAAACAATAATATGCAATATGCAGAAAAAAAATACACAAACATTAAATTTATACCCCTTTCATAATAACAAAGCTGATTATTTTTCCACTGGTGATTACAATTTTTAGGAAGTTCTATGCCATTGTATTTAATATGTCTCTACAATCCTCATACTTGGTTCTACTGCTTTGTAATTTAATATATGTTTGTTCTTTTCTGATACAAGTTCCATTATGTAATGTTGTGAAAGGCCACATGATTCAACAGAATGTCTCAGTTTTGAAAGGGCATTAGGAATATCTTTAACAGAAAAGAGACACAATTACAATCTGTCTGATTTGAGGCACATATATATTGTAAAGTGCTGCCAAATTTGTTGACGCTTTATAAATATTAATAATAATAATAATAATAATAATAATAATAATAATAATAATAATAATAATATAAAAAAAGAATAAGAACGTAAACTATAAACAGTATACTAATTTTGTCAAATTTGTCAAAAACAGCTGTATTGAAAAATTATTCAACTTGGCTAAACCCCAAACTTTGGTATTTGGCATACATTTGCAAATTCAAAATCACCATTTAAACTTGCAATCATTTACTGTCAATAAATACGCAAATTGTTGTTGTTTTTTGTCATCCAGCACCATTATGTTATGTCACCAAACATAACACAAATCATATTTATTGTTGTTTGTTTTTCAAACAGCATATAGTATTATAGGTTTGTAAGTATTTTCAGTATACCAAAAAACAATACATTTACATGAATTTAAAGCAGAATTCTAAATAAAATCTTTGGTAGAATTTCTATAAACCTAAAATGCAAAAAGAAAGGAAAAATATAGGATTATTTTTTTTTTTAACATTCTTGGGAGTGGCTATTATAGTACTCAATGAGTGATCTACTTAAAGTAATGGTGGCTTCTTGTTTTAATTTCCAATCAGTAAGCATTTATCACAATGCATACAAAATGAGCAGCTGTGTCAGAAAGTGACCCCAGAACAAACATTTAACTGACAATCACACTTTTGAGTTTATGGCATTTATAGCCTCAGATTCCCTCATAAGATGAATGAATAAAGTTTGCATGTAGCCATATGAAGTCAATGAGTAAGGACTTGATTAGATATACCGGGTAGTTCCGCATGTGATGCAATTTACCAGAATCATCTACACAGAGTCCGAAAACCAGCCCAAGTCATAGGCAGAGTTCGAGTAACTATAACCAAGCTACATTTATTAAACGCTGTTTATTTCTCCTAAACTAAGAGAATGTATCTACAGCAATGCCAATAGCCTTGAAATTCTGGCAATGGATTACATGAGCAATGTAAATAAATAAACGTGAGCAGTATTTCACCCTATAACCATCATGTAATGCATTGAGATAAAGCACTGACATCCAGCTTTTATTCTAAACAACAAAGAAACTAAACCCAGGTCTGAGGAACTCAATTCCTGTCTGTGAAAACTATATAACTAGCAGTTCATTTATAACTGTGCAAGCATAGAGATAGACAGACAGATACAGAGAGATAGATAGATAGATAGATAGATACAGAGAGAAATATAGATAGATAAATGGATGGATAGATATTTGTAGTGCTACTTATTTTACCCCAATATCCTTTCCCATGCAGTACATCACTATTTTGGATTTAACCAATGCCCCTGAGTGTTCCATTATAGAATGATGCTCTATTCCACTAATAATGACAGGTTACCACTCAGCATGTTACAACATGTATCTCCCATGTCCTAGTGGGAGCAGACCAGCCAGGACAAGCCCCCCCCCATGTCACCAAGAGCTTTAGCAAGGTGTTTCGGGCAGCCTGTGCCATGTGGCACACACACTGAGTGCTGTACCTGCTCTGCCAATGGGCTCGCTGTACCCTCTCTCGTTTGGCCAGCTTTCCCGTCTGCCCCGCCGGACAGCTCCCCGGTGCCCTCCTCAGCTGCACTATCCGCACCGCCGCTCTCCGCCTTCTCCTCCTGCTTGCCGTCTGCTCGCTCTCCGTGCTCGGCTTCCTCCTCTTCCTCCCCCCCGGAGTCCGTCTCCCAGGTGGAATCGCAGTCCTCAACTGTGGTGGGCTCCTTGAAGCTGACCCCGTTGAGGAGGTTGCCCATTGGCACGGCTCTTGCTGCGGGTGTCAGTGGCAGGGAGCTGTGGGCTGGCCAGGCTGGGCTCTGGGCTGCTAGCAATGCAGCTGCCTGGGCTCAGGGACGGGGACTCTCATGTCACACTGCAGTGGCAGCTGAGCCCCAGGCTGCAGATTGGCCTCCAGAGTGCTGATGGTGCTGAGCTTGCCTGGGAGAGTGTAGTGAGGTAATCCCCTCCTCTATTAATCACACACTGATGAGAGGAGGGGCTTTAAGCCTTGACTGGGGATTTACACTGGAAATTCTAATCAAGATAGAGAAGTAGTACTCCCCACCCTTCTTTTTTCTTGCAACAGTTGTATTTGCATTGTTTTACAGTGTTCCGTTTTTAATTTAGTTTTGTTTCTTCTAACATGTACTTATCTGCACGTCCTGCTGCTAACAAGGCAGAAACATATTATTGTTCTAAAAATAATAAGAATATGTTTTATGAATCATTGAACATTAATCAACGTTCGTGTGATTCTAAGTATTAAGTACAAGCACTTAGAGGACAATTCAAGTGTGTACCAATTAGGGACAGTTAATATGACATTTCTTTCTAAATTTAAATGTTTAAATGTTTTGATTGAAGACTGCTCACGGCAGAGTAGTAGATGTCAGGCTAAATTTATATTCAGAATTGACTCATTGTTGAAATTAGTCCTTTACTAATTAGTTTACTGCATGCTGTGCAAAAAAAGTAAAACATTATAAATATATATATACACACACAGACACACACAGACACACACACACACACACACAATATTAATATTTACGTTTTGGCCAGGTGCTTATCCAGGTCACAGATAGAAACAACATATGAAAGGCAGCACTAGTCCTAATAATGAAAATTCTCCTTGTAGTTTATTGCATAATCCCGTACAGGCAGGTGATTCAACGTTTCACACTGAATTTCATTGTGTAAAATATGTTAAGTTTTCTATTTGGCTTGACTAGCAATCTCATTTTGACTGTTAAGCATGTTTAGTAGGCGATTTGAGTATAGAAAGTGCCTTGTCAGCATGAAACTCTCTAATCTTCCCACAAAGTATTACAAAAAAACACATGACTGGAGATCATTGGGTTAAAAGAAACCTTACTAATATTTACAGTATATGCATTGTGTCATAAAGAGTGTTCTGACATCGAATGTATTACTTAACAGACATAAAGCTACCATCACACTCCATAAGAAAACTCCAAGGGATAGTTAAAGTCACTATAGAAGACATTGCCCAACTGGAAGATGTACCCACTAATTTAGGTAACAATTTACGCAGTCCTCTTTTTTGAGTGTTTAAAAAAAAAAATGTATTTGCATTTCAGTTTTACTATATTATTATTTATAACCCCCAATGTATCTAGAAATGAGATCCTATTGAAATCATGTTATATAAAGAACTTAAAATCCACATGAACCTGATTGAGAAAATCATAAAATAAAAGTATGAACTCAAATGTGACACTCCACAACACCAGCACATCGTTATTGTAGCACCACCAACAGTTGGCACGTTGTACAAACAAAACATGTGCATATACATGTTTTTTCTCCCATCGACACATACAAATGTTGGCGTATGTGGGTACCACATTATAGCCCATAGAAGTTCCCTTCAGTTGCAAATAGAAATTATCTACCAACAAAAAGTAATTTTCTGAAAGATCCAACTTAAACAATTCAATCAAGAACTTAGAGCTATCTTCTGATAAATCCAAAACCTCTAGTTCTGTTTTTACGTCTGACATCCCTTCCTCATGTTGGATGGACATATACAGGCTTGTGACATCTAATGTCACTTGCCAAGTATCCTTATTGTATTCTACCTGCTCCCATTTTTTTAACACCTCTGATGTGTCCTTCACAAATAAGTTTACATGAGATAGACATGGTCTTAAAGCTCAGTTTAGGATCTTAGCTATAGGTGACAGCAGTGCGTCTACAGATGATACAATAAGCCTACCAGGTGGATTATCTAAAAATAGGTCCGGACTGGCCCACCGGGATACCTGGAAATTTCACGGTGGGCCGTGGCACTTGGAGCCGCACAGTTCAGCAGCTCTTCCTACCCCCACCCAGTACACACACTCTCACATTGGGGGCCTGAGGAGCATAGGTCACCTCTAGAAAACACTTTCCTTTATCCACTCGCAAGCAGCAGGTGCTGGAAATTAAACTTGAAATTGAACTCAATGCTGCTCGCGAGTGAGACAATGAGCAACTCCTGTCTGGAGTAAGTGCAGGGAGGATGGCAGTCCCGGTCCCTGCCTGAAAGCCATCACACACAGGATGCAATCAGGATGAGCAGGACAGCCCACGCAGGTCGTCTAAAGTTTTGCTTCCTGTGTGTAAAGTGTTGTCAGGCAGGGAGGCCTGTGAGAGAGCTGGAGGAAGGAGCTGAATAAAGATCATTTCAAGGAGCAAGGTACGCTCAGTGGGCAGTGGCACCCAGGTATTTCATGTTAATTTTACACATTTTTAGAGTGTGTGTATATTTGAGGGTGTATTTGTGAGTGTGTGTATTTTTGAAGTGTGTGTGTCTGTATGGATCAATGTGTGTGTCAGTATGGATCAATGTGTGTGTATGTCAGGGAGTATGTATGCATTAGTGATTGCGTTCCAGTGTTTGTATGGGATGCAGCATTAGTTTGTCTGTGTGCTAGTGTCTGTTGAAGAGTATATGTCAGTATGTGTATGTGTGGGCATCAGTGACTACACACCAGTGTGTGTGCCAGTGAGTATCCATTAATTAAAAATCCATGTGTCTGTCTATGTCTGTTTTTTTTAAAAATTTAAAATAACAGATTGAATAAAAAAAAATATATATAGTTTTGCTTTATCTATGTGATTTGGTAATTTGTGGGAGTATTATTCATCTATATGTTTGCACAAATGTATATTAATATATGTGTATTATATTAAAAATAAATATATATATATATATATGTGACGTATCACCTGGCACCCCGACTGGGCACCTCCGTCAACGGATGCTTCCTAGCTGACGCCAAGGACTATAAGCACCGCACCGGGCACCACAAGCACCACAGACTCCACAACCGCCGTAGCTTAACTGGAATCTCGCCGTCTTCCTTCCACCCTGGATCAACCTCTGACATCCAGAACCGTGTGGAAAAGACCTCTCCTCCTAGAGAGCGTAACATGAACAGCTCTTAGAAGAGCTAGTGATTAGAACCCAGGGGAGTATACAGAATATAGCAATCTCCAGTGTGATTATAGCAGTTCCCCTCCAATCATGAGACAAGACTACGTGTGGAGGGTCAAGCAGGAACTCTCTTGGTTTAATGCGACACACTGGCCTTTTATACAAGTTTCCCAACAAGGTTGACGCCCAGGTGGACCTTGTTGGGCACAGGACACAAAACATGCAAGCCAATAAAAACAGTGTAACAATGAACGACACTCCCACACACAGTACACAATCCCTCCCCTCTGCCTGTGATACAATTAAGGTAGATAATACAATAACGTAATTATCCCGAGACAGAAAAAACACACATTTATACAAAGTCTATAAAACACCTCAACACATTAACATATCCCCATAAATGTCACATCCCCTGATAGCCCTGATCTGGGTAAACAACATATCCAAAAATCACCCAGATCAGAGCAGGGGTTCAGGAAATTACTGGAAGTCTCGTTTGACCGCATGATTTAATGCCCAAAACAGTTCCAGAGAATTAGGCTGTGCGGCCGGTCTAGTTCGGTAGTTTGCAAACGAACAAACTACTGAACAGTGTCAGTAGTCTTACCCTAGAGTTTGTTCCCTTCATCTAGATGAACACCACCAAACAGTACCCTTCTAAACTGAAGAGAAACGAACGCAGGCGATGATGAAAGTTCAGCGGTGTTCGGGAGTTTCTGTATCTGATTTCAGTTCCATGAGAGTGGGGGTGCCATCCCATGGAGAGCTGTGGGAGGGTGGTGGGCGGCTGACAGAGGGGAGCGGCCAGGTAATGGAGAGTAGAGGGAGACGGGCGGCTAAGTGTCTTAGATGTAATCTCCCTCCTCTTCTCCTTGCGCGGCTTGCAGTGATGCCGGGAGCAGGTAATGATATCACTCTGGCCCCCGGTTCACTAAACAGTGCGCGAAAGGGAGCTGACACTAGCCCTACTGGACCCCAGGGAAAGCATATCCACTCCAGCTCTCTAAAGGTAGGGAGCCTGGGTGGATTTAAATTTAAATAAAACAGTAATTACTTGAGAGTGAGTGAGTGTGTGTGTCTGTGTGAGTCTGTCTGAGTCTTTCTGAGTGTGTCTGTGAGTATGTCTGTGAGTGTGTGTGTCTGTCAGAGTGTTAGTCTGAGTGTCTATCTCTGTGTCTGTCTGTCTGTTAGGTAGTCTGAGTTTATGTCTGTGGGTGTGTGTGTGTGTCGGTCAGTGAGTGTGTGTGTTCCCTCCAATCACATGGGAAGATTTTTTTTTACTTACCTTTTTTCCCATGCCATGGCTGGCCCCACCTCCATCCCTGAAATACTCAATCTTGACGATCTCAGCCAATCCAATGCTACCCCATAGGAAAGCATTTGGAGACTATTGCGCATGCATTGCAAAATACCACTGCGCCAATTTAACTTCTCATAGAGATGCATTGAATCAATGCATCCGTATAGGGAACATTAACATAGGTGCTGCACAGTGTGAAGCACTGACCCAGGAAGCACCTTTAGCGGCTGTCTGAGTAACTGTCGCTAGATGTGTCACCAGGCAGCAATGTAAACACTGCCTTTTGTCTGAAAAAGTAAGTGTTTACATTTAAAAGCATTCAGGGACAGGATATTGACTTCAGAACACCTACATTAACTGAAAAATGCAATAAGTTGTGAGTTGTATATTAGGAAAATTAGGAGAAAAATGACCAGTTGCATCTGTATATATGTGTTTTTCCATAGTTTGGACCTTTTGGTTGGCTGCTTTGGTCCCTGATTCCTGGGACACGTTAAAAAAAAAGCCACAAATGTCTTTGTAAAGGCAGCAGTTGTACACATTGAAAGCAGAGGTGTTGATACCTGCCTGGGAGAGGAACAGAAGAGGCAAAGGTAGAGGGGACGATACCTGCCTGGAGGAAGAGAGCTGCAGCCTGGTCCAGTGCAAGAAGCCATCTGAGATAGGTCTGATGTGCTCCAGAGTAGCAGAGAGGAAGCTGACCTGACTGAGGTACTTATTTGGGGTACAGCAGCTTTGTCACAGTGACCTAAAGAGGATTGCCGTCATGTGCTGCATGTTTCTTCAATGTGGGGTTGAGCATCAAAGAGTTTTTTTTCACAGGTAGATTTATTTTGTAATTTAATCAGGGGAAGGACATTTTGCACTGATGGTGGGGATATTTATATGAATTTGTAATTTAATGATGATATGACTTGAGAAAGGTCATCTTTATTGGCCAAAACATTATTATCTTGTGTTTATTCCACTAAAAAGTTTGCAGTTTGATGGAATCTGTTTGACTGGACTCCATATGCATGTATGTGTGTAACTGTAACTGTGTGTGTCTGTGTGACTATGTGCCAGGTCCCATGTGTGTCTCTTTCTCCTTCCAGTCCCTTTTTTGTGTCTCTTCCCCAGCTTCTTTTGTGTTTTTCTTCCCCATACCATTTGTATGTCTCTTTCTTCCCTTTCCCTAGCTTCTCTATGTATCTCTTTCTCACTAGCACTTTGTCTCTCCTATCCCAGCCCTCTGTGTGCCTCTCAACATCAACTCCATTTCTCTTTTGCTCCCTCAGCCTGCTCCTCTGTGTGTGTCTTTTCCAGTTTCCATCCTGTCTGTGTATCTTCCCCCCTCTTCTCCTTTGTAGAATGGCCATGTGGACTGCAGTAGAGGATCTTCTTTATTCCCTACCTGGTTTGACATTTGCCCGTTTCTCCCAGCGAGCAGCTTCCTGTCAGACCTGGTAGAGGATAAAGAAGATCATCTAGCATGGTCTATGAGGCCAATATGCATTGAGTGACCCATACAGACCCTTAGGTATCTGTCTGTGCCGCCATATGGTTGTGCCAGTCTTGGTAGTGGTTATGGTGCATAAATTATCCATTTAATTCCTAGAATGATCCGTGATGTAATAATAACCAGTGACAGAACTAATGTAGAGAGGGCCTTGGTTCTAAGGGGGGCACAGGCAGATCCCCATCTGTCATACATCTCCCATAATGCTTTGACAGCTTGGTATCTACAATTTGCCTATACTTGCAGGGTTGTATTTGTGAACACTGTGCAATGTTTGTGGGTTTAATGTAAGCATATATTTGTATGGAGGGTTGTAATTGTGTGTAATGTTGTCATAATAATGCAGTTGTGTATTCGTATGTAGTGTTGCCATTTAAAAGCAGGCATGCATCTGTGTATAGTGTTGGTATTTGAATGCTCTGATGTATGTACATATACACATACACTTCACAAACTGACACAGATACAAACTGGCACATAGTTACCCATACACACTGAAACACACACATACTCACATACATGCCTGACACATAGATAGAGACGTACAGACACAACGCATATAGATTTCAGACAGACTTGCAGATACACACACACCCAGATATAAACTGTAAGAAAGTAGTAAAAAAGTAGTACGGAAACTGATCCAAGCAGAAAAAACACTAGACTCCGGGGATACAGTCCCAGTATAGAATTCTGTACCTGCCTATGAGAATCATTGGATGTATGCATAGAGCTTGGCGCGCATGCACATCAGGTCCTCATCTATGTGGAACATTGGATTGGACCATCACAGGACGAAGCCATGCCGCCTCGATGATTTTGCAGGAGGAGAGGCAGTGATCAGTATTGAGGGAGTTTTATAGTTGGAAACAGGTAAGTAAAAAATGATTTTAAAATATTTTTTCTTCAGACCAGCGGAATGGGGCTGGATATTACTAGGGACAGGGGCACTATAAGGTTAGGAATACAGATTTGTATTCCTTTAAGTATGTGTGTTTGAGAGTCTATGTGTGAATATGAATGTGTGTTTGTGTACATGAGTCTGTGTATATGAGTACGAGTCTGTTTATTAGTTTGTGTCTCTGTTTGGGTGTAGTCTGTGTATGTATATGAATGTGTTTGTGTGAATATGAATGTCTGTATATAACTGTATGTATGCGCGTTAAATTTTTCTAAATAAAGGTGGTTGTGGGGTTCATAGTGAGAAACATTTTTTTTTTATAAAGTCTAGAAGTAGGGGTGATGCCAATATATATTTCCAGGTGTCATCTAACCTAGGTACACGTCTGGCTATGGCAATAGTCCTTGTGCTGTTACTTTAACCCCTTAAGGACACATGACATGTGGGACATGTCATGATTCCCTTTTATTCCAGAAGTTTGGTCCTTAAGGGGTTAAACAAAAAACACTGCTTGTTGAAGATAAAAGTAAGTTAATGGACCAAATTAGTAATACTTACTGCAGATCCATTTTAGCCATTACAACTGATGTAAAGTGTAAATGAAAAGTATTTACAGTGGTCTATGCATGAACATTGTGCATTAAAAGTCTTTTTATATGTACAGTGTTTCGTATTAGCATACCACAACCAGAATAACTCTAGTGGATGTTTACTCATCTTTGAGAAGTTTGGATAATGATTTCATCTTATTTACCTCTGAATATTGTAATTGCTATTAATATTAGTTGTGTTATTATTATCTGTGCAGGTTTAGTCACTTTCTAAAATATGTTTAAGTAGCTCTTCAGGAGTAGCAAAAATAATTCCAGAGTACCAGCGTACGTATCCACATCTTATAGAAATGTTATATAACTGCATTTATCTTTAACATCTTTACTTGACATTTACAGCAAATATGTGCTTTCATGTTCCATTCAGATAAGAGTTAAACCTTTTACTCTTTTAAGCATGTAGTACTGTTATCTTTCACACCTTCTCAAACTAGCGCACAAGCACAAATTCAATATCTTTTATTTTTTCACATACTTTCAAACACACTGTCAAATAGATTTATTTGTAGTTGATCATCTAAATAATATTTGTCTTAGGAACCTACATTCTTATACATACATTAGACCATATTATTTACTCTGATTTTTATATTTGTAAGCATTTATAGATGCCATATTTATAGTACAAAACATTTGTAGCAGTTGCTTTTTTTTCTTACTTGCTTGTCTTCAATACTATACTTTTAGGCTTTTATCTTCTAAATTAGTGGGGTCCCTCAGCGGGCTCCTGCTGAAGCTTAACAATGGTATTCAAAACTCTATAAGGTAAGGAGGTCAAATGAGGAAGCATCTCACAAACAGAGATGAAACTCTTTGGTTTCGTTGAAACTAAGGAAATATGAATAGGAAGTCTAAAATTACTCAGTATACACAGTACGTACAAATAATCAGTTCACAAAATGACTTATGTCTGAGAAATGCAGCCTGACCTCTGAACTTTAAATGGTTAAATAGACTGGATGGTCATTGAATGGTCATGACCAGGCATAGGCAACCTTCGGCACTCCAGATGCTTTGGACTACACATACCATGATGCTTTGCCAGCATTATGGGTATAAGAGCATTCTGGGGGATGTAGTCCACAACATCTGGTGTGCCAAAGGTTGCCTATCCCTGGTCATGACCATGACCTTCTTTTATTGACTCTAAATATAATGTGAGAGGTTTTATACTGGATGTCTTATACAAAACCTTCCATGGACCACTGACATTTGAGTTATTTTTTCACATAGGTATCTGCTGGGCTTCTGGCTCATATGAATGCTCTGTTTTTTTTTTTATTATTTACTAGGCAACACTAGGGGTGTGTATTCAGGTGTAGGTAATGTAGATGAGAAAAACAGACAAACAAACAGAAACAAAACACTAGGTGCCTGGGGTTATTCAGAACCAAGTTGTATGTTTATTTAAATTTATAATAGCAGGTCAACATACATTGGATAGGAGAAAGAGAATAATGGAAAGTGGGAGAAAATTGGAGGGGTAATGCTGTAGCCATTATTAAACCACACACAAAGCAAACATTACATATGAATGCATACATATGAACCTTGTAAATGCAATATATAAATATGGTGATTATGGATTTATTTAATAAGCACAGACATTGAGTAAATTATAAATCACATGGCCAAATATAGGATTAACTACCTGATTTGGAAATATTCGCCAACTCAACTGTTCTTACAGCTTGTTTATAGAAGCCTGAATTTTGCAATTTGGTTTTCAGTTCACTGAAGTTTCGTTTTTAATGAATCAAGGTTACATTTCTTGGCTAAATTTTTGTCATTTTTATGTTCTTTATTCAGTTTTATTAGTGAATCGGTTTACTTATTGAGCTATAAAACCTTACTTTGATTTATCAGTATATTCTTCAAATGCAATTTGGGTATAACAATTAATTTTGTAAATGCACATGTTTCTACCACCTAATGGAACAGTACTTAATGCATTAAACAGTGAATTGTTGTAAACTGAAAGGAATTCACAAAATTTAGGACAAAATATCTTAGGTGGCACATTTTTCCAGTTCACTGTTAGTAAATACATCCTTAAGTTAATATTTTGGCCATTATTATGGTATGAGTGGATGTTGATTTTTTATTATTTCTGTTTTAAAAATGTTGCATTTTTATTATTCAATAGCAAGATATGTTGTATTTTGTTTTATTAAATGTGTGACCTCCATCCTCCCCTGACCTCAATCCTATTGAGAAACTTTGGAGCCTCCTCAAGCAAAAGATCTATGAGTGTGAGAGGCAGTTTACATCCAAACAGCAGCTCTGGGAGGCTGTTCTGACATCTTGCAAACAAATTCAAGGAGAAACTGTCCACAAACTCACAAGTTCAATGGATGCAAGACTTGTGAAGCTGCTATCAAATAAGGGGTCCTATGTTAAAATGTTTAAAAAGTTAAAATGTTGTTATAAGTTTGATTGAAATAGCTTTTGATTTCAGTAAATATGCTGCAAACACAACAAATGCCAATTTTCCGCTCTTTACAACCTATAAAGTGTTTTGAAACTTACTGTGCGTAATAATTTGGAACAGTGCATTGAAAGTTTTTTATGTTTAAAAAAAATGTAAAAATTAGAGAGGTTTGTGCAATAATATTTGAATTGTACTCTTAATAGTTGATAACATGAGAATTATGCTGACTGTTATTTACATCAATTATTTAGGTAAATTAGAAAAATATCATTTGCATAATAATTTGGAACAGGGTGTATAGTGGTCTAACTTTAAAATGGGCATCTAATATATTTGGCCATGTTAGTTCTTTAAAAAACCTGGAAAACTGGTACATGGGGTACTGTTATATTTGTGAAACAATGTTAAACAAAAAAGTGGCTGGACAAAAGTGGTAAGTGGTGTCTTTCAGAGTTCTTCTATTTAACCCCTAAAGGACTGAGCCAAATGTTCACGTTCAAGACAAATCGTAAACAAAACCTTTGCGCTATATGTCTTTTCAGGCTTAATTCACCTCTTTCATATTATGTGCACCCACACTTATTATGTATCATTTTATTCAGGGGAAACAGGGCTTTCATTTAACATCAAATATTTAGGTGTGAAACATAATTTAATATGAATAAAATATAAAAATATTTGAGAAAATAAGATTTTGTAAAACATTTTTTAGTTCTACATGACATTTTAACTGTGAATGTCATAATACTGTTTGCTTCTACTGCAATAAAATACACCTATTTGTATTCAGCGATGTCTCACGTGTAAAACAGTACCCACTATGTACAGGTTTGATGGTGTTTTGGGAAGTCACAGGGTCAAATATAGCATGTTACATTTTTCAGTTTTTTCACATTGAAGTTCGCCAGATTGGTTATGTTGCCTTTGAGATCGTATGGTAGCCCAGGAATGAAAATTACCCCCCATGATGGCATACATTTTGCAATAGTAGACAACCCAATTGTATTGCAAATGGGGTATGTCCAGTTTTTTTAGTAGCCACTTGGTCACAAACACTGGCCAAATTTAGTGTTAATATTTGTTTGTGTGTGAAAAATGCAAAAAACTAATTTGAACGCCAATTTTGGCCAGAGTTTGTGACTAAGTGGCTACTAAAAAAGACTGGACATACCCCATTTGCAATACCGTTGGTTGTCTACTATTGGAAATGGTAGCCATCATGGGGGTAATTTTCATTCCTGGGCTACCATATGGTCTCAAAGGCAACGTAACCAATCTGACGAATTTCAATGTAAAAAAACTGAAACACAAGCCAAATATTGGACTGTGTAACTTTTGAAAACAGCATAAAACCTGTACATGAGAAACATAGAAACATAGAATGTGATGGCAGATAAGAACCATTCGGCCCATCTAGTATGCCCAATTTTCTAAATACTTTCATTAGTCCCTGGTCTTATCTTAAAGTTAGGATAGCCTTATGCCTATCCCACACATGCTTAAACTCCTTTACGGGGTTAACCTCTACCACTTCAGCTGGAAGGCTATTCTATGCATCCACTACCCTCTCAGTAAAGTAATACTTCCGGATATTATTTTTAAACCTTTGTCCCTCTAATTTAAGACTATGTCCTCTTGTTGTGGTAGTTTTTATTCTTTTAAATATAGTCTCCTCCTTTACTGTGTTGATTCCCTTTCTATCACATCCCCCCTTTCTCGTCTCTCCTCCAAGCTATACATGTTAAGATCCTTTAACCTTTCCTGGTAAGTTTTATCCTGCAATCCATGAACCAGTTTAGTAGCCCTTCTCTGAACTCTCTCTAAGGTATCAATATCCTTCTGAAGATACGGTCTCCAGTACTGCGTACAATACTCCTAGTGAGGTCTCATCAGTGTTCTGTACAATGGCATGAGCACTTCCCTCTTTCTACTGCTAATACCTCTCCCTATACAACCAAGCATTCTGCTAGCATTTCCTGCTGCTCTATTACATTGTCTGCCTACCTTTAAGTCATCAGAAATAATCACCCCTAAATCCCTTTCCTCAGATGTTGAGGTTAGGACTCTATCAAATATTCTGTACTCTGCCCTTGGGTTTTTACGTCCAAGATGCATTATCTTGCACTTATCCACTTTAAATGTCAGTTGCCACAACTGACCAATTTTCTACTTTACCTAAATCATTAGCCATTTGGCTTATCCCTCCTGGAACATCAACCCTGTTACATATCTTAGTATCATCAGCAAAAAGACATACCTTACCATTAAGACCTTCTGCAATATCACTAATAAAAATATTAAAGAGAATGGGTCCAAGTACAGATCCCTGAGGTACCCCACTGGTGACAAGCCCAAGCTTCAATTATACTCCATTGACTACAACCCTCTGTTGCCTGTCACTCAGCCACTGCCTTACCCATTCAACCATATTGGAATCCAAACTTAAAGATTGTAGTTTATTGATAAGCCTTCTATGTGCAACAGTGTCAAAAGCCTTACTGAAATCTAGGTAAGCAATGTGTACTGCACCACCCTGATCTATAATTTTAGTTACCCAATCAAAAAAATCAATAAGATTAGTTTGGCATGATCTCCCTGAAGTAAATCCATGTTGTCTCTGATCTTGAAATCCATGTGTTTTTAGTTGTTCAACAATCCTATCCTTTAACATGGTTTCCATCACTTTCCCCACTACTGAAGTAAGGCTTACTGGCCTATAGTTGCCCGACTCCTCCCTATTACCTTTCTTGTGAATGGGCACAACATTCGTCAACTTCCAATCTTCTGGGACTACTCCTGTTATGAATGATTTGTTAAATAAATCTGTTAATGGTTTTGCTAGTACACCACTAATAGCTTTGGGTGTATTCCATCAGGTCCCATTGACTTATTTGTCTTTACTTTTGACAGTTGAAATAGAACCTCTTCCTCTGTATACTCACGTGTAATAAATGACTCAGTTATCCTTTTTCTTAACTGAGGTCCCTTTCCTTCATTTTCATCTGTAAATACCGAACAAAAATATTCATTGAGTCAGTCAGCTAGACCTTTATCCTCTTCTACATACCTTCCTTCTTTTGTTTTCAATCTAACTGATACTTGTTTTACTTTTCTTTTCTCATTTATGTATCTAAAAAAAGTTTTGTCCCCCTTTTTTTACTGACTGTGCAATTTTCTCTTCTGTGTGTGATTTGGAAGCTCTTATAACTTGCTTAGCCTCTTTCTGCCTAATCTTATAGATCATTCTGTCTTCCTCACTCTGTTTTTTTTTATAATTACTAAATGCAAACTTTTTGTTTTTTACTATTTTAGCCACATCTGCGGAGTACCACAGTGGTTTCTTGAATTTTTTCTTTTACTGACGAGCCTAATGCAATTTTCTGTTGCCTTCAGTAGTGCAACTTTTAAATAATCCCATTTCTCTTGGACTCAATTTAAATTGCTCCAGTCTGATAATGACTCCTTTACACATAATCTAATTTTAGAAAAGTCTGCTTTTCTAAAGTCTAAAACTTTTGTTTTTGTGTGGTGTGACTCAGTCACTGGATCCTAAACTTTCACCTACAGTAATATCGGATACCAAATCTCCATTTGTTAACACTAAATCTAGTATGGCCTCTTTTCGAGTTGGCTCCTCAACGACTTGTTTTAGAGACAATCCCAGTAGGGAGTTTAGAATATGTGTGCTTCTATGTATGTGTATATATGTGTATGTATGTATATGTGTATATATATATACACTTAGATCATATATATAATAAATATATATTTATATATATATATGATCTAAGTACATATAATTGCATTTTACACTGTATTAATCTTTTTTTTTTTTTTTTTTTTTTTACAGGCAGCAGGTGGAGTACCTGTAATTACAGGCACTCCCCCTGCTGGCACTGCTGACACTATGCCATCTATGTGATCGTGAGGTCTTCGCAAGGACCTCGCGATCACATGGCCCAGGAGGGCCGGAAGGGAAGCAGGGGGACTCCCTGGGATGCCAGGTGAGTCCTCACACCGCGACCGCCCGCGTGGGATCGCCTGGGACCTGGTAAGTAGAAAGGATGGCGGGGATGTGCTATGCAGCCCGCCGGCGTTTAGAGTCAGGTCTCTAAGGACGGCATAGGACGCCCGCTGTCCTTAAGGGGTTAATATATTTAAAAATGATATTACAAATAAGCATTGAAAGTCATGTTTCATTGTTTGCAGATAGTAAACAAATGTGAGAAAGATATTACTTTGCAGCAGACTGATTTAGATAGATTTGGGGACTGGGGACTGAAATGACAGATGAAGTTTAATGTAGAAAAAAGTTATGCACTTTGCAGTAAAGAATGCACAAGCAGTTTACACCCTAAATGGTAGTGAATCAGGTGTAGCAGCACACAAGAAGGATTTGGGAATTGTTATAGATAACAAACGAAGTAAGAATGTGCAATATCTATCAGCTGTTGCTAAAACCAGTAAGACACCTGTTCTTTAGAAGGCACTTGAAAAAGTGTAGAGGTGGGCTGCAAAATTAATAAAAAATAATGGAACATTTTAGTTATGAATAAAGGTTAACACAATTAAAAGTCACCTCAGAGGGGAAAATATAGCATTATAGAAATACATTCAGGGCCAATACAAGCCATTGTCTGGAAATCTGTTCATAAACTATACATAGGACACAAGCTCATGCATTTAGACTAGAAGAAAGGAGATTTAGTCTAAGGCAAAAAAAAGGTTTCTTTACTGTAAGAACAATAAGGATATGGAATGCTCACCTGAAGAATGGGTTTTATCAGAGTCTATACAGATGTTTAAACAGCAACTGGATGCATACTTGCTAAAAAAAATAATATTCTGGGATATAATTATTAATTTGTGAGGTAATAGCTTTTTTATCCAATAATAAATCTGACTGCCATTCTGGGGTCAAGAATGAATTTTGCCCTATTTGTTGCAAAATTGGAATTACTTAAAACTGTTTTTTTTGCCTTCTTTTATATCAACAGCAATAACTGAAAGGCTGAACTTGATGGACACATGTTTTTTTTCAGCCTGTGTAACTATGTAACTCATATGAGGGTTATTAAATGTAATGTGAAAATGGAGTTCATGTGTGCGAACAAGCACAAATAAAAGATGAACCACTAAATAGGGTCTGCATTTGTGATAAAGTGGCTTAACCAAACATCTCAAAATACTCCATTTGAAATACTCTGGGTTGCCTGCTTTTGAAAATGGTTTGCCATGATGAGGTAAATGTTATTACCCAGGCTGCCACACTCTTTCAAATTCGACAGAGGTTCAGGAAATCACGTTATAAAATTTCCGGCTATGAAGGCTGAAACGGGCAAGCCCTATACCCCTTTGACCCTTTACCTTTCCAAAATCCCATAAAATATTTATACATGGGAGGTACTGTTTTACTTATGAGACATTGTTGAACACAAATATTAGTGTTTTAGAGCACTAAAATGTATAATGGTGATGATATAATTAGTGAAAGTGCTGTTTGTGTGTCAAAAATGCAAAAAACTAATATGAACACTAATTTTGCACAAAGTTTATGACTAAGTGGCTATTGAAAAAAGACTGGACCCCATTTTGACCCTGGGTTTTTTACTTTTGCAAGTAGTATATAATGATGGGGGTAATTTTCATTCCTGGGCAGCCCTATGTTCTGAAAGGCAACATACGCACAGCGAACCAATCTGGCACATTTTAATGTGTAAGAACTGAACTGGACAAGCCTTATATTTGACTATAAGTATAACTTTCCAAAACACTACAAAATCTGTACATGGGGGGTATTTTTGTACTCATGAAACATCGCCGAACACAAACATGTGTATTTTATTGCAATAAAAGCTAACAGTATTATGACACTCACAGTTAAAATGTTATGCAGAACTTAAAAACTAACAAAATTTCTTAATTCCTCAAAATGTTTTGATTTTATTCATATAAAATTATGTTTCAAACATGAATATTAGATGTGAAATGGAAGCCACGTTTCTCTTGAACAAAATTATATAGAAGAAGTGTGGGTGCACTTAATATGAAAGAGGTAAATTATGGTTGAACAGACTTACAGCGCAAATTCTAGGTCTTGTTTTGATTAGAACATGTACAATTGCCTTTGTCCTTATAGGATTAAGCTAAAGTTGTTTTGATGCCTTAAATTTCCCTTTAAGACATTTGACATAACTTTTTGGTGTTTTGTAACTTTGTATAGGTAAATGTATGTGTGTTAGGGTACATCATATACATGACTCTTCAATTTAATTTTAAGGATATTTAATCATTTGTACAAATTATAACAAGTTAAAATGGGAGCTAGTAAATCCTTCAAGGGACACTAAAGGCACCCAGACCACTTCAACTCCTTGAAGTGGTCTGGGTGCACTGTCCCTATTGCATTTAGTGCTGCAACGTTAAACATGGCAGTTCCAGAGAAACTGCAATGTTTACATTGCAGCACTACATCTGCCTCCAGTGGCAGTCCATCAGACATCCACTGGAGGAACTTCCTGGCTGTTAACAGAGTTTTGGTCTGGTAACTGATGCTGGACGCCCTCAGGCTCTGCATGAGGACAATCCAGCATCTGCTATTTCCCCATCAGAAAGTGATGATTATTAATAGTATTATTGTCATTTATATAGCGACAACAGATTCCATAGTTTTCCTATGGGGAGATCTAATGCAGTCGCTGCAGTCGCTCATGAGTGCTGGCTCATTAAGAGATGTTGGAGGAGGTGGAGCCATGACCCAGAACTGAGGGTCAGCGTTGGGATCAGTTTTTAACCCTTTATGGTGGTGAGTGGGGGAGGAGGGGGAAAGGACAACCAAGGAGGTGGGGGGAGGAGGGGAAACGGACCACTATGGGGGGGAAGAGGGTAAGGACCACTGAGGGGGGAAAAAGGGGAAGGAACACTAAGGGGGGGGAGGACCACTAAGGGGGGGGGGGTGAGAAGACCTCCAAGGAGGGACTGCAGAGGGGCAGGGGGCCAAGGGAGGGCACTAAAGGACAGAAGGGGAGAACACTGCTAAAAAAAATAAAGAGCTGCTCCCCTCTCATTCCCTATCCTACCCCACAAACCCTCTCTTTTACACTACACACATATACAATGCATCCCTACTCACACACAGACACACCGAAACACACAATGCATCCCTTACGCCCACACACACTGATTCTCTTACACACACAGAAACAAAATGCATCTCTTACACACACTCAATGTACCCCTTACAGACACACACTGCATTAAATTACATACACAGAAACACACCTTGCATCCCTTACACACACTCTCCCAGAAACATACAATGCATTCCTTACACACAAACACACACTACATCCCTTACAGAAATTGGTATCCCTATACCATGCATAGGCAACCTTCGGCACTCCAGATGTTTTGGACTACACCCCCAATGATGCTTTGCCAGCATTATGGGTGTAAGAGCATTATGGGAGATGCAGTCCAAAACATCTGGACTGCCGAAGGTTGCCTATCCCTGCCCTATACACTACATTCCATAAGAATAGTGATGTACCGAACTGTTCGCTGGTGAATAGTTCCCGGCGAACATAGCGTGTTCGCGTTCGCCGCCGCGGGCGAACACATGGGCAGTTCGATCCGCCCCCTATTCGACATCATTGAGCAAACTTTGACCCTGTGCCTCACGGTCAGCAGACACATTCCAGCAAATTAGCAGCAGACCCTCCCTTCCACACCCTCCCACCTCCCTCCCAGCATCCATTTTAGATTCATTCTGAAGCTGCATGCTTAGTGAGAGGAGGGAAAGTGTAGCTGCTGCTGATTAGATAGGGAAATTGATAGCTAGGCTAGAGTATTCAGTGTCCACTACAGTCCTGAAGGACTCATCTGATCTCTGCTGTAAGAACAGCGACCCAAAAAGCCCTTTTTAGGGATAGAACATCAGTCTGCTTTTTTTTTTTTTTCTGTGTAATGTAATTGCAGTTGCCTGCCTGCCAGCTTCTGTGTCAGGCTCACAGTGCATACTGTGCCCATTTGCCCAGTGCCACCACTCACTCACTGGTGTCACAATAGCTTAAGCTTGACATTTAAAAATATTTTTTTTTTCACTGTAATAAATTGAATAGCAGTTAGTTGTCTGCCAGCGTCTGTGTCAGGCTCAGTGGATACTGTGCCCATTTGCCCAGTGCCACCACTCATATCTGGTTTCACAATAGCTTATGCTTGACATTTAAAAATATTTTTTTTTTCACTGTAATAAATTGAATAGCAGTTAGTTGTATGCCAGCTTCTGTGTCAGGCTCAGTGGATACTGTGCCCATTTGCCCAGTGCCACCACTCATATCTGGTTTCACAATAGCTTATGCTTGACATTTAAAAATATTTTTTTTTTCACTGTAATAGATTGAATAGCAGTTAGTTGCCTGCCAGCTTCTGTGTCAGGCTCACAGTGGATACTGTGCCCATTTGCCCAGTCAGTGCCACCACTCATATCTGGTGTCTCTATAGCGTGCTTTTACAAAGAAAAAAAGTTTTCCAGTGTAAGCTAATAGCAGTCAGTGTCCTTAAAGCGGGTGTGTCAGGCCTTCAGCGTGTGCCCTGCAGACCCCTGTCAGTGTACTTTGACAGTTGCTACTCATATCTGGTGTCTCTATAGCGTGCTTTTACAAAGAAAAAAGTTTTCCAGTGTAAGTTAATAGCAGTCAGTGTCCTTAAAGCGGGTGTGTCAGGCCTTCAGCGTGTGCCCTGCAGACCCCTGCCAGTGTACTTTGACAGTTGCCACTCATATCTGGTGTCTCTATAGCGTGCTTTTACAAAGAAAAAATGTTTTCCAGTGTAAGCTTATAGCAGTCAGTGTCCTTAAAGCGGGTGTGTCAGGCCTTCAGCGTGTGCTCTGCAAACCCCTGCCAGTGTACTTTGACAGTTGCCACTCATATCTGGTGTCTCTATAGCGAGCTTTTACAAAGAAAAAAAGTTTTCCAGTGTAACCTAATAGCAGTCAGTGTCCTTAAAGCGGGTGTGTCAGGCCTTCAGCGTGTGCCCTGCAGACCCCTGCCAGTGTACTTTGACAGTTGCCACTCATATCTGGTGTCTCTATAGCGTGCTTTTACAAAGAAAAAAAGTTTTCCAGTGTAAGCTAATAGCAGTCAGTGTCCTTAAAGCGGGTGTGTCAGGCCTTCAGCATGTGCTCTGCAGACCCCTGCCAGTGTACTTTGACAGTTGCCACTCATATCTGGTGTCTCTATAGCGTGCATTTACAAAGGTAAAAAGTTTTCCAGTGTAAGCTAATAGCAGTCAGTGTCCTTAAAGCGGGTGTGTCAGGCCTTCAGCGTGTGCCCTGCAGACCCCTGCCAGTGTACTTTGACAGTTGCCACTCATATCTGGTGTCTCTATAGCGTGCTTTTACAAAGAAAAAAAGTTTTCCAGTGTAAGCTAATAGCAGTCAGTGTCCTTAAAGCGGGTGTGTCAGGCCTTCAGCGTGTGCCCTGCAGACCCTGCCAGTGTACTTTGACAGTTGCCACTCATATCTGGTGTCTCTATAGCATGCTTTTACAAAGAAAAAAAGTTTTCCAGTGTAAGCTAATAGCAGTCAGTGTCCTTAAAGCAGGTGTGTCAGGCCTTCAGCGTGTGCTCTGCAGACCCCTACCAGTGTACTTTGACAGTTGCCACTCATATCTGGTGTCTCTATAGCGTGCTTTTACAAAGAAAAAAAGTTTTCCAGTGTAAGCTAATAGCAGTCAGTGTCCTTAAAGCGGGTGTGTCAGGCCTTCAGCGTGTGCTCTGCAGACCCCTGCCAATGTACTTTGACAGTTGCCACTCATATCTGGTGTCTCTATAGCGTGCTTTTACAAAAGAAAAAATGTTTTCCAGTGTAAGCTAATAGCAGTCAGTGTCCTTAAAGCGGGTGTGTCAGGCCTTCAGCGTGTGCTCTGCAGACCCCTGCCAGTGTACTTTGACAGTTGCCACTCATATCTGGTGTCTCTATAGCGAGCTTTTACAAAGAAAAAAAGTTTTCCAGTGTAACCTAATAGCAGTCAGTGTCCTTAAAGCGGGTGTATCAGGCCTTCAGCATGTGCTCTGCAGACCTCTGCCAGTGCACATTGCCACTCATATCTGGTGTCACAATAGCATGCATTTAAAACCAAAAAACTTTTTTCACTGTTATAGACTGAATAGCAGTTAGTTGTCTTCAAGCGGGTGTGTCAGGCCTACAGCGTGTACTCTGCCAACCTCTGCCACTGCACAGTGCCACTCATATCTGGTCTATGTCTCCGGCAGGCAGCATTACACGCATGGACGTACGGTGTGATGATGATCATGTTGTACCCGCTGCTGCTTCCTTTGCTGAGTTGTCAGATACAAGTGAAGAGGTTGATGATGACGATGTGTCCATGGATGTCATGTGGGTGCCCGCTAGAAGAGAAGAAGAACAGGGGGAAAGTTCAGATGGGGAGACAGAGAGGAGGAGGAGACGAGTTGGAAGCAGGGGGAGGTCGTCGCAAGGAGCTAGTGGCATAGTCAGACAGCATGCATCGGCTTCCGGGGTCAGCCCGACAGCACGCCAATCAATGCATGCTGTGTCCACCACCAGAATGCTGTCATTGCAGAGCTCAGCAGTGTGGCATTTTTTTTTGTGTGTCTGCCTGTGACAACAGCGATGCCATTTGCAACCTGTGCCAAAAGAAACTGAGTCGTGGGCAGTCCAACACCCACCTAGGTACAACTGCTTTGCGTAGGCACATGATCGCACATCACAAACGCCTATGGGATCAACACATGAGTACAAGCAGCACACAAACTCAAAGCCGCCATCCTCCTCCTGGTCCAGCATCTTCAGCCACGTCAACCACTGCTGTCCTCCTTGCCCCCTCTCAACCATCCGCCACTCCGTCTCTCGCCTTGAGCAGTTCCCGCCCATCTGCTCACAGTCAGGTGTCTGTCAAGGACATGTTTGTGCGTAAGAAGCCAATGTCACAAAGTCATCCCCTTGCCCAGCGTGTGACAGTTGGCTTGTCCGAACTATTAGCCCGACAGCATTTTTCGTTGATATGCATTTTTATTTCTTCTTAGATAACAAATAAATTCTGAGACGACATTGGCAAGGTTATTCACTTGTGTGATCTGTCATGAATTGTCATTTGAATGTTAATTTAAACTGTGGGGCACAAGAACTTGAATCGAAAACATCTTTAAGCCAACTATGTTTTCACTAAGCTTAGTGAATAACTAACATTAACGAGTCGGATTAAACGCACTCTGCACTCGAGGTATGATCTGTTTAAACGACCCCACTCGGGCCCTAAATGGTAAAACGTTTCAAATGGGCATACGAAAGGTACACATAGCAATTAAAATCAGAAAATATGTAAAACATTTTTAGATATACTGGAAATTAGTACACCAATATGATTAAGCACTGTACTTTCTGTACTTTCCGGATTCATGTTTGCACGTTTTTTTAAAGAATTTAGACCTGAGAGTCTCCGTAAGCAGGGTTGACCTGTTAGTCCTGTTTTCCATTCAAGTTGTGCATGATGTCCCGGTTAGGTTTCCAGGGACAGGGACAAATGTTTCCAGGGACAAATGTTGGAGCCTCGGTGTTGCCCCAATATGGAGGGAGCGTGGAGTTTGTTGGAGGCTTCGATGTGAGTAGCGAGTCCGGGGGGAAACCCAGTTGCCCCAGGATTCCCTCTGCCTCCAGCATGTTGCGTATGGTATGCCTGGCGTACGCATGGCGACTTCTCGCTTCAGTAGTTAGGACACGCCCCCCTAGCCCGCCAGCTTTTACCATACAAGCTGGTGGAGTCTGAGGCGTTCAAAAAATTTGTAGCTATTGGGACACCGCAGTGAAAGGTACCCGGCCGAAATTTATTTTCAAAAAAGGCAATCCCCAATCTGTACTCGATTGTGCAAAAGGAAGTAATGGCATGTCTGGCACACAGTGTTGGGGCAAGGGTCCATCTGACCACTGATACCTGGTCTGCAAAGCATGGTCAGGGCAGGTATATCACTTACACTGCGCATTGGGTAAACCTGCTGACGGCTGGCAAGCATGGAATGCGTGGCTCTGCAGAGGAGTTGGTGACACCACCACGACTTGCAGGCAGTCCTGCTGCCACCTCCTCTACTCCTCCTACTCCATCCTCTTCCATAACCTCCTCGGCTGAGTCCTCTACTACTGCTGCGTCTTGCTCCACATCAACGGCATCCCAAAGCTCCCCAGGTGCTATTCCACATCCCTATTCTGCTGTGTGTCAGTGTGTATCATGGTCTCTGAGGACAGGTGTGAATCCATATCTGCCAAGTGACCCTATGTAGGGGTAACAGTCTCTATTCTGCTCTGTGTCAGTGTGTATCATGGGCTCTGAGGACAGGTGTCAATCCATATCTGCCAAGTGACCCTATGTAGGGGTAACAGTCTCTATTCTGCTCTGTGTCAGTGTGTATCATGGGCTCTGAGGACAGGTGTTAATCCATATCTGCCAAGTGACCCTATGTAGGGGGAACAGTCCCTATTCTGCTCTGTGTCAGTGTGTATCAGGGGCTTTGAGGACAGGTGTCAATCCATATCTGCCAAGTGACCCTATGTAGGGGGAACAGTCCCTATTCTGCTCTGTGTCAGTGTGTATCAGGGTCTCTGAGGACGAGTAACAGTCTCTATTCTGCTCTTTGTCAGTGTGTATCAGGGGCTTTTAGGACAGGTGTTAATCCATACCTGCCAAGTGACCCTATGTAGGGGGAACAGTCTCTATTCTGCTCTTTGTCAGTGTGTATCAGGGGCTTTGAGGACAGGTGTCAATCCATATCTGCCAAGTGACCCTATGTAGGGGGAACAGTCCCTATTCTGCACTGTGTGAGGCGGAGGAACGGGAAATGAGTAGCTCGGCATCCAACCTTGTGCAAATGGGGTCTTTCATGCTGCCGTGCCTCTTGAGGGACCCTCGTTAAAAAGGCTGAAGGAGAACGACCTGTGCTGGGTGTCCACGCTACCCCACGAAACCCCTGTATTTTTGCTATGAAGACCCCATGCTAGGGGACAGTGCATAAAAGCCGTGTGTGGCAGAATATAGTTCAGTTGTACTCCCAGATCTGTATGTCGTCCAGTTACTGGGGAGGAGGTTGGATATTCCCTTGGCAGTATCTTGTTCATGAGTTCCATTATTAAGGACCAAGCAGAGGAAAGTCCTGGTCAGGACAAGGGCTCCGCTACAATATCTAGTAGTTTTGTTTCTCTTTTCTATTCAGTATAGTCTGTCATATGAAGTAGTTTTGAATACCTAAAGGGACTGGATCCTGTTTTCTGAAATACATACTTCAGAGTGCTATTCTTCAACATGGAGCGAAAATATTGTTTTTAAGGCCTTTTTTTAAAATAAAATTAACTATTTATTTGGATATGTATGCATTTATGATATCACATTTCATCATATGATGCATGATTAAACTCAAGTTTTTTGAATAGCTGTAGCTGAAATCATAAAACAACCCTTCTAACCTTTTAGTATTAATTATTTTTTTATGAATTTGATGTACAATACTGAAAGTTACACGCACACTCATAATTAAACATTTACTGTAGCTTGGATACTTGAAAGAAAAAAAAAGCAGATTTGTTGGGAATGCCGTTTTAAACGATGTCAGTAAGTTTTCAAGTGATTATTTAAAGGGTTACTTCAACCATAAACCAGTGTTTTCATAAAACACGGGTTTGGTTAGAGTAAACCTTTCTGAGGTAGTTCACACCCCACTTCCCCAATAAAAAAAAAAATCAAATAAAACTCAAGCCTGCTCCTGTTTTTCAAATGTCACTTCCCCTCATCAGACAGGGAGGGAGGGCAAGGAGAATAAACTCAGTTGAGGATAGGAGCAGCACGGGCGGGGGGGGGGGGGGGGAAGGTAGGGGGAGGTATGAGTCGCCATTTGCTGTCTGGCACCAGCATGCTGAGTGTGTATGCATCAGATGCTAGTTTTGCACAGAATTAACATTAGCCAACTCAGAAGTTCTGGGCTGCTTAACAATGCTGCTGGAGGTGGAGTCCACCTCTGGTGGTTAAGGGGTTAATCTCTATATGTGCAGTGCTTCAAAGTGAATCACTACAGATACAGACTCCAGACACTATGACAACTTCAATTCAATTACGTGGTCATGGTGCTTGGTGTAACCCTTTAAGGGCCTCTAAATAAAGGAGTATGTTACACTTAAAAGAAGTCATACAGATGATAAGTTTAATAATGTAATTTTTGCATGGTAGGTGTATTAAAAGCAGCTGAGTCAATTGACGATTTTTGCAGAGCAACGTCGTTTTCTACTTCCAGTAGACATTACAGCTGAGGTATACATTTTATTAATATTAACAATGATTGATAACTTGTCATTTCAAGTATTTTTGTGCTCTGAATACGCAATATATATTATCAAGACAATTTTAAGCAATAATATTGTGACCCATGAAATTTTAACAACACCAGGATGTGTCATCCAGTTATTTAATTGATTAAACGAAGTAGAAGTGTATTTGTAACAATGTAACAAAATCTGCTTCTCATGTAAAATATTAGATATTTGCATAAACTGTTTGGGTTGGCTTTTTTGCATGTAACACAGCTGCACATATATATATATATATATATAATAAAATAAACTGGTTTGAATCAAAGTATATATTTGCTTCGTCTTGATAAAATATAATGCTGGAAATAGTTGCTTAAACTACAAAGTAAAATAGGAAAAAATATGAAATATTTGCTCATTTCAGTGGGAGAAAAAAATTGTGCCTTATAAGAAATAATATATATATTTTTTGCACATAAGTGTAAAATAAGTGCATATAAATAAAATGCAAAAAATACATTAAAGTGCACTATATCAATAATGCTAATGCAATTATGTGCAAATAATACAACAAAGCGCAACTGTGCAAAAACAGTCAACTTACATCAGTATATATCCACATACAATAGATTAGGCAGACAAATAGCTTCAATTTAGTATCCCATTTAAAAAAGAAAATGAAACAAAATAGGGCAATATTGCCAGTTCACATAAAGTCATAAACAAAGGAAGGAGACACACTCACAGACACAGACCAGTACACTCTGCTCTATCTATATTCACTCCATATAATATGCCAAGGACTGTGGTAAAGGTACTCAGCTTAAGACTCAGATCCGAAGAAGCAGATTATTCTGGCGAAATGCATAATTGCGCTCTGACGTCATAATTATGTTGCTTGTAAGCTCCACCCACCCGGTACAATGGAAGCATTACTGGGATCCTTGCATAGCTGGCAAGTGAGAGGGTGTGCAGGAGGGAAACTTTACCTGAGGGGAACCAAGTGAATGGGAGTTTTACCAGCCTGATTTTTTTTTATTGTGGATTGGAATAAAGTCTGAGTACCTTTACCATGGAAATAAATTGGGAATCCACAGTTGCAGCCCCTGTTTCCAGTTTCTAGGGGAATCCGGATAGCTCTACAGACCTAAGCAGAGCTGTTATGGGCAAATGCATATATTGTATTTCTCAAACTGTGTACTTTGTCTTTGAAAGATATTGCACACTGACAAGGTGTTAGAAATGGAACATATTGGTTTTCATACATGTTTCTCTAAGCAATAACCTTTTACCTACTTTCAGTGCATAATATGTGTGATGTATGGGCGGTTGGGCTGTGTATGAGTGTGTGAGTGTATGAGTGTATGTATTGTGATGTATGGGCATTGGGCAGTTAGGCTGTTGTTGGCTGTGAATGATCCTTTCTTTTGGTTCTGTACTTCCTGTTCCTGTTGGCAGTTGGGTGGAATGTTCGAGGGATTTGAAATGGCAGCTGCAGAAACCCTGTGTAACAAGGCTGCAATATTAAGATGCTGTTATATATGTATTAATAAAGCAAGTACTTTGTTATACAGGAATTATTGGCTGATTTGTACAAAACATCACAATATGTTTACGCCATTTTGTCCAAGACGAAATACAATAACAATAATGCATAAACAAGCTTCAAGGCTCTGCTATGACTCTTTCAGTACATAATATACTGCGGTAACCCTAAATAGATAAAGACGTTCAGACTTTAAGATGCCATCTTGTCCTAAGTCAGGGAATTTTCCATGACGTGTGCACCCTTACGTTTTAGTTGTATTTTTGTCAAGTTAAGGGAGGTCCTTAACCCCTTAAGGACCAAACGTCTGGAATAAAAGGGAATCATGACGTGTCAGACATGTCATGTGTCCTTAAGGGGTTAAAAGAATCAAATAAAAGAAGTGTTACTTTTTCATATATGAACTACGGTGACCCTAAAATGAAGACACCTAAGATATAAATATGTGTACCTTTTAAATGTTAACACAGAGACGAGAGATTTGGAGACAGAAGCTCCATCTTATAATGACAGAGAGGCTGACATGATGACATGTTCAGGAGGGTATGTTAATCTATTAAGATATTGCACGAATATAGTTTAATCTTATAAACTCTGCTATACATTATTGTAATGGATTTTATATGTCTATATTTATATTTTTATTTAATAAAATATCTAAAAAGACAAAACGTTATTGCTTCCAAGACAATCCTAATTTTATATTGTATTCTCAATTATTTATATATTTTAAATAGAGGATCTCTTACTAACTATATACAATTATGGCTAAGATTTCTATATGGTTAGCCCTGCTAAATTCTATGCTTTAAGACAATAGGTTCTGACCTCCTTATTGGTATTTAGGGCCCCCACCCACTGCTCAGGGGTGAAGGCCAGGGGGCAGGACAATAGGACCCTCCATAATTGGTATTTAGGGCCCCCACCCACCGCTCAGCGGTGGGGGCTGGGGGAGGACAATAGGTCCCCCTTATTGGTATTTAGGGCCCCCACCCACCGCTCAGGGTTGGGGGCCAGGAGGGAGGACAATAGGTCCCCCCTTATTCTAATTTAGGGCCCCCACCCACCACTCAGGGGTGGGGCCGGAGAGGAAGACAATAGGTCCCCCCTTATTCTAATTTGGGGCCCCCACCCTCTGCTCAGGGGTGGGGGCTGGGGGGATGACAATAGGCCCCCTCCCTTATTCTAACTTAGGGCCCCCACCCGCCTCTCAGGGGTGGGGGCCAGGGGGTAGGACAATAGGTCCCCCCCTTATTGATATTTAGGGCCCCCACCTGCCGCTCAGTGGTGGGGGCTGAGATGGAGGACAGTAGGTCCCCCCATTCTAACTTAGGGCCCCCACCCGCCGCTCAGTGGTGGGGGCCAGGGGGGGAGGACAATAGGTCCTCCCCCCTTATTGATATTTACAATAGGTCCCCCCCATTAGTTTACTTTAGGGCCCTCACCCGCCTCTCAGGGGTGGGGGCCGGGGGGGGAATGTTTTTTATTTTTTTTAACAGTGAGCAGCCACAGGCTGCTCACTGTTTAATAGACATGCCCCTATTCACGGTATAGCGAGTAGGGGCAACATTTACTAATACTAAGTAATTTTTACTTAGTATTAGTAAATGTGGCTGAAAGACCAATTTAGGTCTTTCAGCCTTTTGGTAGATAACTCCCTAATACCATGGGAATTAGGGAGTTATCTACCTAGCGGTTGCAAGAAAAGTCCAGAAATTCTGAAATCTGAAGTTGCCGAAGTGCCAAATTCCCAAAGTTCCGAATTGCCGAAGTCCCGAATTTCGGAATGCCGAACCGAACCGAAAGTTTTCCCTATGCATATCCCTACATATAACCAATGTTTCAGTCCAACTACCTTGACATATTTAGAAAAGTTTGTAATGGACTTAAAGGGTGAATTTATGCTGCTGCACAGTTGTGTAAAAACAAATGATCATGAAACTTAATGATCTCAGCCAATACAATGCTTTCCTATAAGAAAGCATTGGGAGTTTTTGTGCATGTGTGGCAACATAGGCGTGCGCACGGGGTGTGCCGGGTACCCTAATCCCCGCGGCACGCCTATGGAGTGAGACCTGCAGGGGAGATCGCAAGATCTCCCCTGTAGGCTCATACAGAGCCGGCACTATCCGAGCGCTGGCTCTGCTCTCAGCCTCCCTCCCCACTGCAGCATGGAGGGAGGCAGGAGAGGACCCGGGGAGCTCAACCAGCAGCTCTGCCGTGAGATCTGAGCTTTGCCGATAGGGGCTAGAGTTCACTCTCCACTGGACCAACAGGGAAAGCAGCAGGAACAAGAATCCCCCCTCCCTACATAAGGTAAGAAGGGAGGGGGAATATTAAGTAATGTACCCCCACCTCCACCCCATGCACACACACACATACAACACATAGCACCCACACAGCACACAGCACACACACACATACACCACACGCACACACACACATACAGCACACACACACACATCACACACATACAGCACCTTCACACATACAGCACCCACACACACACCACACACATACAGCACGCACACACATACAGCACGCACACACATACAGCACCCACACACATACAGCACCCACACACATACAGCACCCACACATAGCACACACAAACAGCACCCACACTCACACAGCACACACATACAGCACCCACACACATACAGCACCCTCGCACATACAGCACCCTCGCACATACAGCACCCACACACGTACAGCACCCTCTCACACACAGCACCCTCTCACACACAGCACCCTCTCACACACAGCACAGAAACAGCACCCTCCCAAACACACACACAGCACCCTAACAAACACCCTCACACACACACAGCACACAAACAGCACCCTCACATACAGCACCCTTACACACACACAACACCCTCAAACCACCCTCACGTAGCATACACACACACAGCAGTGTATGTATGTATGAGTGTGTGTATATATATATATGTATGTGTATATATATATATATACGCATATACACGAGGCGTGTGTTTGTGCTTTAGGGTGCACACCCTAATGCAATAGGCTGCGCACGCCTATGTGTGGCCAAAAGCAGTGCGCCTAATCAACGTTCAGCACTGCCCACAAATTCAATACATTGCCCATAAATCCCCTACCCCCATTCTAACACACTGCCCCTAAATTCAATGCACTGCCCCTCCTCTCTCCACTCTAATTTAATACACTACCCTTCCCCAATTTAATACATTGCCCCCTCCCGTCCCCAATTTAATACACTGCCCCCTCTTCCACCACTATAATACACTGCCCCCTACCTCCCCCAATTTAATACACTGCCCCTCCCTCCCCCAATTTAATACACTGTCCCCTCCTTTCCCCAATTTAATACACTGCCCTCCTCCATTTTAATACACTGCCCTTCCCCCAATTTAACACACTGCCCCGTTCCTCCACTCTAATACACTGCCCTCCTCCCCAAATTAATACACTGCCCCCTTCCACCACTATAATACACTGCCCCCTACCTCCCCCAAATTAATACACTGCCTCTCTCCCTCAAATTAACATACAGCCTCTCCTCCCCAATTTAATCCACTGACCCTCTCCCTCCCCAAATTTAATACAGTGCCCCCTCCCTCCCACAAAGTAGTACAATGCCCCCCCATCCCCTCCCCAACTTAACTTACTAATCAGGAAGGTCCCCCAAGACCCTCTGCCACTACCTTAAAGGACTACTATAGTGCCAGGAAAACATACTCGTTTTCCTGGCACTATAGTGCTCTGAGGGTGCCCCCACCACCAGGGTCCCCCTCCCGCCGGGCTCTGGAGAGAGGAAGGGGTTAAAATCTTACCTTTCTCCAGCACCGGGCAAGGAGCTTTCATCCTCCTCTCCTCCTTCCTAGCAACGTCATCGGCTGAATGCGCATGCATGGCAGGGCATGCATTTACAATGCTTTCCTATGGACGCTGGCGTCTTCTCACTGTGATTTTCACAGTGAGAAGCACGCAAGCGCCTCTAGCGGCTGTCAATGAGACAGCCACTAGAGGCTCTAGAGGCTGGATTAACCCTCAGTGTAAACATAGCAGTTTCTCTGAAACTGCTATGTTTATAAAAAAAAAAGGGTTAACCCTAGCTGGACCCATTAAGCTGAAGTGGTCTGGGTGCCTATAGTGGTCCTTTAAGATGAGCCGCCCGTCCTCCAGTTCCTGCTCTTTGCTGCAAGCAGGCTAGACGCTCCTCTGGCACTGCAAGCAGGATGGAAGGGGGAGTGGCTGGCCTGCGGGGGCATGCAATTGGCCTTGGGAGGGAAGACAAGAATCAGACAGGAAATATCTTTCCTGTCTTGCGGCTGGTCGCAGCCACAACACAAAGTGGCCCCAGGGCAGGTGGGCCCCCAAAATATCCACCGTGGGCCGCAAGTTTGACATGCTTGGGATAAACCATTTCAAAAAGTGAGAAAAACGAACTAACAGAGGTAAAATAGGAGGAGCAGTAAAACATGTTTTTACCGCTCCTCCTTTTTTCCCCCTTATGCTCAGCCAGTCACCTGATTAATTATCACAGACCAGTCAAAGAGCATTTCACACACCGTCCAACCAGGGCTGTATTAAAGCATGGATTATCTGGGCAAAAGCCTGGGGGGGCCCAAAAGCATAGGGGACCCATAGGCTTGTTAACTTTTCAGTACATTATTCTGGGCGATTTATTCAGAATCTTCAAACCCTCTTTATTAAAAGTTTAGGTAGACTAATTATCTCAATATCAGCTATTATCTGTTCATACAATCTTGCTGTTGTGAAAACAAAAGCAATGTCCATGTACTAATAATATATTAACATGACAAAATCAACACACATTTTTTTAAGCCGTAAAAGCTATAAGAATGTTCTTCGAAAATTGTTAGCATTCCATGTCAGTTGCAGTGTGGATTAATCTATGCTGTACAGCATGTTTTTTATGCTTAATTTTATCGATAATTTACATTTTCGCTACTGTGAGTGGTTGTGTAGACAGGGCCCCAGTGCAGTGCTTTGCCCTGGGTCCTATAATGTTGTTTAGACAAAGCTGCATTCAACATGATACATAATGAAGAGATAAGAGAAAGATCAGAGAAGAGAGGGATGAGGGTAAACAGGAAGAAAGTATTTGAAGAAAAGACCAGAGAGAAGGGGTATTAGAATTAAATAGATACACTGAAACGTGGTGGTTAAATTCCATCATTATTTTGATCCATTGCATCAGGGAAAAATCTTTGCTTATTCAAAAATGTTGTTTAGGGAGCAAAAAAATTCACAAGAAGAAGAAGTGACAGGCTTAATACATTGCACCATATATTCTCCTAAATTTAGACAGAATAGTGTTGGTGATACTTTGATAGATCTTACCCATTGACACTGCCTTTCCTCCACCCAGGCACCCTTGAAACACAAAAATGAATTTAATAAAGATATTGTACATTGCTCATTTTAAATTAGAGACACAAATATGACTTGTGAAATCCCAAGGTGGTTCTTGTCACATGTATACTTTGTAATGATAGGGAGACCACCTGCCCTTTCCACCTGAAGTTTAAAGAGAGCAGTCGTTCCTCACTGTTAAGAACAGTAGCTAAAGCTTTGCAATTTGTGGAGTTCACCTTCAATCTGGAGAGGGACCTAAACTCGTCCATCACTGACGATTTTCTTTTAACTTTTTTATTATAATTAAAATGGATGTAGTGTTTCAGCAGCATCAAATTAATTTACCTTAACTTTAACTTTTTTATGGTGCCTTAAGATATGAAAAATTAATGAGAGATTACTTTTTTGTTTAAACTGCAATGTTACAGTTTAAAAAAAATAAGTTGCTGGTGGGAAATCAGTGAAACTGCAACGACCGAGGGATTGAGAAATCAATAAAAAAGGAAATGGCATCAAGTCAGCATATATATGCAGAAACAATAAGATCATGCACTGTGAAACCACAAGAGAAAAACAGAAAAACATCTGGGTAATGAGAAGTTTTATAGCTCACAAGAGTAACTTGGAATGCAAAAACGTTCAGTGTTGTGCAATAATTTATCAGTACAGATCTAATAATGCAATATAGACAGCACCATTTGTTTTAAAACGACTCGATGGTGAAAATTCTGCGTTATTATTTCCTTGCTTTGGAACCACAAAAGAAGCAAACAATATAAATTCATTGTTTATGTACAAAGTCCCCATGCATTGAGTTACTTTTATTTACATTGTGTATTCTGTATGCTCATGGTTGGTCATGTTATTGCTGGCATAAAATTATACATCCAATGCGTGATACCTGCCCAGGATAAAAGAAAACTCAAGTTATTCAAAAAATAGATTGCTAGAGTTCAATTAGTTCATCAAAGCTGTTTAAAAATAGTCATCATTTTTTTAATTTTTGTATTCCCTGCTCAGTCGATTAGATATTCTATCCCAGCTTTGCAAGAACTCTTATACTGTATCACAATCTGTTTTGTAGGTAACAATAATAGAACAAAATGTAAAAAAATCTAAATTAAAGAAAAAAGGAAAGAAAAAAAAAACAGGTGGTAAGGGTTGGAAAATAAAAAATATCCATCTAAATTAATATAGTCATATTTAAATTGTCTAGTAAGCAATACTACAAAACAATAATGAATTTGGTACAGGAAATATCAAATTAAATTAATCAAGGTGTAGTTGTATAATATCTCCGAAACGGCTATAAAATGTGTAATTAATTTGCATAGGGTATATTTTACAGAGAAAATACTTTCACAATCTCTTTGTAGGTATTCCAGCCATCTAGAATACAAATGTAATGTTAAAAAAGAAATTACCATTTCTGGTTATATTTTCTTGGTAAAGCTATGCATTTTCTACCTAAAATGCCATCTTCAATGACTGCCCCCTTGTATCGGGTGCATGGTAAGTAACTTAGAATTTAGAACTTTTATAAGTCAAAATCCAAGCAATTTACCAGACAGAAAAATAATAAGATGACCTACAAAAATGTAATAAAAGCCTCAGGAAAAAATATAAATTACTTGTCCAACAAGCAACAATGCAGGGCCGAGTAGCAGAGGATAATGAAAGCAACATGGGAGCAAAGAGACAGAGGTAGTGAGCTAAAGCAGTAGGGGATAATTCAAATAGGTAAGTATTATAATACACTCTTGTGCATGCACTTACTGCACACACACAATAGTATACATACATTTTATTTTGAACACATCTTTATATGTTTTTGTTTACAAAGTGTTGGTCCGCGAATTAAAAAGCTTGTTACTGAGTGCACTTGGGCATAAGAGATAGGAAGAATGACTAGTTTGCGTAGCGTGCGAATAGAGAGGAGGTGGAAGAGCAAGTAGACAAAGAAGGGCTAGGAATAGATACTGGATAGGACCAGCGCTGTATTTGCTGTGAGGCAAACAAGGCATTTGCCAATCAAGGGGTAACAGTGCCAAAATATACATTTTTGATATTAATAAAATTATTTAGTTTTGATAATTTTCATTTAAGGATCACTATAGGGTCAGGAACACAAACATGTATTCCTGACTCTATAGTGTTAAAACCACCATCTAGCCCCCGTGGGCCCCTTATGCCTCCATAAATATAGTAAAAATCTTACTGTATTCAAGCCTGAAGCTGTAACTCTGCATGCTGTTAGACTCAGAAAAACAAGCAGTCTGCTGACATCATCAGAAGTGGTAGCCTTATCCAATCACAATGCTTCCCCATAGGATTTGCTGAGACTGACAAGGAGGCAGATCAGGGGCAGAGCCAGCATGATTCAAACACAGCCCTGGCCAATTGAATCAATGAATCTCTATGAGGAAAGTTCAGTGTCTGCATGCAGAAGGTGGAGACACTGAATGTTTGGATGCATTTTAGGCAGCCATAACCCAGGAAGGATCTCTAGCAGCTGTCTGAAGAGTGACCAGGGAAGTCATCACTAGGCTGTAATGTAAACACTGCATTTTCTCTGAAAAGACAGTGTTTATAGCAAAAAGTAGATCAGGCACCGTGCTGACAGCCGGCAGGGGAGGGAGAGAGAGGACCCGAGAGCTCAGCCTGCAGCTCCTCCTGGTCCTCCTCTCGCGAGATTTGGAGCATTGCCGCGGTTACCACGGCAATGCTCCAAATCTCTCGAGAGTTCACTCTAACCACTGGACCACCAGGGAATCCCCACCGGACCACCAGGGAATCCCACTGGACCACCAGGGATGGAGAAATGTCCCCCTCCTCCCAGTAAAGGTAAGAAGGGAGGGGGGACATAAAGTATATTTATTTTATATATTTATTTTAATGAAATAAAAAAAAAGCCTCCATACCCTCCTTCCCCCCCAAACAAACACTGCCCCCACATACACACTACACACACTGCCCCACAAACACTGCCCCCCATACACACACTACACACTGCCCCACAAACACTGCCCCCATACACACACTGCCCCACAAACACTGCCCCACAAACACTGCCCCCATACACACACTACACACACTGCCCCACAAACACTGCCCCCACACACACACTACACACACTGCCCCACAAACACTTCTCCCCATACACACACTGCCCCCATACATACACTACAAACACTGCCCCCATACACACACTACACACACTGCGCCACAAACACTGCCCCCATACACACACTACACACACTGCCCCACAAACACTGCACCACAAACACTGCCCCCCATACACACACTACACACACTGCGCCACAAACACTGCCCCCATACACACACTACACACACTGCCCCACAAACACTGCACCACAAACACTGCCCCCCATACACACACTACACACACTGCACCACAAACACTGCCCCCATACACACACTGCCCCACAAACACTTCCCCACAAACACTGCCCCACAAACACTGCCCCCACACAAACTACACACACTGGCCCACAAATACTGCCCCATGCACACACTACACACACTGCCCCACAAACGCACACTGCCCCACAAACACACACTGCCCCCATACACACACTGCCCCATAAACACTGCTCCCCATACACACACTGCCCCAAACACACACACACTGCCACCCTCACATACAGTGGCGTACATACCAGGGTCGCAGGGGTCGCGGCTGCGACCGGGCCCGGCCCACCAGGGGGCCCGGCCGCCCCTGCGACCCGGTATGTATGTCACTGGGCCAGCCTCTTCTCTTGGGGGCCCAGGAGCCGGCCACCTCCGGGACCCCCGAGGCTGGCCCTGCTGTCACCCGGCTGGCTGGTCCTGCGGGCGCGCGAGGGAGCACTCTCCCCTGAGTGCTTCCTCTTCAGCTCCCTCGCGCACCGCAATGATACCGGAGCCGGAAGATTACGACATCTTCCGGCGCCAGTATCAGTACGCGGCGCGCGAGGGAGCTGAATAGGAAGCACTCAGGGGAGAGTGCTCCCTCGCGCACCCGCAGGACCAGCCAGCCGGGTGACCGGCCCCCCCAGGAGCCCAGCAGCACCACTGGACCCCAGGGGATCCCCTCAGCACTCCAAAAGGTAAGGAGGCTGGGGGGATTAAATTTAAAAAAATATGTGTTAGTGTGTGTTAGTGTTACTGTGAGTGTTAGTGTGTGTGTTACTGTGAGTGTTAGTGTGTGTGTTAGTGTTACTGTGAGTGTTAGTGTGTGTGTTACTGTGAGTGTTAGTGTGTGTGTTATTGTTACTGTGAGTGTTAGTGTGTGTGTTAGTGTTACTGTGTGTGTTAATGTGTGTGTTACTGTGAGTGTTAGCGTGTGTGTTAGTGTTACTGTGAGTGTTAGTGTGTGTGTTAGTGTTACTGTGAGTGTTAGTGTGTGTGTTAGTGTTACAGTGTGTGTTAGTGTTACTGTAAGTGTTACTGTGAGTGTTAGTGTGTGTGTTAGTGTTACTGTGAGTGTTAGTGTGTGTGTTAGTGTTACTGTGAGTGTTAGTGTGTGTGTTATGGTTACTGTGAGTGTTAGTGTGTGTTAGTGTTACTGTGAGTGTTAGCGTGTGTGTTAGTGTTACTGTGTGTGTTAGTGTGTGTGTTACGGTGAGTGTTAGCGTGTGTGTTAGTGTTACTGTGAGTGTTAGTGTGTGTGTTACTGTGAGTGTTAGTGTGTGTGTTATTGTTACTGTGAGTGTTAGTGTGTGTGTTAGTGTTACTGTGTGTGTTAATGTGTGTGTTACTGTGAGTGTTAGCGTGTGTGTTAGTGTTACTGTGAGTGTTAGCGTGTGTGTTAGTGTTACTGTGAGTGTTAGTGTGTGTGTTAGTGTTACAGTGTGTGTTAGTGTTACTGTAAGTGTTACTGTGAGTGTTAGTGTGTGTGTTAGTGTTACTGTGAGTGTTAGTGTGTGTGTTAGTGTTACTGTGAGTGTTAGTGTGTGTGTTATGGTTACTGTGAGTGTTAGTGTGTGTTAGTGTTACTGTGAGTGTTAGCGTGTGTGTTAGTGTTACTGTGTGTGTTAGTGTGTGTGTTACGGTGAGTGTTAGCGTGTGTGTTAGTGTTACTGTGAGTGTTAGTGTTACAGTGTGTGTTAGTGTTACTGTAAGTGTTAGTGTGTGTGTTACTGTGTGTGTTACTGTGTGTTAGTGTGAGTGTCAGTGAGTGTGTCTGTTGAGTGTGTCTGCTAGTGAGTGTCAGTGAGTGTGTTACTGTGTGTGTCTGTTACTGAGTGTGTTTGTATTAGTGAGTCTGTTTGATGTCTGTTAGTGAGTGTGTGTTTGTCAGTGAGAGTGTATGTTTTGTAAGGCAGTGTGTATGTAGGTCTGTCGCTGAGTGTGTCTCTGTCAGTAAATGTGTGTGTCTGTTAGCTAGTGTGTATGCGTCTGTTTGTGAGAGTGTGTATGTGTGTGTCTTCAGCACTTACCTTTCTCCAGCGCCGGACTCCCTTGGCGCTGGGGATCCCGCCGCCTCTCAGCTCCGAATGCGCATGCACAGCAAGAGCCATGCGCGCATTCAAACCGCCCATAGGAAAGCATTACTCAATGCTTTTCTATGGACGTTCAGTGTCTTAGAATCGCGGAAGCTCCTCTAGCGGCTGTCAGTGAGACAGCCACTAGAGGCTGGATTAACCCTCAGTGAAACATAGCAGTTTCTCTGAAACTGCTATGCTTTCAGCTGCAGGGTTAAAACTAGAGGGACCTGACACCCAGACCACTTCATTGAGCTGATGTGATCTGGGTGTCTGTAGTGGTCCTTTAAGTGTGTGTGCATCTGCATGCACTGGTGTACATACCGCGGTCGCAGGGGTCGCAGCCCTGCAACCCCTGCGACCAGGTGCCCGCCGCAGAGTAAGCGTGCGGGGGGGGAGGGCCCACGGATCAATTTTCGCACTGGGGCCCCATAAGTCATGTGTACGCCACTGCTCACATACACACTGCACCACACATACACACTGCCCCACACATACACTGCCCCCTAACACACACTGCAACCCTGACATACACTGCCACCCTCACGCACTCGCACACGCACTTCACCACTCACACACACACACTGCACCTTTCACACACACTTAACCCCTAACACATACCACTGCTCCTATGCCCTATATCCCAGCAGACCCCAGGTAAGTTGTCAAACTGTTCTTAAACGGTTTGACTGCTTACTCTGGGATGGGATCCTGGCACTACTGGCAGGGCCGCCACCAGAAATTTTGGGGCCCCTAACTCAGCTCAGGGTCTGGGCCCCCTGGGGCCCGCCTCCAATCCCGCCCACAGGGTCCGCCTCCAAATCCCGCCCATAGGAATACACACAGACACAAATACACACACTGATACAAAAGGACACAGACACACACACACACACAAAAATACATACTAACAGACACACATACTGAAACAGAAATACACGCATATAGGCATACGTACTGACACACACATACTGAGACATACACACATATACAGACACACAGGCATACATAGTGACAGATAGACACATACTAACATACATACATACAGACACACATGCATGAGGACTTACACACACATACACCGACATCACATACATACACACAGACATACATTAATTCATACTGGCATACATACATATAGACATACTGACATACTGACATACACACACAGACAGTCACAGACATTCTGACATACATAACGACATACTAACATACACACAGACATACTGACATACGTACAGACATTCTGACATACACACAGACATACTGACATACGTACAGACATTCTAACATACATACAGACATTCTAACATACATACAGACATTTTGACATACACACAGACATTCTAACATACACACAGACATTCTAACATACACACGGACATTCTAACATACACACAGACATTCTAACATACATACAGACATTCTGACATACACACAGACATACTAACATACACACAGACATTCTAACATACACACAGACATTCTAACATACACACGGACATTCTGACATACACACAGACATTCTAACATACATACAGACATTCTGACATACACACAGACATACTAACATACACAAAGACATTCTAACATACACACAGACATTCTAACATACATACAGACATTCTAACATACATACAGACATTCTAACATACATACAGACATTCTGACATACATACAGACATTCTGACATACACACAGACATACTAACATACGTACAGACATACTGACATACACACAGACATTCTAACATACATACAGACATTCTAACATACATACAGACATTCTAACATACATACAGACATTCTAACATACACACAGACATTCTAACATATACACAGACATACTGACATACACACAGACATTCTAACATACATACAGACATACTAACATACATACACACAGACACAAATACACACACTGATACAAAAGGACACAGACACACACACACACACAAAAATACATACTAACAGACACACATACTGAAACAGAAATACACGCATATAGGCATACGTACTGACACACACATACTGAGACATACACACATATACAGACACACAGGCATACATAGTGACAGATAGACACATACTAACATACATACATACAGACACACATGCATGAGGACTTACACACACATACACCGACATCACATACATACACACAGACATACATTAATTCATACTGGCATACATACATATAGACATACTGACATACTGACATACACACACAGACAGTCACAGACATTCTGACATACATAACGACATACTAACATACACACAGACATACTGACATACGTACAGACATTCTGACATACACACAGACATACTGACATACGTACAGACATTCTAACATACATACAGACATTCTAACATACATACAGACATTTTGACATACACACAGACATTCTAACATACACACAGACATTCTAACATACACACGGACATTCTAACATACACACAGACATTCTAACATACATACAGACATTCTGACATACACACAGACATACTAACATACACACAGACATTCTAACATACACACAGACATTCTAACATACACACGGACATTCTGACATACACACAGACATTCTAACATACATACAGACATTCTGACATACACACAGACATACTAACATACACAAAGACATTCTAACATACACACAGACATTCTAACATACATACAGACATTCTAACATACATACAGACATTCTGACATACATACAGACATTCTGACATACACACAGACATACTAACAGACGTACAGACATACTGACATACACACAGACATTCTAACATACATACAGACATTCTAACATACATACAGACATTCTAACATACATACAGACATTCTAACATACACACAGACATTCTAACATATACACAGACATTCTAACATACACACAGACATTCTAACATACATACAGACATTCTGACATACACACAGACATACTAACATACGTACAGACATACTGACATACACACAGACATTCTAACATACATACATTCTAACATACACACAGACATTCTAACATATACACAGACATACTGACATACACACAGACATTCTAACATACATACAGACATTCTAACATACATACAGACATTCTAACATATACACAGACATACTGACATACACACAGACATTCTAACATACATACAGACATTCTAACATACATACAGACATTCTGACATACACACAGACATTCTAACATACACACAGACATTCTAACATATACACAGACATACTGACATACACACAGACATTCTAACATACATACAGACATACTAACATACATACATACATTCTAACATACATACAGACATTCTGACATACACACAGACATACTAACATACTTACAGACATACTGACATACACACAGACATTCTAACATATACACAGACATACTGACATACACACAGACATTCTAACATACATACAGACATTCTAACATACATACAGACATTCTAACATATACACAGACATACTGACATACACACAGACATTCTAACATACATACAGACATTCTAACATACATACAGACATTCTGACATACACACAGACATTCTAACATACACACAGACATTCTAACATACACACAGACATTCTAACATATACACAGACATACTGACATACACACAGACATTCTAACATACATACAGACATACTAACATACATACAGACATTCTAACATACACACAGACATTCTAACATACACACAGACATTCTAACATATACACAGACATTCTGACATACACACAGACATACATACACAAATACAGCTAATTTTTCTTACCTTTTTTTGCAGGTGGAAGGCTGTGGCTGATGGGAGTCGGCGTGGCTCCTGCGGGCTGCAGGCCTGTCCTTCTTGCCTCCCGCGCGGTGCTGAGGGGAGGGGAGGGAGCTGGGAGGAAGTGACGGCCACTTCCTCCCAGCAGTACTTTGCGGTTGGGATTTTTTTTAAAGGGGCCCGGTCGCGCTATTGCACGGCCGCAGCGCTGACCGGGCCCCTGAAGATACAGGGCCCATGGGGTGGCCCTAAGTGAGTGGGCCACCCGACGGGCCCCATCAGCATGCGCTACACGTGGGGCCCGGGCGGCCGGGCCCCCCAGGGCCGCCGGGCCCGTGACAACCGTTATGGTTGTCACCCCCTGATGGCGGCCCTGACTACTGGCGCCATAACTACTAGACTGAGCTGTAGTGGTTATTGCGCCTGGATTATTTATTTAAATAATCTACAAGTGCCCCTCCCGAGATCAGGCTCTGGATCCGCCACTGGACTTTAGAGCTCACCCCCGCCCAAAACATCAGTGAACCACCACGATGCTTCACAGTGGGGATGGTATTCTTTTCACTATAGGCCTTGTTGACCCCTCTCCAAACATAGCGCTTATGGTTGTGACCATAAAACTCTATTTTCAGCTCCTCACTCCAAATTACAGTATGCCAGAAGCTGTGAGGCATGTCAAGGTATTGTTGGGCATATTGTAACTGGGCTATTTTTGTGGCATTGACGCAGTAAAGACTTCTTTCTGGCAAATCGACCATGCAACTAATTTTTGTTCAAGTATCGTTGTATTGTGCTCCTTGAAACAACCACACTGTGTTTTTCCAGAGCAGTACTACAAATGTAATATAACACACGTGCTCCCCAGTGGGTAAACGTATATAAAATAAAGTTACCCTTTTTATGAGTTTTTTAGGTTGTAAGAAGATCCCTCAAGTCTTCTTAATAAAATACAAGCAATACAATCTAGAAATATAAAAACACACAGAAACCAATAATGGTGTGGTATATTGAAGCACCAAAAATGCGCTTGTGACAAATTGCGCTCACAGGATAGTAGTAAGTTGCAGGCATATCAATACTTCATATCTGCATTTTCCCCTGAGGAAGTCCTGTTCAGGACGAAACGCGTAGGGCTGAGAGACCAAGGCAGCACCTTTTATTGTTACTTTTATTACATTATTTTCTTTATTGCATTTTCTTTATTTTATTTGCTGAATTTTGTTTTAAGTTCTTCCGACTACTTCACAGCATGCCCTTAGAACAAAAGGGATCGTGGCACTGGAAAGACTGAGTGTTTGATATGCTGGATTTTTACTTCTATCTTGTGAGTGCAATCTAAATAAAACTTTTTTCATTGAATATATTGGTGCACTATGTTTGCGTCTCTCCCTCTTAATCTTTTAATTAAGGTTGAAAAGGAAGAAAACTCAGCTCCTCCAATCCTATAGATTTCTGTATGCCTGCAACCTATTACTATCCTGTGAGCGCAATTTGTCACAAGCGCATTTTTGGTGCTTTAATATACCACACCATTATTGGTTTCTGTGTGTTTTTATATTTCTAGATGGTACTGCTTGCATTTTTCCAGAGCAGCCTTATTTCTCCTGAGGTTACCTGTGGGTTTTTCTTTGTATCCCGAACAATTCTTCTGGCAGTTGTGGCTGAAATCTATCTTGGTCTACCTGACCTTGGCTTGGTATCAAGAGATCCCCAAATTTTCCACTTCTTAATAAGTGATTGAACAGTACTGACTGTCATTTTCAAGGCTTTGGATATCTTTTTATATAAATTTTTACAATTTCCATTACCTTGTTATGCGGGTCTTTTGACATTTCTTTTATGCTCCCCATGGCTCAGTATTTAGCCTGCTCAGTGCATCCACATGAGCGTTAACAAACTCATTGACTATTTATACACATACACTAATTGCAATTTAAAAAGCCACAGGTGTGGGAAATTAACCTTTAATTGCCATTTTAACCTTGTGTGTCACTTTGTGTGTCACTTTGTGTGTCTATAACAAGGTCAAACATTCAAGGGTATGTAAACTTTTGTTTAGCGCCATTTGGATGATTTCTGTTATCATTATGATTTAAAAAGGAGCCAAACAACTATGTGATAATAAATGGCTTCATATGATCACTACTTCACAATTTCTGTCAGGGTATGCAAACCTTTGAGCACAACTGTATACAGAATGTATATTCTACATGTAAATAGAATGTATGTGATATACACAGTAAGTATGTGGAATTGTCATTTTAAGGATTCCAAATTACGGATCTGTCTACTAGACAACAGCTTCCTAATTTGGTACCATCATACCTTATATGGGATTCGGATATTTAAGGACTATGTGGGTGCTGTTTAGAAGATAGCTCCCATTCTTTGTTTCATTCAATATGGCAATTCCAAGTAAGGATACCAAATCAGGGAGTTATCTACTAAACAACAGAAAGATCAAACTTAAGAAAAAAAACTTTTTTTTAAATTAATTTTGATCTTTCAGCTGTGCTTAGTAGACACCAAAATAGGGTGCTATCTGCTAAAGTGTATCCTGATTTGGTATGCTTTGGAATAATGGGAATAATGGTGTCCAAATTTAGTTTTGATTCTGAATATCTTTCAAATCTCAATTTGTTCTGCATTGATAATTTCTAAATATTGACCAAAATGAATGAATTAATATTTCAACATTTGTTTTGGCTTGTGCACATCTCAAATAGATAATACCTTAATCCTAAATAAATAAGCAAATAAATAAAAATAATAATATTAATGGTGCATTATTAGATTTTAGACTGGTCAGACCTCACACAGAGCAAGAAGCCAACATGGTCCCAAGCAAAGAACTCTCACAAAAAAGATAAGAGAGAATTAAACAAAAATAAAGCATATGAGACAGAAACGGTCTTGCGTGGAGCAAGTGCTGTACAATTACACCCAAGCAAGCAGTCAATCAAAAACAGAGGTGAAATGACAGAGCCTTTGGCGTACTCTTAAACCTGCTGTCTGTTTACAAAACAAATCTAGGTCAAAAAGAATTCCCTTAAAATTAAGTAGCCCCATTTTAGGAACTTGATCCTACATAAAACAGATTTATTTTAATCAAATGAAACAATAATATTTCAGGCTTGGGAGGATACATGGTGTGCACAATTGGATTCCAGCCAATCACATTGCAATCCAGTAAATGCTACTATTTTGATTTGTAGCACAGCCTAGAGTTTGTTTTTTAAATCTATTGGATTTTTTTTTTTTTTTTTTTAATAGCTGTAGTGGATTTTACCAATGTGGCTATTTGATTTTACAAGGTAATATTATGTGTATAAAATTAGTTGTAGGTAATGAGCATACATAGTTGTATTATTACAACATTACAACCTTAAGGATAAATATACTGTGGGAGGGGGCAGGCTCTTGTATACAAAGGTAAAGGAAACTGGACAGATACCTTTTGTATAATATGTGAGCCAGGCACTTTATGGATCACCTTAAATATGTTACCATCTCAGTGGACAGGAGTTAAGAGGAATGGTTCACCTGACACACACTTTGGATCCCTCTTGAGCAAGACACTTGTTACCCTCTTCATCTGCAACCTGTGATTCCTGAGGATATAGCACTAGTACATTCAATTCCTTATAGCAGAAAGAGAATGCACTCCTGGTTCTTACAATGTACCATTAATGAATAGGTGGTCCTGACCTGTGAGCTGCATGCCTTAGAGTAACACTATATAAATAGTTTAAAGGTCCAGCCACTCAGAACATCTTATTATGTGCAACCTCAAATATGAATATCAGACATAAAGTGACAATGTTTTGGCCAGTCAAGTCCTTTGTCAAGATTTTTCAGTTTGTTCTTATTAAGTCTGGAGTCCGGTTGTGCCGGAGGCAATTGGTCATTCAGGCCACATTGTAAAAGAAAGGTCCTGTACTCTTTTCTGTCCTGAGACACCACTAGGCCCTATCTGCTGATCATGGCAGTTTGTAATCATTGGGTAGCAGGTAGTAGGAACACTCGCCATATATATATGATCTAAGTGCTTTTATATACACATATATAAATAAATATTAAAAGTGTATTTTAATATTAATCTATATAATTATATAAATAGTGTAATTTTATTTTCCTGGCTATTATTCATGGCAGCATATACATCATGTATTAGATTCGACCCTTACATCCAATAGGACAGGAAACATACCAAAGGTTTTAAAATGAGGCTCCATTCATAAGGTCCTCAGTCAGTAACAAGCTCTACAGTAGACAAATAGAGACATTGATGGTGGGTACTATATGCTGACATAAATATAGCCAGGAAAAGAAAATTACGGTAAGTATGAATACATTTTCACCTTTCCTGGCTAATCATGGCAGCATCTACATAATGGGAATACCAAAGCTAACAAAGGGAGGGACAGAAATGTAAATAACTGCCAATTAAATAATCAGAACAATTCAACATAGATTAGAAGATTGAACTGAGTCCAAATTGTGCATCATTTGCACATAGTTACATAGTTACATAGTTACGTAGCTGAAAAGAGACTTGCGTCCATCAAGTTCAGCCTTCCTCACATATGTTTTTTGCTGTTGATCCAAAAGAAGGCAAAAAAAAAAAAAAACCAGTTTGAAGCACTTCCAATTTTGCAACAAGCTAGGAAAAAATTCCTTCTTGACCCCAGAATGGCAGTCAGATTTATCCTTGGATCAAGCAGTTATTACCCTACATTGAAAGATTATATCCTTTAATATTCTGTTTTTGCAAGTATGCATCTTGCATGATCACATCGCTGCAATAGGAGTCTATGGAGCTGCTAGCAGGGGGACTGTCTGAGCTGTCAGGAAGTCTCCCAGGCTGCTAAAAAGTAAAACAATAAAAACTAAATAAATATATGTGTAATATATTATGAAATAATTAAAGCAATTTATACTATATTATACATATATAATGCATATACATGATTTCATTATAAGTGTACTTTGAGATATCTACACATATATTTCAAAATACACGTATAATGAAATCATATACATGCATTATATATGTATAATATATATTATACATAATACATATAATATATTATAATATATTATAAAATGCTTTAATATATTATACATATATAGGAAATAAAAGTGTGTGTGTGTATTTATAATACGTGTGTATATAATACGTGTGTGCGTGTATATATATCAAATTGTCTGATGGTACCAGGACTGGTTGTTGGTTAACTCTTGTTAAACTATGGTTGTAGTGTAGTGTAGAAAGCCTAATAATTATAGGTCAGATATTTAATATATTTTTTCATGTAACCTATTGCAAATTATAGTATGAGAAATGGAAGCAAAGATGGTGGGGAAGAGTAATAGCAATCAAACCTTCTTTGCACTTCTAGTTATCTGTATCATCAGCAATCACACCAGGGTTTAAAACTGTCAACTTTATTTGAGGGTCAGCTGATTACAGTTACAGTTATTTACAATGATATAGTTTTGTTGACTTTAATAGACATTGACTATTCTATAATCTAAAATGTCAAATGTTATGAGTTTATGTACACACACAGAATACATTTTGATTCTCCAAATAACTCTGTAACCTTACTCCAACAGTCTTGCAATAAATATTTAAATACAATGCACCCTCTAGTGGTCTAATGGATTAACAGCATAGTAGTTTTTTTTATTGAAACACTGATAGAGAAAAGTGCTTAGATTTAGTAAAAGCTTTTTTGTCATATGTTTCTTGTTTATTATATGATAACTTACTCTGGACACTGGACACTTGACTATATTCTAAACACCAGGTACAAAATTCAAAACTGTATTAGCAAGATGTGTTAACCGCTCCAAAGCAAATATTTTATTACACTGCAAAGACTTAGTAAGAATGGGCATTTTTGTGAGGCCTATCATGTGGGTTACATAGTTACATAGTTACATAGCTGAAAAGAGACTTGCGTCCATCAAGTTCAGCCTTCCTCACATATGCTTTTGCTGTTGTTCCAAAAGAAGGCAAAAAACCTAGTCTGAAGCGCTTCCAATTTTGCAACAAACTAGGAAAAAATTCCTTCTTGACCCCAAAATAGCAGTCAGATGTCTCCTTGGATCAAGCAGCTATTACACCACTAATTAGAAATTACATCCCTGTATGTTATGTTTTTGCAAGTATTTATCTAATTGCAGTTTAAACATCTGTATAGACTCTGACAAAACCACCTCTTCAGGCAAAGAATTCCATATCCTTATTGCTCTTACTGTAAAAAAAAACCTTTTCTTTGCCTTAGACAAGTTCTTTAGGCCATGTGATTTGAGGGATGATTGGCTGTAAGGGAATTGTCCCACTGGTTGCCTATAATTTCACTAGCCCCACAATGCTGTCCTCAGTGTGGACAGTGTGGGTAAATCTTTTGGCCACATACAGATTAAGCTGCACAGTGCCCCCGGGCTCAGGACTATATTTCCCATATGGCTAGAGAGGTAATGGCCATTGGATTGCAGGCATCTAAGGGCCCCTCCGAGGGTGCAGACCACATCTATTGCTCCAATAAGTTATACAAGTGAACTGAACCTTCTAAAAGAGTCACATAGAATGGCTCATACTATTATTTTCATAGGTAGTGACTGGGAAACACTACAATCCCACAACAGCTCCTATTCCTCCCCAAACACATACTAAATCCCCTTTATCACCCCAGCACACACATACAATACAGCCCCCACATATTACAGATCTATTAGTGTCAGGAATACTACCTCTGGTGAGACTTTAACTCCTGCTTTTTCTGCTGCTGCACACGTCTTGTTGTGCCACTGTGGAACATATTTTCTTGGGGCAATTCCAGGTGCTTATCTGTTTAATTCTGACTCACCAGATATTTTCTGATTGAATGTTTTTATAGGACAAATGTGGGTAACCCAGGCCAATCAGGTACAGGACCTACCTATGTGGTGCTGAGGCTTATCTTCCAGTCCACCCGTCCCTCTCACACTATCCCCCTCTGTCATTCCCTACATTGGCTTCCCATAAGATATAGGGCTCAATTTAACATTCTGGTACTTGCTTACAAATCTCTACATAATGCTGTTCCTATGTACTTATCCTCCCTAATACACAAGTATGTGCCGGCCAGGCCCCTACGCTCGGCCGAAGACCTGTGTCTATTATTTGTTCCTACTCTCACCTCTGACGCACACCTACAAGACATCTCTAGGGCTGCACCATTGTATTGGACCTCCCTTTCCTACACCTTTAGACTCTCACCCAGTCTCCATTCATTAAAGAACACTGAAAACTAACTTCTTCAGGACATATATTTGTAACCAGGCGAGTTATATGCACAGGAATAGAGGGAGTTGAGGGCCCTGCTCAAATGAGATTACATGACATATGCATAGTCGCCTTTTCAGAATATGCGTTGCCAACCCAAAAACCCCAAGGATACTCAGACACCTTATTTTTGGGAAAATGATCACAGCTTTAATAATAAAATAAAACATATACATTATAAAAAGGTCATTTTCAACATCCTTAAACATTGCGTATCAACCCCAAATCCTTTAACAATTCTACCCCAGACCATGACCCACATAAACAATCCATGACACCACATTCTAACATATACTTTAACATATAACCACATAAACCATTGCCACTGAGTGCATGATTTACCATATTCCACAATGTAGGGGTATACCTGAGATACACCCTACACACACCAGATTCTGAACTACCCACGAGCTCGAGCCAACCACCATATTCCACAATGTAGGGGTATACCAAGATACACCCTACACACACCAGGTTTAGAGTTACCAATGAGCTCGAACCAATCAATACCCTTCCAAACCAAACTGTTGTTAGCGAACTAAACTCTGTTAGAACTGGACAAACGGCCTACACCCCAACTTGTCTATCCATCCCCTGCCACAGCTCAAAGTTTGACTCCTCGAACTACTTGAGTGCCCCCACCAAACAACGCCTGTAGCAACCCTTCCTGAAACTCTAGCAACAAAATTCATACTGTCTGAAATATGCACTTCTACCAGTAATAATCCGAAAGCTGAGCTTCAGACTCCCTGTGCCAAATGACTACCCCCACTTGTCGAGCATACGTAGTCACCTTCCTCTGCTCTCTACCACTGCCCCAGTATCCCTGACATGACGCCACTGGATTCGCGGGACCATCTCAGACCAACAGACAACCATATCAGGGATCCCCTGCCTCAGCCCGTCCAAATCCCTTTTTGCAGCCCGGTAGAGAAATCTCTTTGTGAGACCAGACCCAAGTCACACCCCCCTGTATGAATCAAAACTACATTAGGCACTTGCCCCTACACTAATCCTCCTGAAAAGCTCAAAACAAATCAATTGCCAACTGGCCCCCCTTGAACCAAGCACACAAGTTTTGCCAATGAGCACGGATTGTCCAGCTGCATGTCACAATGACAAACTGCGGCTCTCCTGCATGCCCAATACACATACGAGTGTTCCAGCAACTAAGCAGTCCACCTACGGGAGAAAAACATGTTACAAATTAACAGAAATAACCACCCCCCAACCAATACCTAAAATGGATGGGCCTCACACACGAATTGAATGTTACCGATTCCCATCACCTCATCTTGTTTGGACCGGATCATCCCATAGACCCAGCCTAGATGCCTCTGTCGCAGCTCAAATCCTGAACGAGTGTGTACTGAACTGCAATGGAACCAAACCCATGGGCCCCAAGGCCAACCCAAAGACCTTACAGAACTGAAACTTCGACAATGAAGTTCCATTGGCAGCCAACATACAATACACCGGGCACGCCACCAACTCCAGTACAGAAAAGTGAACCACAGAGCCATTTCTAATGTCAGTTATGGATGGCGGAAACCAATTACATCCAGATACTGCCAAATCACCACATCATAAACCATAATCACTCGTACGGTTGCCGCTGAATGACTCACTAATCTGAAATGCCCCAACAAGAGCCCAACTAAACGCCACCGAAAACCACACAACTCCGCACCCTGAAAAACAAGTACCAAGAAGAGCACCCAGCAAAACTTTGCAGATTACAAAACATACCGGTCGGCGCAAATCTTGCGACGACCTCCCTCTCCAAAATCCTTTAATAGCCTGCTGCACAAGGAAAGGTTTAGTCAACCCCTCCCAACCATTAAGCTTAAACAGAAAAATTAAAACCCCAAAGTTGTCATTATGCACAATCTCAAACTGGGACACCCTATCAACAAAAATCGCCAAAGGAACCACAACAGAGTGTTGCCTGTGCACAGTCCCGGTCGTTGCTACTCATAACATAGACCGTCCAAGCTGGACGTCGCCAACGACACCCTTATGAGTCCGTCAAGCAAGATGACCCAATCTACCACACATCTCCAGGCCATAGCACACCCTCCTCCTGCACGCCCAGGGCCACCTCCCGAAACCGCTTCCCCGGAACACAAGAAAGGGAAGAAGCTACTACATTCCATAACCCGGGCACCTGATGCACATGGTACACAACCTGAAACTGCCAGGAAAAGGACGAAACAGGGAAGCAGCCGAATGACAGGAATAACAGACCATTAACAGGCTCAACCACGGACACGTCACTGGTAAAGAACATAACCTTTCTGTCCTGCAACAAGGGACCCCCCAAAGCCAATGCCACCACCAATGGAAAATTCCAGAACGACAGAATGCAAAAGAGTTGGACATCCAATTATCCGGCCACGTTATTGCACCCCACTGGCCAACGAAATACACCGAAAACTCCATACTAGGCTAAGTACGCACATAAGACAGAGTACACCATCGGCAGACATACAGCAACAAAATATTGTCCCTCAACAACAGCCCAGGAATTGGTGACAATCCGTATGAATGAATCCACATCAGCCCTGGATATCGATGCCCCCTTGTCCGTGCGCCGGACCAACTCGACCGTCCGGTCAAATGATGCTTACAACACTGAGCAAAGGGCTTTGTCAATAGCAACATTCACCGCAGATCTCTGCAGATACGATAAATGATATATAAGCACCAGGATCTTCCTTTGGCATGGCTCCGTAAGGTGAGAATCCTGCCATCCATCCCTGCTGCCTTCCTCAGGCAGTTGTTCACACACATCGCCAGGAAATACAACTAACGATTCCAAATTCCAAAGGAAACGAATAACTACCTGATCCTGGAATGCAGTAACAAACCCATTTGTGAATCCGTTCCTGAATAAAGATGCAGCCCCCCCCCCCCTCCCAATTACCATAGCCGCTTACCCATGGCAACATCACGCCGACCACTTCAGAGTTAGAGGATGCACCCAAGGCAGCCGGTGTCCCTTCTATGAACCCTGACTTACCCCGCTTGAAATACCAAGTGTAGCTGTGCGCGCACACTGAACAGACATGCTTTTAACGGCATGCTGCACCCCACTTGCACTGGACTTTGTTGAAAGCCAGCAAAACCCTTTTATGTGAACAGCCGACGAGGTGAAAGACCATCCCGCACCGCCACTCGACTGAAAGGGGGACACCCTCAGCGCCATCATAAGTTTCATCCAAAGCGGCAGGTCCATTCGATCCCACGGCATCCCGGGGATTGACCCACACCACGCAGGGGAGGCACACAGTGGATAGGGGTTGAGATACACCCTATAGTACAGCGCTGCAGAATTAGATGGCGCTTTATAAATATTCATAATATTAATTCAAGGAGGGCTATCTGGCTGCTTTGGGCCTTTTCATGGTTCCTATATCCTTAGTTATATTTTGCTTTGATTCAGTTTAACAATTATTTTGAATTAGCTTTGCTGACTACGTTTTGCTCTCCTGCACTTGTGAACCTGACCTGGCCTGTTTACCTTCTGACTGAATTAGTGTACAAGTTGCTTGCCTGTTCCTGACTGTTTTTCTTGAGCTCCTGACCATTTCATGTGTCTGGTAGTGTGTGTTTAATTTTTTTCCTGTACCAGCCAGTATTTTTTTTTCAGAACCCAGTTTTTTTTTTTTTTTTGCTTTTCTGTTCCTCTCTGGCCTGAACTATTTGACAAGTTAGCCATGTTACTTTCTTGTTTCTTGCTTTATGTTAAGCCCGGCCACTCTAAGGTCTGGTAATACGCCTTTTCTATCCCAATGTTTTTGCCTTTGACAGGTTGCTGCCTCTCACCTTGCTGATGATCCTCTGGCAAACCCTGACATTAAAGGGACACTATAGTCACCTGAACAACTGCAGCTTAATGTATTTGTTCAGGTGAGATCTATAGCTCCCTGCAGGCAATCTAATGTAAACACTGTATTTTCAGAGAAAATACAGTGTTTACATTGATTGATAGGAATACCTCCAGTGGCCATCAATCAGACGGCCACCAGAGGGACTTCCTATCATGCAGGGCCCTAAAAAGGCCCTGTACACGTCAGACGTTTGAAAATACGTCTGACGTGTGCAGGAGAGAGAAGGCACTGTGTGCGCGCCTTTTCTCTCCAGCCTGTCAGAGAGGAGAGGGGGCGGGCAAAGACCGCGAGCTGAGCTGTCAGTCAGCTCAGCTCGCGGCCGCGCACACCGCGCGCATGCGCGGTAGTGCGCTCAGGACTTCAGAGGGCGGCATGAATGCCGCCCTCTGAAGTATGTGCGCATACTTGCGGCGAAGCAATGACTCTTCCAAATGGAAGCGTCTGATTGCTCCCTGCTCGCGCCCGCCCGCCTATTTCGTCATTTTGACGAAATAGGGGGCGCGGCTTCATGAGGCTCCCGGCGCTGGAACCAGGTGAGTAAAACTGCTTGGCTGGAGAGTCCCTTTAAGTTTGTCAACTCATGTGTAAGATATATATATATATAAAAAAAAAAAGTAAATTACTTATCTATTTTTTAAATCACTAGGGATTGTAATGCATATTGTCATGCAATTACTAATGGTCTTCTTATAAGCTCAGCCTTGTTTTGTATTAGATTGTATAATATTAATCTAACATGTACTGTTATTGTAATGTTGTTGGTCACATGTGTATTAATTAGCTTTATATTTCACTGTTTGCTCCTTCCACTGACTTGTCTGCAACCAATATTGATATTTATATGTGGTGTTCTCAGAATCTAATAAATGGAGTAGTATTAAATGAAATGTTCTTAAATGTACTGTTCTTATCCCAAAGTGACTTGTTTGTGGTTTGCAGGACAAGGAGTAATATCTCTGAACCAGTGGTGGATCCAGAGACTGATCTCAGGAGGGGCACTTTTAGATTATTTAAAGAAATTATCCATGAACAATTTTATCCATGAACAATTTCAAGTAACATTTTCTTTTCTTTCGTTTTTACTATATATTGGGGCTGATGTGTGTTGTAGTCCTTGCTGCTTAAGCGCAGGACTTCTCTTTTTGTATTTGTATTTACTTTGTATCACACAGCCTGGTTACAATGCTGCTACCCATCCCATGTGTTCCCTATTAAGGGTTAATAAGTAAAGGGGTGTATATAAAAAAATACCCCTTTCTGTCTCATTAGAGATATCTTTGCCAGAAGCTCAAGGAAGCAGGCTGAAGGGTCAGTGTTAGGACCCGCTTAGGGGGGTCTGCCTTGACGTTGGCAGGCGGGCATCCCTCCAATGGCCATTGGAGCAACTAAATGACCTCCATTTGTCTAAATATACATAGGGATTAAGGAGAAAGCGCAAGTAACATTTTCTTTTCTTTGGTTTTTACTATATATTGGGGCTGATGTGTGTTGTAGTCCTTGCTGCTTAAGCGCAGGACTTCTCTTTTTGTATTTGTATTTACTTTGTATCACACAGCCTGGTTACAATGCTGCTACCCATCCCATGTGTTCCCTATTAAGGGTTAATAAGTAAAGGGGTGTATATAAAAAATACCCCTTTCTGTCTCATTAGAGATATCTTTGCCAGAAGCTCAAGGAAGCAGGCTGAAGGGTCAGTGTTAGGACCCGCTTAGGGGGGTCTGCCTTGACGTTGGCAGGCGGGCATCCCTCCAATGGCCATTGGAGCAACTAAATGACCTCCATTTGTCTAAATATACATAGGGATTAAGGAGAAAGCGCAAGTAACATTTTCTTATCCATGAACAATAACCACTACAGCTCTGTGTAGTGGCTATGGTGCCGGGACCCCCTCCTAGAGTAAGTAGTCAAACTGTTTAAGAACAGTTTTACAACTTACCTGGGGTCTGCTGGGATATGGGGCTGTAGTAGGGCATATGAGAAGTGGTGTAATGTGTGAGGGGTGCAGTGTGTGTGTGGGGGGGGGTGTAGTGTGTGAATGTGTAGGGTGTGTGGGGCAAGGAGTGTATGGGGGGCTGTGCAAGTGTGTGTGGGGGGCAATGTGTGTGTGTGTGGGTGGGGCAGTATGTTTATGGGTGGGCAGTGTATGTGTGTGTGGGGCAATGTGTGAATGTGTATGGTGTGTGTGGGGGCAGTGTGTGTGGGGGCAGTGTGTGTATGGGGGCAGTGTATGTGTGTGTTGAGGCAGTGTATGTGTGTGGAGGCAGTGTATGTGTATGTGGAGGCAGTGTATGTGTGTGGAGGCAGTGTATGTGTGTGGAGGCAGTGTATGTGTATGTGGAGGCAGTGTATGTGTATGTGGAGGCAGTGTATGTGTGTGTGGGGGGGCAGTGTGTGTGTGGGGGGGCAGTGTATGTGTGTGGGGGCAGTGTATGTGTGTGGAGGCAGTGTATGTGTGTGGAGGCAGTGTATGTGTGTGGAGGCAGTGTATATGTGTGTGGATGCAGTGTATGTGTGTGTGGAGGCAGTGTATGTGTGTGTGGGGGCAGTGTGTGTGTTTTGAGGCAGTGTATGTGTGTGTGGAGGCAGTGTATGTGTGTGTGGGGACAGTGTGTGTGTGGGGGCAGTGTATGTGGGGGCAATGTGTGTGTATGGGGGCAGTGTGTGAATGTGTGGTGAGGAGGGTGGGGGGGCTTTTTTATAAAAAAAGAAAAAAGAATTTATAAAAATTAATAAATTTATGTCCCCCCTCCCTTCTTACCTTCACTTGATCCCTGGTGGTCCAATGAGGAATAATCCCTGGTGGTTCCAGTGGTGAGAGTGAACTCTAGCCCGCAGCTCCAGGGCTAGAGTTCACTCTCGCGAGATTTGGAGCGTTGCCCTGGTAACCACGGCAATGCTCCATGCTCGTGAGAGAAGAACCTGGAGGAGCTGCAGGCTGAGCTCCCAGGTCCTCTCTCCCTCCCCTCTCCTCCCCTGCCAGCTGCCAGCACCCCCCTACCCCCAGATTCGCCAGTGCTCTCAACTTGGTTCTGGATTTACATGCCAGGAATGCCCATAAAATCTTTTATATTTAGATTTTATATTTATTTTTATTGAATGATATTATAATCCCAATATGGGATATTGTTTTTAAACTAATTGACCATTATAATTGTAATATATATATATATAATATATAATAAAGTTTTCACTACCATCACTGTGGGCTGTCGGTTCCTGCATATAGGAGTGTAGTCCTCTACTATACAACGTGCTGTGACAGAGGCGAAATTAGTGGCTTCATCCTTGTGAGTATATCGCTTATTAGATTATATGGGATTATTGGTGACCTAATATACTGCACCATATATTCGTTTTTATTTGAGTCCTACAGTACACTGCATACGACCACCCAACCAGAAGAAGGGGAAGGTCGCCTCTACGGACCTACAAGCGCTTATCCCTGAGCTTGGTATTGTCTTATGCTTATATAATAATATGTAACATATTACGGTATCACACTATTGGAGGTTTCAATTTATTCTATAGGTGTATTCCTAAGAACCAGATCAGTACTGCTTGGTTATTTTTTTTTGAGCTATTTTTATTTATTTATTTTTTTTAACTCTGAATGGGGTGAATGATAAATTAATAAAATATTAATATTATAAAGTCTATAATGGTCAGTTTATCTTGAAGGATAAAGCTCCAAGTTATAAATATAAACACAGTAACATAGGTTATATGATGTCATACATTCTGCTCTTTGCAGTTGCCGCCTCAGCCATTTTTTTCTAGCTGCATATAAATTTCAAATGCTGCAGTCTGCGACGGTGTCCATTTGTCTTCTTCTGTCAAATGCAGTTTTGTATTCCCTGCTTAATGTGTTCAGTGTTGCGAAATTTGTTGGCCTTATAAAACTAAATGACTATAATAAGAACATGCTTTTTGGCTGACACACAAAACGTGCTGAGCATCATTACATAGAATTGATAGCTGGCAAAGAAAATCCTAACCAATCACAATAGGGGGGACACGAAAACCGCCATGATTAAGTTTCCTTAGCCAACATATCAAGGCAATATCTGTTATGTGTTAGAAACCAGCACAAATGATCTGTATTTGCAGAAAAAAAGATGACTGATGTTTTTCTTTTTTGTAGTGATTATATTTTCAGTCAAAGAGAATGCTGGGAATTCCTTAAATAAGTAGTATAGGTAAGCAAATTGCAGATTGCTTCCTTGAAATTGGAAACACAAGTCGGCGTTACTTCCTTTAAAGGTCAGGGTTATTCACTAAAGAGTGAAAGGTTGGTTAACTTATAAAAAAATGTGCCCCAGTGCTAATACGATATGTGGTAGATTGAAGATTAACCATTTTAGTAAATGTTTCTGTGCTTTTCACTTACTATATTTTCCCTATCTTGCGGTTGGGAGGGGAATGACTGAATTAATGTGATGGTATCCACTGTTTCCATTAACCAATAAAGACCTGCAAAATGGGGCATTCTATTCCTAAACCCAGCGTTTAATTGGATCTGTGTAAAACCATTTTCAGGAACTATTATTAATATATGTGGGCTGGTGTTGTCTAATGCAATTTAATGGATAGATTTATAAATGCTTCTATGTTAATACATCATAAAGCTATGTGCCAGGAAACCCCTTACTAGTGACAAACACTCATTTTATGTTTCTTTATTATTATTTTGCAGTTGTGTTTATTATAATTTTTTTGTTCATTTTCTTCTTCTAAAACAACCTTTTATGAAAATTGACTTTGGCTTGACTGAATTTGAAAAAATAGTAACAAAAAAGTAGGGAAAGATTATGTTTATTACGTTGACGGTGTACATAAAGCAGCTCTTGCAGATATGAATATGAAAAACTGTAATTTTATTTTTCAAGATTGTATCCATTGCAACATATACAAATGGATAATGTTCATGCCAACACTAGTTAGGTAAGGAAAAAAAAGAAATACATTTTATGCAAAACATTTTAAATATATGTTTGATCTTGAGAGAATGCGGTCTCAAAGGCTTTACGCTTAAACTGCATTTCAGCTGCTGATTTCATGTCAAGCCAATAATACTTCACTAAGATATAGTAAAGAGGACCATTTGCCAGCGGGTTTAGCCGAACTTTGAAAAAAAGTCCAGGTTCGGGATCGAACTTGACCCCGAACCCGAACCCCATTGAAGTCAATGGGGACCCGAACTTTTGGGCACGAAAATGGCTCTTAAAAACTCCTGGAAAGGGCTAGAGTGCTGCAAAAGGAAGAAAAATAGGGGTAAGAGTAGGACAAGTGCCCTGCAAATAAATGTGGATAGGGTAATCACTTAAAATAATATAAAATAAGCAGCCGCTTAGTAGATAACTCCCTAATTCCCACGATATTAGGGAGCTATCAACCAAAAGGCTGAAAGACATAAATTGGTCTTTCAGCCACATTTACTAATACTAAGTAAAGAATACCTAGTATTAGTAAATTCAGCCACTGAGCGGTGGGTGGGGGCCATAAATAAGAATAAGGGGGGAACCTACTGTGCTCCCACCCGGCCCCCACCCCTGCACGGTGGTTGGGGGCCCTAAATAACAATAAGGGGGGACCTACTGTTCTCCCCCCCCCTGGCCCCCACCCCAGAGCGGTGGGTGGGGGCCATAAATAAGAATTTGGGGATGGGGACCTACTGTCCTTCCCCCCCGGCCCCCTACCCCTGAGCGGCAGGTAGGGGCCCTAAATAACAATAAGGGGGGGGGGACCTAATGTCCTCCCACCCCTGCACGGCGGGTGGGGGCCCTAAAAAACAATAAAGGGGGGACCTAATGTCCTCCCCCCAGACCCCCACCCGTGAGTGGCGGGTGGGGTCCCTAAATAAAAAATTACCCCCCCAGGTGACTAGGGGTCCCCAAACCCGTAGTCACCGCCCTCCCCAAAAATAAATGACCCCTACCTACCCCCCTCATCCTAAAAATAATGAGGGGGGACCCTTATCTAAATACCTGTTAAAAAAAATAGACTTACCATTTGATGTCTTCTTTCTTCTAAAATCTTCCTTTTTCAGCCCCCCAAAAAAGCCAAATAAAAATTCATAATAACCGACGCACTTTATATATATATATATATAAAAAAAAACGATCAAAAAAATAAAAAATGAATCAATTTTCACCTATGGACGGCTCCACGCAGACTGAGCTCTGCAGGGTGGGGGAAGGCTCATAAAGCCTTGCCCCGCCCTGCAATTAGGCTCAGAGCACTCTGATTGGTTGGTTTAAGCCATCCAATCAGAGTGCTCTGACAGGTAAATGAAGAAACTGACAGGTAAGTCTCTATATTTATGTTTAATTTTGTTCTACCTGTATTTTGATATTAACATATATATATATATATATATATATATTGATATAAAAAACACGTAGAACAAAATAATATACAGGTGATACTCGAAAAATTAGAATATCGTGCAAAAGTTAATTTATTTCAGTAATGCAACGTAAAAGGGGAAACTAATATATGAGATAGACCCATTACATGCAAAGCAAGATAGTTCAAGCTGTGATTTGTCATAAGTGCGATGATTATGGCTTACAGCTCATGAAAACCCCAAATCCACAATATCAGTAAATTATAATATTACATGCAATCAATAAAGCAAGGAGTGTACATAGAACAATATCGGACCTTTGAAAATTATAAGCATGCATATGGACTCAGTACTTGTTTTGGGCCCCTTTTGCAGAAATTACTGCCTCAGTGCGGCGTAGCATGGAAGCTATCAGCCTGTGGCACTGCTGAGGTGTTATGGAAGACCAGGATGCTTAAATAGCGGCCCTCAGCTCTTCTGCATTGTTCGGTCTCATGTCTCTCATCTTTCTCTTGGCAATGCCCCATAGATTCGCTATGGGGTTCAGGTCAGGCGAGTTTGCTGGCCAATCAAGCACAGTAATACCACGGTCATTGAACCAGGCTTTGGTACTTTTGGCAGTATCTGCGGAAGGTAGCATGAAGTGCTCCAAAATCTCCTGGTAGACCGCTGCGTTGACCCTGAACTTAATAAAGCACAGTGGACCAACACCAGCAGATGACATGGCTCTCCAAATCAACACAGACTGTGGAAACTTCACACTGGACTTCAAGCATCTTGCAGTGTGTGCCTCTCCATTCTTCCTCTAGAATTTGTGTCCTTGGTTTCCAAATGAGATGCAAAAGTTGCTCTTCAGAAAAGAGGACTTTGGACCACTGAGCAACAGACCAGATCTGTTTTTCTTTAGCCCAGGTAAGACACTTCTGACGTTGTTTGTTGTTCAGGAGCGGCTTGACAAGAGGAATACGACATCTGAAGCCTATGTCCAGGATCCGTCTGTGTGTGATGGCTCTTGATGCACTGACTCCAGCCTCAGTCCACTCCTTGTGAAAGTCCCCAACACATTTGAATGGCCTTTTCCTGACAATCCTCTCCAGGCTGCGATCATCCCTGCTGCTCGTGCACCTTTTTCTTCCACACTTTTCCCTTCCACATAACTTTCTATTAATGTGCTTTGATACAGCACTTTGGGAACATCCAACTTCCTTCACAATTATCTTATGAGGCTTTCCCTCCTTATGGAGGGTTCAATTATGGTTTTCTGCACACCTGTCAGGTCAGCAGTCTTCCCCATGATTGTGATTCCTACTAAACCAGACTGAGAGACCATTTAAAGGCTCGGAAACCCTTTGCAGGTGTTATGGCTTACTTAGCTGATTAGAGTGGGACACTGTGAGCCTAGAATATTGCACCTTTTCACAATATTCTATGAGAATCTATGGGGCATTGCCAAGAGAAAGATGAGAGACATGAGACCGAACAATGCAGAAGAGTGAAGGCCGCTATTTAAGCATCCTGGTCTTCCACAACACCTCAGCAGTGCCACAGGCTGATTGCTTCCATACCACACTGCATTGAGGCAGTAATTGCTGCAAAAGGGGCCCAAACAAAGTACTGAGTCCATATGCATGCTTATACTTTTCATAGGTCCGATATTGTTCTATGTACACTCCTTGTTTTATTGATTGCATGTAATATTATAATTTACTGATATTGTGGATTTGGGGTTTTCATGAGCTGTAAGCCATAATCATTGGAGATTTTAATTACCCGGACATAAATTGGGACAGAGGGACTAGTAGCTCAGCAAAGGGAATTAGGTTTTTAAACTTGTTAAATGACACCTTCATGTCACAACTTGTACAAGCACCAACTAGAATGGACGCTTGTCTGGACCTGGTTTTAACAAACAACGTTGATCTTTTGACCAACATTCAAGTAGGTGAGCACTTGGGAAATAGTGATCACAATATAGTGTTCTTTGAAATAAACTCAAAAAAACAAAAGCACATGGGGTATACTAAAACATATCATTTTAAAATGGCCAATTTCAATAAGTTAAGGGAAGCTTTACAATATATTGACTGGCATAAACTCTTTAGTGAAAAGAACACTGAGGATAAATGGATCATCTTCCAACAAATATTAGAAAGGTACATTTCTCAGTATGTGCCATTGGGAAATAAATATAATAGAAACAAATTAACCCCTTAACGACGAGTGACGGACGAGGTCCGTCACTCAGGGGAATGCGTTAATGACGAGTGACGGACCTCGTCCGTCACCCGTTAAAATTAACCCCAGATCGCCGCAATCGCGTCGATCGCGGGGTTAATGGTGCTCCGGTCTGCCTCTGCATTAGAGGCAGACCGGGAGCACCGGATCGGGCTGTCAGAGTACATGTGCCCGCTCTCACAGCATGCCAGAGCGGGCACATGTGCTGTGTATACTCACCTCCGCCTCCCTGCACTTCCTGGTTCTGTGTGAAGTGCAGGGAGATGGATCTTCAGTGATCCTGCCCCCTGGTGGAAAGAAAACATAGTCAAATTAAAATCCCACCCCCCTTTACCCATTTTAATAAAAAATTAACCCCTTCCCTGCCAATTGATCACTGACTACAGTGATCAATTGGCAGGGATTACATTTTACTAAGATCTGATTTTTTTTTAACCCCTGAGGGTTAATTCTTTTTTTTTTTAACCCTCATGGGTTCAATTTATTTTATTAATTAATTTAAATATTTTAAAATTATAAATTTAGCTAGCTGGGGAGGGTGGAAGTTAGTGGGGAATTGGGGGATTTAGTATTACGCTAACTAGGGGTTAACGTTAAAAAAAGTTTAAAAATACGCTTTAAAAAGTTAAAAAATTAAGTTAAAAAAAAGTTTTAATAACATTTAAGTAAAAAATTTAAAAAAATAAACCCTTTACCCAGTCCAAATAAAAATTAACCCCTTCCCTGCCAGTCGATCACTGCCTACAGTGATCAAAATACAGATCACAGTATTATACTGTTCTAATTTTTTTTTTAACCCCTGACGATTAACTTTTATTTATTTTTTAACCCTCAGGGGTTAAATTTATTTAATTAACTAATTTAAATATTGTATAATTAAATATTTTGCTAGCTGGGGTGGGTGGGAGTTATGGGAAAATGGGGAATTTACTGTTAGTGCTGCTTACTGCTAGTTAGGGGTTAACGTAAAAAAAAAGCTTAGAAAAATGTTAAATCTGTAAAAAAAGTTTTACGAAAGTTTAGGAAACTTTAAAAAATGAATAATCAAAACAAAAGTTTAAAAAATAGTTTTAAAAAGTAAAAAAAGTTTTAAAAAGTAAAAAAATACATTTAATAACGCTCATTACCACTACACCTGGTACAAGCTAGCGGAAAAATGATCCCACGCTAAGGTTCAAAATATGCCTTTTGAAATACCCTGGGATGTCTTCTTTAAGAAATGGTATGGCTTTATGGGGTATTTGGTTTATATAGCCTGGTAAAATACTCTAAAATGGGACATGGGCACAGCGTAAAAATGTAAAGTTTGAAAAAAAATGGAATGGCTGTGTCCCAAATGTGCCCCTCCGATGTCCACATATACCTGGCAAAGGTACATACGGGGGTATTTTTGTACTCAGCAGACATAGCTGAGCAACATATGAAGTATTATACAGTGGTAGTACACATAAGGTTTGCAAAATATACTGTGCAAACTCACTTTGTGTGTCAAAAAGGCAGAAAAAACGCTTATTACCACTACACCTGGTACAAGCTAGCGGAAAAATGATCCCACGCTAAGGTTCAAAATATGCCTTTTGAAATACCCTGGGATGTCTTCTTTAAGAAATGGTATGGCTTTATGGGGTATTTGGATTATATAGCCTGGTAAAATACTCTAAAATGGGACATGGGCACAGCGTAAAAATTCAAAATTTGAAAAAAAATGGAATGGCTCTGTCCCAAATGTGCCCCTCCGATGTCCACATATACCTGGCAAAGGTACATACGGGGGTATTTTTGTACTCAGCAGACATAGCTGAGCAACATATGAAGTATTATACAGTGGTAGTACACATAAGGTTTGCAAAATATACTGTGCAAACTCACTTTGTGTGTCAAAAAGGCAGAAAAAACGCTTATTACCACTACACCTGGTACAAGCTAGCGGAAAAATGATCCCACGCTAAGGTTCAAAATATGCCTTTTGAAATACCCTGGGGTGTCTACTTTAAGAAATGGTAGGCCTTTGTGGGGTAGTTTGAATTTAAAACCTGCAAAGATGCTTGGAAATTGCACATAGGCCCGGCGTCAAAATTCAAAGTTCGGTCAAAACTGATATGGCTTGGTCTCCTATATGGCACTGTAGCTTCACAAAATAGTGCCATAGACATACAATGGGGGTGTCCTTTTACTCAGAAGACTTAGCTGAGCATAATTTGGGGGGTTTGAACTTAGTGGCACACATGAAATATACAAAATGCCCAGCAAAAATGCAATCCGTATGTAAAAAATGCACAAAATTATTTTTTACCACATACTTTGGCATGTAATGGTAAAAAAATGGGGGCATGTTAAGGCACAATATGCACCTTATGAGATACCCTGGAGTGTCTTCTTTTACAAATGGTAGGCCTTTGTGGGGTGTTTTGAACAGTCAAACTGTTATAATACCCCAAATGGAAGCATAGGCTCATTAAATCCGTCTCTCAAAATTCTACTGTGAATACTGAAAAGGACAGGTCTCCTGTATGGCACTGTAGCTTCACGAAATAGTGCCATAGACATACAATGGGGGTGTCCTTTTACTCAGAAGACTTAGCTGAGCATAATTTGGGGGGTTTGAACTTAGTGGCACACATGAAATATACAAAATGCCCAGCAAAAATGCAATCCGTATGTAAAATATGCACAAAATTATTTTTTACCACATACTTTGGCATGTAATGGTAAAAAAATGGGGGCATGTTAAGGCACAATATGCACCTTACGAGATACCCTGGAGTGTCTACTTTTACAAATGGTAGGCCTTTGTGGGGTTTTTTTGAACAGTCAAACTACTATAATACCCCAAATGGAAGCATAGGCTCATTAAATCCGTCTCTCAAAATTCTACTGTGAATACTGAAAAGGACAGGTCTCCTATATGGCACTGTAGCTTCACGAAATAGTGCCAAAGACATACAATGGGGGTACCGTTGTACTCAGCAGAAGTAACTGAACACATAATAAAACTTTGTACAGGAATAGCACACACCAAATTTACAAAATACACATGAGAAGTTCTTTGTTATAAGTTTGTGTGCGAAAACCCCCAAAAAACACAATTTTACTCAAATATTTAGCAGAGGTTGGCGGTAAAATGGCTACGTAGAAAGTGTCAAAACAACCTTAGGTAAATAGCCTGTGGTGTCTACTTTATATAAATATATATTTTTGTGTGGCAATTTTGTTTTCTTTTATGGCTATTAGGCTTACAAGACAAACATACCAAATTCTAAAATCGCTCCACATAAAAAGTTTATTTTACTCCTTGTGCTTTGTGACCTGTAACTACCAAAAAAAAACAGAAAATCCCAGACACATTATATATTCTGTAATTCAGAACAACTAAATGAATTTATTTTTAATTACTTTCCTTAACCTGCACTAATTATGTACACATTATTATTGCAAAAACTGTAAAAAAAAACACACAAAAATTCATTTTTTTGCATATTTCTGTATTTTTTTTTATAATAAATAAGCATTTATATATACATGTGTTACATCAAATTAAAGCCCTTTCTGTCCTTTAAAAAACGGTATATAATATGTGTCGGTGCAATAAATTAGTAAAATGCAAATTGCAGTTGAACGCAAATAGCAAAAAATGCAAAAAATGACGTTGTCATTAAGTGAAAGACAAGCTTCTGAAGCTCTGTCCTTAAGGGGTTAAAAGTAAACCAATGTGGCTTAGTAGAGAAGAAAAACAAGAGATTAAAAATAAGAAAAGGACAGTTAAAGCATTTAAATCGGACAAATCAGATGCATCTTATAAAAGATATGACTTGCTAAACTTCAAAAGTAAAAAAAAAATTATAGCTAAAGAGAGCAAAACCAACCCCAAAGCATTTTTTAAGTACATAAATTCTAAAAATCCCAAACATGAAAGTGTAGGTACACTAAAAACTGAAACGGGGGTGTTAGTTCATGAAGACCAGGAAAAGGCAGGAATTTTAAAGAATTTCTCCTCCGTATATATTAAGGAAGAACCCATGGCAATAGATGTGCAAATGATTGCTACTAAAAACTTGCAGAATAATTGTAATTGGTTAACTCAAGACAAGGTGCTGCAGCAACTAAAGAAAGTTAATATAAACAAAGCTCCAGGGCCTGATGGTATCCATCCATGTGTACTTAGGAACTAAGTGTAGAAATAAGTGAACCTCTGTTTTTAACCTTTAAGATTCTTTTCTTTCAGGAAGTGTTCCGGAGGATTGGAGGAAGGCAGATGTGGTTCCTATATTCAAAAAGGGTTCAAAATCCTTGCCTGGAAATTATAGACCTGTGAGCTTAACTTCTGTGGCTGGTAAAATATTTGAAAGGTTATTAAGGGATAATATTCAAGAATTCCTTGAGAAGAACACGGTTATCAGCAAAAATCAGCACTTTTTTATGAAGCACAGGTCATGTCAAACTAACTTGATTGCATTCTACGAAGAAGTAAGTAAAAGTATAGATCAGGGTGTTGCAGTGGATGTGATCTATTTGGATTTTGCCAAGGCATTTGATACAGTTTCACACAATAGATTAGTGTTCAAACTCAAGGAAATCGGTCTAGATGAAAATGGTTGTTCTTGGGTAGAACATTGGCTTAAACAGAGTACAAAAAGTTGTCATTAATGGTACATTTTCAAGCTGGACAGAGGTGGCAAGTGGTGTCCCTCAGGGGTCTGTTCTGGGACCCCTTCTATTTAACATGTTTATAAATGATCTTGAAGACAGCATTGAAAGTCATGTTTCAGTGTTTGCAGATGACACAAAACTTTGTAAAATAATACAATGTAAGCAAGATATTACTTTGCTGCAGAGGGATTTAGATAGAATGGGGGACTAGGCACTCGGCGTAAAGAATACACAAGCAACGTATACCCTTAATGGAAGCGAATTAGGGATAACAACACACGAAAAGGACTTGGGAATTGTTATAGACAACAAACTATGCAACAATGTGCAATGTCAATCAGCAGTGGCCAAAGCCAGTAAGGTATTGGCATGCATGAAAAAAGGGCATTAATTCTTGGGACGAGAATATCATTTTGCCTCTTTATAAATCACTGGTAAGACCACATATTGAATATGCTGTGCAATTTTGGGCACCTGTTCTAAAGAAGGATATTATGGCACTAGAAAAAGTGCAGAGGCGGGCTACAAAATTAATAAACGGAATGGAACATATCAGCTATGAAGAAAGGTTAACAAATTTAAACCTATTTAGTTTAGAAAAACGTCGCCTGAGAGGGGATATGATAACATTATAAAAATATATTCGGGGCCAATACAAACCATTGTGTGGAAATCTATTCACAAACCAGACTTTACATAGGACACGAGGCCATGCGTTTAGACTGGAAGAAAGAAGATTTCGTCTAAGGCAAAGGAAATTTTTTTTTTTTACTGTAAGAACGATCAGGATGTGGAATTCTCTGCCTGAAGAGGTGGTTTTATCAGAGTCCATACAGTTGTTCAAACAGCTACTGGATGCATACTTGCAAAAACAGAATATTCAAGGATATAATCTTTCAATGTAGGGTAATGACTGCTTGATCAAAGGATAAATCTGACTGCCATTCTGGGGTCAAGAAGGATTTTTTTTCCTAGCTTGTTGCAAAATTGTGCTTCAAACTGGGTTTTTGTGCCTTCTTTTGGATCAACAACAAAAAACAAATGTGAGGAAGGCTGAACTTGATGGACGCAAGTCTCTTTTCAGCTATGTAACTATGTAACTATGTATATATTTTCCTTTTTTTTTAAAGTTTTTCTAATAAAGGTTCTTACCAGTTTTTCTAATAAAGGTTCTTACCAAATATTTTTTGAATGTGAGTAGTTCCCACCCACAATTATCGTTTTTCAATTACGCTTTGGGGTTAGACCCCCTTTATACCCCCTGTAACCTCTCTGAGGTACTGGTGTAGGCTTTTCCCAGCACCAGAGACTCTTTATTTCTCTAGTTGTTAAGGAAGTGCAGGTTGCAGCTAGAGGTATTGGGAGGGGGAGCCAGAAAGTAGAATATTAGACTCAATCTCCAATTTCCATAAACGTCTTCAACTCCCACTAAAAGCAGAAATGAGTAGTATAATTGAAGATTATATTAGCTTTAGTGTACTAATAATCTTAATTTTAGTAATGACAGGAGGCGAATATTTGCATATCTTTCTTTACTGAAAACTCCAGCAGCATAGAAACAGTAACAACCAATCAGAGAAAAGATATGGTGCCCATAAAAGGCCCTGTCTATGACATCACTTCCTCTTTCTTTGAAGCGAAACAATAAATAACAACAAAAGACAATCATATTACGTCAACAGTTCAACAACATAGTAGAATATCCAACTCCAGTAGTTCCGCGATGCAGAGGTATGGAAGGTGAATCTTTGTCTCGATGAGAAGACGTTCACGCTGCAAGAAAAATAAAAAGGTGAAAGGTCTCTGGCGTGATAACTTGTCCGCATACAATAAGCATTAAGCATCTGATATACCAACGAACATTAGAATGTGAAACATATCAATATATATTAATACTAAAGCAATGATATTTAAGAATCTATAAACACAACCTAATTCAAGGTTCATGTCTAATATTCAACCTATACAAGACCCTCAAGATACGGGTCTAATTAGCAAACATACAAACCACAACGTACTTACCTTCCTGAACATAAAGGGCATATTCTGTTCCACACGAAAAACATGGGAGGGATCCTATAGGGTGGGAAATATTCGCCTCCTGTCATTACTAAAATTAAGATTATTAGTACACTAAAGCTAATATAATCTTCAATTTTACCACATGACAGGAGGCTTCATATTTGCATTTTTAAAGCTTTGAATTGACCAATGTGAAGGAAGCATGAGACGTTGTCGAAATAGAACGTTCTAAACGTACTTTCTCGCGCCCAGACCGCGCAGTGTATAATGCCGGCTAGGGAAGCGCCAGCCCGAAAAGGCTTGTGAGGCCGCCGCTCCCCTGACCGAGTGGGCTCCGAAACAAGGTTCGACGCCCGCGAAAAACAAAAGCCAACGGACCCATCTGGTCAGTGTTGCGGTAGTCACCGGTCCATGAGGGTTCACGTAAGACGTCAGGAGGTGATCCGTCGAATGAGTTCGAAGGGGGATATTGATATCGGCATACCCATTAGCGTTCTGACCACGCATAGTGTGGTGTCTGACACTGAAGACGAATCAGACTTAGCTCGTCTCGGCACGGTAAAGGCAACCCCGTCTGGTGTGAGAGAGAAAACCATCCATATCGCAAGCCCTAACATCCGCCATCCATCTAAATGAGTCGAGGCATAATAAGGGCTAGTTTGGCTGAAAGTTGTTTCAGTGACAAACAAGGATTGTCCGGTCATTCCCTAAGGGATCTCAGCACCACATCCACCTGGCAGAGGCGTGAGTACTTGGGTGCCAGGGGTCTCGATAATGCGGCACCCCGTAGTAGTCGACAAAACCAGTGAATATTGATCTACTGGCCTGCCCTGTACCGGAACGTGCGCCGATATGGTGGGTCAGATCACGTTGAGGGATCGATATGACCGCCCGACGAGACCAGGTGTGACAGATAGTAAGGATCAGCGTGACAGGTGCAGTAAAGGGGTCGGAATCCCTTTCCACCCACCAATCACTTCAGGCCGACCAGGCAGAAATATAGCCTTTCCTGGTGCCGGGAGCCTACGAGTCCCATAGGACTCAGTTGATGCAATAGGTTGTGGACTGACCAGGAGCCCCTGAAACGGTCCAGGCCACTAGTGCCAGTTGTCCTTCCCTGACAAGGGAGTGAACTTCCCCTCGCGGTCCTGTCGGAAGTAGAGGAAAGTCAGGGAGTAGTAGAGGGTCTTCGCGAGACATCTTACAGGCGATCCGGGAAACCGCGGTTGATCTGCCCGAGGGGTGTCATGAGCAGGAGCGATATCTTGTGGGTACATGTGTATCGAAGCACCCTTGCTATTGTGGAGAACGGCTGGGACACATTTGTAGGATACATCCACCGCTTCGCATCCGGAGGAAGAGTCAAGGACCGTTCAGCCAATTCAAGTTTGTATGTGAAGTAATCACCATCGAAATACCGTCCTCATTTCTGCTGACAGTGAGATCCAGTGGTTGTAAGAGTGGCCGGTGTGTACATATCTTGCCACCAGCTGTTGCCTGGCCCTGTAGTGTAGTGGGCCAGGGAATATCGCTTGTATGGAGGAGGAGAGGAGGAGAGGAGTCCCGCAATCCGGCAAGTATCCTGAGAGGAATCGTATCCAACCTTAGAGTGTGTCTGACCTCTATCCTTATAGAGGCAATCTTTGTCCTAGACCGACGCGGAACGTGGTTCTCCAAGCCGATGTCGAAACCGAGGAATTGGCCCAACTCAGATGGAGAAGCGATCTTTGTTTGTGTACTACCAAATGTGTAAACCAGTCATTATCGCTTAGGAGGTCTTGTAGAAGATGAATTTCCTCCATCTTGAAGTGTTTGTATACCACGTAGGAGTTCCATTGATGTAGCCTCCTGGCTTCTGCTTGACCAGGAAAACATAAGCTGAGGAAGCCTCCCCATCCGGTACATGTTGGATTGCACCCTTCTTGAAAAGGGGTGCGGGTTTCTTTGTCCACGAGGCGTTCCCGTTCCGCCAGCATGCGTAATGGAGGTTAAAGGGCGACCTGAACGGCTGTGATAAAAAAATTCTATGACATAGCCTTGTAGTGTCTGGTGAACCCCGGTGACTTTGGTAATCATCTCCCAAATCCGTAAAACAGAGAGAGGCTGCCGGTCGTAAAATTGGAAACAGTTAGCTACGTAGGTCGACTCACTAGTAGAGAAGCGAGTAAGAAAATATATGAGGACTGTGGGTGCGATCTGGAACCTGTCGCCCAGAAGCGGCTGGTGGCTCGGTTCCGCCACCGACCAGTCCTCCCAAAACATCATTCCCCATAGGGGAGACTTGAATAGATTTACGTGCTCCTTGAGTTCTGCCATGAACACTACACCAAATAGTAGGCCTTGTGCTTTTGGGCCGAATTCTTGTCGTTCCTAAGTCCCATAATGTGTTGTTGACGCGCACCAGAACAGAATTGTGTCTGTCGGCGCATAGTACGTCATCTATTGAGCTCGGGCACAACTACCACTTTGTCTGGTAGCAGTGGGCTGGGGTATGTGGCCTTGAGGCGTGCGCATACTTCCGTCTTCGGCCACTCGGGTTTAGTGCCGCTATTGCTATCTCTGCCTTGGCCGCTGTCACAGAGTCAGGTTTCCCTAACGTACTTCGAGGAAGTGTCCTCCATCAAGCGGTGTGGGGCAGAGCCCATAAACAGAACCTTCTCCACTGAGGCCGCTACAGCGGCGTTTGTCATTGCCTAGAAATCTTGGGAAGGTTGAGGGTGTCCACCATGACTCATTCCCGTCCTGTTTGGAGACAGTGGGTAGTCAGTGGGAGTAGTGTTTGAGGATCATCCGGGTAAAATGGTTGGAATTGCCTGTTTAGTTTGTTTGAGAGTATGAATACCTGTGCCAAGTGTAGAGGGGTCACCTCTATTAGTTTAATCTGGCTACTGAGAGCCGCGGTGCAGGCGCGACTGACTGGTAGTGGTGTTTGGTCAGGTTAGCCGGGTCCACCACAAATGTACGCCAGAGCTGTATGTATGGTATTAAATTATACAGGCTGATTATAGAGGCGCATGGGGCCTGTCTCCATAAGGTCTGCAACCGCAGGACCCACGTCTGTTCGGTTGGGTTCATCCCAGGCGGTGTGCCATGGTAACCCAGAGGACACCCACATCAAAGGTAATGGACTGTCAGTGACCTTGCATGCATATCTGGGGGTCCCCCCAGGTGGTGTGCCATGAAAAAGTACCCAGAGGACACCCACATTATAATTATTGGTACCTTGCAGGTAACCCAGAGGACACCCACATCAAAGGTAATGGACTGTCAGTGACCTTGCATGCATATCTGGGGGTCACCCCAGGTGGTGTGCCATGTAAAAATAACCCAGAGGACACCCACGTTCAATGTGTACACTAGGCACCGTAAATATACATATATGTATCCCTGTGAAGGGTACTACGCAGTACACTCAGTTTCCTTAGAGGTCCTGCCGTCAAACCGTATCCAGCGCGGTACTGTTGCATTAACGTAAACTGACAGGCAGTGAGAGGGCTGTATATGCACGTAGTCAGTGAAATCAGGGCTGTATGTGTTTATCTCTTGAAAATACAGACCCTTGTGCATATCATCGGGGTTCACCCCGGGTGGTGTGCCGTGGCAATCAGAGGACACCCACATCAATTGAAATGGGCCGTCAGCGCCCTTGCATGCATATCTGGGGGGTCACCCCAGGTGGTGTGCCATGAAAAAATACCCAGAGGACACCCACATAAAATTTGCACCCTTGGGTACAGTAATGTAATATAACCCTGTGCCGGGTAATCAGTATAATATTCCCTTGGAAGGGTATAGCAGTATGTGATCCCCTGAGGGGGAATAACGTTGCATCTGTCCCTGCCGGGACCAGCGAGGCAGTATGTCAGTTAAGGTATGTATATCATATATAGTACAGCCTTCATCCCAAAGAAACTCAATTGTGCCTGCATAGACTATCTTGTACCGAACAATATAAACAGGACCACCAGCAGAATGTGATCATACCTACTGACCTTGCACAGGATGGAGAGTAATGCCTACCACAAACTTAAATTTGTACCCTATAAACTGGTACATAGGTAAAATAGGACACTTTAGTAAACTAATAGATTAAATTTTAACATAGATAATGAATGTTATTTTACAAATATTTGATAAAAGGTCCTTATATATATCCTGCTTTATTGCCAGTAAAAGACCTTGTTAGTTATGGGAAACAGGTGATATATCTAAAAAATTGTTCACTTAATCCCATTAAAACATTCTAATTAAAACCAGTGAGTTTTCCATAGGTGCCCCTGAGGGGGTTCGAACTTACATATAGCTAGAATAGCTGTCTGTTAGCTTTGCAGGCAAAGCAGCCTGTCACCTAAGCCAACTCTCCAGCTGTCCGATTTCCTGAGACTGAGAGGAGGGGGGGGTCCCCGAGGGGGGGTCCCCCAACTCCGTTGCGGCGATCGGGTGATTTCCGAACCGCCGAGAGTAAGGAGAGGCGGCCGTCGCGGGTCTCGCGAACCGCGAGAACCAAGATGGCCGCCGGCCGCGCGAGTGAGAGCTACCCGCTCGCGGCTGCGAGCGGGAAGGGAAAAAGGGCGGCAAACAAAATATTCTAACCCCGGCTACCCTCCACCCGTCCCCACCCAGCCCCCTGTGTCAATAAGGGCAGGTCCACGTGGCGAACGCGGCACGAACAGCCGTGACGCCCGCTGACCGTCAGCCCGAAAAAAGCAAAGTAATAGAGTGCACAGAAAAACAAACAGGGTGACTGATGTAAGTGAAAAACAGGAGGGGGACAGTGATAGGTAGATAGGGGTGAATAAGGAAAAACCAGTAAGAATACAATAATAAAAAGAAGAAAAAACAGCAATGATACAATAATAAAAATAAGATAAACAGTAATAATACAATAAAAAGACAATATGAGTACATAAACCAGAGAGGTAAAATTACTCTGACCTGTTGATGGCTGGAGCAGCAAAGAAAGAGGAAGTGATGTCATAGACAGGGCCTTTTATGGGCACCATATATTTTCTCTGATTGGTTGTTACTGTTTCTATGCTGCTGGAGTTTTCAGTAAAGAAAGATATGCAAATATGAAGCCTCCTGTCATGTGGTAAAATTTATTAGCAGATGTCTCAAATTATGTGACTAGGTATAAATGAAAAATAGTAAGATGTTACAGCAAGATATACTGCTTGAGTGTTTGCTTCTCTATTTAGTTCTTTGGACGTTGATCAAGTATAAATTGTACCAAGAGAGGAGGACAAGAGAAGAGAACAAGAGACTGCAAACAAGAAAAAAAGAGAAATACAATTCAAAACAACAAAAAAGGAAAAACACAGTCAATAAGAGCAAATAAGAACCCAACAAAAAAGGAGACAAAATCAAAATAATGTCCTTCTTTTCTGTGAACATCCTCAATCTTTTTTCCATTGACCAGCAAAGGGCATCCCAATTAACAGCACAGAGAAGTATTTTAAAGAAGGATAAGTATGCTAGCATCCCCCCAAAAATGACTATGTCAAGCAGCACATCTGCAGCAGAGACTCCTATATAGGTCTCTCTAATGTATTTATAAGGGATAGACTTAGAACTGCAATGTTTTTTTTCAAATTCAGGCCAAAGACAAGGGTAGGCAGGTTCTGTGCAAGTATTTAAGAAGCATGCATTTTTATAGTGCTGGAATATTAATGTATTATTATTATTATTATTAGCATTTATATAGTATCAACTTATTCCGCAGCACTTTTATTTTTAAGGGGGAAATTTAACACTAAATTAGACAATTCCAAAATATTATGGGAACAATAGGTTGATAAGGACCCTACTCAAGCAAGCTTGTAATCTATGCTAGAGGATACATTGAATATGGTTTTAATATATTCTCAAACCTGCTTACATTTTGATTTTATTTTCAAGAGAAAACACACCATAATGTCATTAACAGAGATGATAAATTTAACTTCACACTACAGGAGCTTCTAACACAAGAGGTTTTTTCTGAATGATAATCTGTACATATTTCTTCCCTCATAAAATGTTAAACATCACTTTAGTAACTGGTAGCTGGAACAACTTCTAAAAATGACACTGAATTATTTAGAATTAACAATTGGAAAACCATTACATTTAGATAATATAAATGTGAATATAACAAAAACTGCATAGCAAAACTAAATATGTATTAAATCTTTAGAAACAGTTATAAAGAGTTTTCTCAAAACACGGATATATTATGCCACTTCTGTTTTCAATCTAATTATGTGAGTCTTTCTATTGGTGATACATAGAATATATGTAACACTTAATGTACTTTAATGGAGACAATTAGAATATTAAAGAAACACTACAGAGTCAGGAACACTCATGTATTCCTTACCCTATAGTGTGAAAAACACTATGTAATCCCTCCTTGCCCCACTAGATATAGTAATATCTTACCTTTACAACATCAGAAGTGATGATCTCAGTCAATCACAATGCATTCTCAAATCTCGGGAAAGCATTGGATTGGCTGAGATTGTCCATTCTAATAATCTCAGCTAAGGAGGAGTGGAGCCAAATGCCACCCTGAACAATCAGCATCTCCTCATAGAGATGCATTTACTCGATGCATCTCTATGAGGAAAGTTCAGTGTCTGCATGCAGAGGGTGGAGATACTGAATGTCAGTACTGACCCAGGAAGCTCCTCTAGTAGCCACCTGAGAAGTGGCTACTGGAGGTGTCCCTAGGGTGTAATGTAAACACTGCCTTTTCTCTGATGAGTATTTACTGAAAAAAGCTGGCAGGGACTGACTGTACTCACCAGAACAACTACATTAAACTGACGTTGTTCTGGTGACTTTAGTGTCCCTTTAAATTATCATAACAACTTTGCTTCATTGTGAAGGTTATGGTGCAAAAATAACCCTGTACCAGCTTTTACGTCTGATAGTGGCTATTGAATGCAGCAATTTCATAGCTTTCAATCTGGCGGCCAGAAGTCTCAGTTTCACATACATTTTTTAATTTACCTGTGGAGTCTCATTCATTGACCTCTATTGTTTAGCAGCACAAATGCCTTTAGTACAATTCCTGTTTTACTGTGTGGCTTATTGTATTACATTATCTGTACAACAGAGATACAATTGTCAATAAATAGTTTTTCCTTTAAAATCTTTATTCTTATTAACATCATGGAATACTAGGTTGATCAATAGGATGCCTCTGGTATGGTTGCCAGCCACAAAGTCACTGCACAGAGGCAGAGGAGTAACTAGAAACCACAGGGCCCTGGACCCCCTCCCCCCAAAGATACCTCTTTCCTCCCGCCCCTCCATTTGTATAATAAAACACATACAGATACAAACACTGACACACATACAGATACACAAAAAGACAATATGTGCTGGCACTCAATTACGTGTTAGGTGCCGGTATTCGAGGTATAACCCTACTAAAAAACCTCCTAATCAATATCATAAACAAAATATGAATACCGCACTCAATCAATAGTACAAATAAATGTTAAACCTATGCTTAATTTCACAGTATTTAATGTAAAGCATATAAGTATAATTCATAAAGATAATGGTATTTCATCAGATTGGCACATAATTCATCTTATATACACAAACTTTGTACAATATCTATCTAGACACAGTGTCTTCCTATGCATACTGAATAGTTCAAAAAAGATGAAAAAGTGAAAAAATGAAAAAAGTGAAAAAATGAAAAAATGAAAAAAAAAAAAAAAAAAAGATAAAGGAAAAAATGAAAAAAGGCAAAAAAGGAAAAGAATAAAATATGAAAAGACTGCAAAAATAGAAAAAATAGAAAAATGGAAAAATACTGAGAACAAAAGGAAAAATGCAAAACATAAATAAGATGAAAAAATGTATATCAAATATGAAAGTCCTAGTAAGTGGCAGTCCAGTATATAGTGCACTATATGTTTGCCCACTATCTGTGGGTAGGTCTCACCAATGTCGTCTGTTTCTTTATATCTGAAGGAAGGTGCTGTAGTCTGTGAGAGATGGTCTGGATGGAAGGGATGGATAAAACGATATCCTGATGTTAGAAATTTATATGAAATTTTATATGAAATTTATATCCTTATTCCCATTGGGGTTTATATATAGATCCCTACTGCCGGGTCCGATACTCATTTGTATCTATAAAAGCATTGTGGTAACAGAAACAACCTGTAATTTCGCTAGCTTAAGAATTCTATTAGATTGCTCGTTTTCAATAAAGTTGTGTGACATACGCATGACGCAATGACGCACGTATGCGTCGGAATGCGGAAGTAGGACCGGGGACTTAATGCGGCAGGGTTTGCCGCCCAATCTGAGGATATTTAAACCCTGATGTTTTCCTTTTGACAGCACGGACACTGGGGCCACCGAAGGGACGCATATGTCCCGAGCGCGCAGCCCATTTACCAGGAAAGCTCACAAGGAAAGCCCTCCTAGAAACTACAGTCCATCTCCAAAGGAGCCTTATACTACTGATTGACTTCATTTGACTACAAAGAGATCTGACCAACCACCAGCAGATACAGAGTGGTGATCACTCTTTCTAACATCAGGATATCGTTTTATCCATCCCTTCCATCCAGACCATCTCTCACAGACTACAGCACCTTCCTTCAGATATAAAGAAACAGACGACATTGGTGAGACCTACCCACAGATAGTGGGCAAACATATAGTGCACTATATACTGGACTGCCACTTACTAGGACTTTCATATTTGATATACATTTTTTCATCTTATTTATGTTTTGCATTTTTCCTTTTGTTCTCAGTATTTTTCCATTTTTCTATTTTTTCTATTTTTGCAGTCTTTTCATATTTTATTCTTTTCCTTTTTTGCCTTTTTTCATTTTTTCCTTTATCTTTTTTTTTTTTTTTCATTTTTTCATTTTTTCACTTTTTTCATTTTTTCACTTTTTCATCTTTTTTGAACTATTCAGTATGCATAGGAAGACACTGTGTCTAGATAGATATTGTACAAAGTTTGTGTATATAAGATGAATTATGTGCCAATCTGATGAAATACCATTATCTTTATGAATTATACTTATATGCTTTACATTAAATACTGTGAAATTAAGCATAGGTTTAACATTTATTTGTACTATTGATTGAGTGCGGTATTCATATTTTGTTTATGAAATTGATTAGGAGGTTTTTTAGTAGGGTTATACCTCGAATACCGGCACCTAACACGTAATTGAGTGCCAGCACATATTGTCTTTTTGTATATATTTTTCCCTAGTGCTGAGCACCTTTTTGTGTATTACTACTATTATCCCGTATAGAACTGTCACAACATTGTTGGAAATATTGTTCTGGGGAACTGTGAACTAATAGTTTGGTATATTTTTTCAATTGGGTTCACATTTTTTCATTCCTATATAGCAGAATTGATGGCAACGTTTGCCTATACGGAGGGTGATATCAACCGTATTACCTCAGCTCTCAGAGGAGCTAGAGAATTTTTGACAAATGAGAGTGAGCGGGGGATCGCTCAAAAACTTGAGAGAGATTTAAAAAGGAAAATCAGTTGGGAATTACACATAAGCACCCTAGGTGAATACCTGAGACAAAAGAGAATCCCAAGGGGCTTAAGAGTAAGGTTGCATCCTACACTGTGTAGGGATAATATCGAACACCGCACAGTGTGGTATAAAATCTTAAATAAATGCTCCGTGGACCTTATGGTATTAACCATTGAATCCTTACAAAAAGAGTTAACTAAACTGATTAAAGAGATAGCAGCAACAGAGCAGGAACTGGCCACAGTCACTGCAACTACCGACTTAGAAACACTAAAAAAGCAAATAGAAGACAAACTGAAAGAATACCAGAGAGAAACTGAGGAGTTTAAAAAGAAAAAATTCCATAGAGACGAATTAGATTACCAAAGGGATCAGGTTTATACGTGGTACTCTAGAACAGATAACCGTTCTTTCAGACCCAACAGGGACACAACCTCACAGAGATGGCGTTCAGATACAGAAGGGGCCACATCCTCCTCCTCTGCCTCCTCATCCTCTGGAATGACTTTTTTAGAGAGAAATACACGACAGGAAGAAACATCAGGCGGGGGGGTTATAACAAGAGCCACACGAGAGAAAAGAACAAACCGATCGACCCAATCCAGACGCAATCTCTGATACACAATATCTCAGGTAGGCCCTTAACTCCCACAGAAGAGGGGACCCTGAATAAGGGACTCTCTTTTGTTCCTACACCTCATGTGGAGTGGCACCAATATGATGTCAGTATGTATAAATTCTTTCGCCAACTTAAACTACGTGCATTCTTTTCTACAGGTCAACATATTGTGGACACTACCACACTCACTAACAGCAATACCCAGACTACACAAGGAAATCGACATGAGGAAGGAGACAGGGAGGACATGAGAGATATCGTTTCAGAATTGGGTCCACATACCGTTCTTCCCCTAGACACAGGTTTGAAACCTAAAAGCTCTTTTACACCACAGAACACTAATGCTTCAATTGATATATTCACTAACCTTGTAAAAAAAGATATTTTCAAACTTAGGAAAAAATACCAACATACACACAATTTCCACAGACAGGATATCAATTTTACTAAACAGGACTGGTTAAACATCAACAATTTGAGGAAAGATAATTCAATAATCATCAAACCAGCGGACAAGGGGGGAGCATTGGTAATCATGGACCGGACATATTACATAAAAGAAATAGAATCACAATTAAGGGACAAGACGAACTATCTACCGATAGGCCAAGATCCCACTCATAATCTGAGGCAAACATTAGAAAAACTTAACCAATGGGCCCTCTCTAAAAATATTATTTCACAGGGAGAATACAAATACATGAATGAGAAATATCCACGAATTCCAGTATTCTATACTTTGCCCAAAATTCACAAAAATCCTCTCTTCCCACCAGGCAGACCAATAGTTAGTGGTACTGGGTCCATATTCCAACACCCAGCAGAGATACTTGATAAATTTCTCATTAAATATGTTCCATCACAGAAATCATACCTTAAAGACACAACCACCTTCCTTACAATGTTGGCAGGCATAAACATTCCGCCAGGCGACTTCTGGTTAGTAACCATGGATGTTCAATCATTATATACATCCATCGACCATGAAAGAGGGATTGAGGCAGTAGACTGGACATTAAACAAAGACCCACGATTGACCCAACAGGGGGAGACAAGACAATACATCAGGGAACTATTGACCTTCATTTTAACAGAGAACTATTTTCTATTTGGTGACAAGTATTACAAGCAGATCAAAGGGACTGCCATGGGCTCGAATGTCGCTCCAACATATGCGAATATCTATATGAACCGTATGGAGGAAACGTGTATCTATCCGCATCCTTTATTCTCCAAATGTCTGGTCTGGAAAAGATATATAGACGATGTATTCATTTGTTGGAGCGGCACGAGGGCCCAATTACAGGAATTTTTTGATTCATTAAACACACTGGATGCTAATATTAAATTCACCATGTATTGCGACATCACGACTGTTCCCTTCTTGGATGTCCAGGTCCAGAGGACAGGTAACTGCCTGCAGAGTGATTTGTATATAAAACCCACTGACCGCAACAACCTACTGACTTATTCCAGCTTTCATCCGACACATTTAAAAAATGGATTACCATATAGCCAACTACTAAGGGTAAAAAGAATAGTCTCACAGGAGGATAAGGTGATCACGGGCCTAGACTATATGGCCAAGAAATTCATAGAGAGGGGCTATCCCACACAGGTGGTTGATAACCAGCGACAGAGGGTTGATACCCTTTCCCGACAAGACACTCTATCGGGAACCAGGACCACAGAAAAAGTAGAGAGACTCACACTTGTCACACCATATACCCCACTTAATAGGGACATTAGACAAGTTATATTGAAGCATTGGCAACTTTTCGAGGGAGATACCCAACTACCCCCAATATTCCAACAACCACCACTCTTTGCTTACCAGAGGGCCCCCAATTTGAGGGACATGGTGGTGAAGTCAGACATTGGTACCTCTAAAAAACAGGCTAGGTTTTTCTCAGAACCCAAGAAGGGCACCTTTCCTTGTCTTAACTGTTCACATTGTAACAGTGTCATTAAGGGGGAATACTTTGTCCACCCTAGATCAGGTAAAAAATTTTTTGTAAAAGATTACTACACATGCAATTCGGACTTTGTCGTGTATGCTCTAAAGTGTCCCTGTGGGCTCCTTTATGTGGGGGAGACCATCAGGCCAGTGAAAGAGCGGATAGGGGAGCACAAAAGGAGCATCAGGGCGGCATTATTACATAATAAAGTGGAAGCTCCGGTACCCAGACATTTTAAAATGCATGGCCACAACGTGAACCAATTGAGGTTCCAAATCCTAGACCGAATCCCACCCCTACGAAGGGGGGGAGACAGACAGAAGCTCTTACTCCAGAGAGAGACTAAATGGATCAGTATCTTAGAGACTCTGTCACCGCTAGGACTCAATGAGGATTATGACCTTAAACATTTCTTATAATATTTATATTTCAATATCCTCACTATTGTCTGATCTGGGATTTTGTGCTCCGTACATAGGCTCCCCTTGACCAATTTTGGTCCGTGGCTCTTTCCTGCCAACAATTTGACCCTCTCAGGGTCCGCTACCTGTCGCTATTACAGGGTCCCCTACAGACAGGGTCTAGGGACACAATGGGGTCATAATAGACAGGTCGATTGCATTGTACTAGTTACCTTGTTTTAATAAATAAAAAATTTTCCCCCTCCTTTTCATTGTCTATTTAAAAAATTTTTTGTATATTTTTCAATATTTTTCCAAATCTCCACCGGAGATCATAATAGTTATTCTTTCTCTTCCATACAGCTGGTTACCCAACTAGCTTTCTCACAACAAGATTTCGTTTTTCCCTCTTGATCTCCTGTTACAGGTGAGCATTTACATAATGATACAATGTACTATTCTGTGTTTTAAGTATATACAAGTCTGCCTATAAGATATGCATTCATTGATGCAGTACTTATGCACTATCATTGATGTACATATTAATCCATTGTTTATATGAAATTTATATCCTTATTCCCATTGGGGTTTATATATAGATCCCTACTGCCGGGTCCGATACTCATTTGTATCTATAAAAGCATTGTGGTAACAGAAACAACCTGTAATTTCGCTAGCTTAAGAATTCTATTAGATTGCTCGTTTTCAATAAAGTTGTGTGACATACGCATGACGCAATGACGCACGTATGCGTCGGAATGCGGAAGTAGGACCGGGGACTTAATGCGGCAGGGTTTGCCGCCCAATCTGAGGATATTTAAACCCTGATGTTTTCCTTTTGACAGCACGGACACTGGGGCCACCGAAGGGACGCATATGTCCCGAGCGCGCAGCCCATTTACCAGGAAAGCTCACAAGGAAAGCCCTCCTAGAAACTACAGTCCATCTCCAAAGGAGCCTTATACTACTGATTGACTTCATTTGACTACAAAGAGATCTGACCAACCACCAGCAGATACAGAGTGGTGATCACTCTTTCTAACATCAGGATATCGTTTTATCCATCCCTTCCATCCAGACCATCTCTCACAGACTACAGCACCTTCCTTCAGATATAAAGAAACAGACGACATTGGTGAGACCTACCCACAGATAGTGGGCAAACATATAGTGCACTATATACTGGACTGCCACTTACTAGGACTTTCATATTTGATATACATTTTTTCATCTTATTTATGTTTTGCATTTTTCCTTTTGTTCTCAGTATTTTTCCATTTTTCTATTTTTTCTATTTTTGCAGTCTTTTCATATTTTATTCTTTTCCTTTTTTGCCTTTTTTCATTTTTTCCTTTATCTTTTTTTTTTTTTTTTAATTTTTTAATTTTTTCACTTTTTTCATTTTTTCACTTTTTCATCTTTTTTGAACTATTCAGTATGCATAGGAAGACACTGTGTCTAGATAGATATTGTACAAAGTTTGTGTATATAAGATGAATTATGTGCCAATCTGATGAAATACCATTATCTTTATGAATTATACTTATATGCTTTACATTAAATACTGTGAAATTAAGCATAGGTTTAACATACAGATACACAGACCTACACGCGGATACACAGACACACATCTAGAGAGATACACATGTAGACAAAAGGCAGATACACATACACAGAATGACACGCATAGAGATACAAACGGTGACACACATACAGATACACAGGGGCACACACTGACACACGTGCAGACAACAGATACACATACAGACACACATGCGGATACACAGACATGTGACCCGGTATGTATGCTACTGTGGGGGCCCAGGAGCTGGCCACCTCAGGGCCACCCGAGCTGGCGCGCGCGCGAGGGAACACTTTCCCCTGAGTGCTTCCTCTTCAGCTCCCTCGTGCACTGCACTGATACCAGAGCCGGAAGATTACATCATCTTCCGGCGCCGGCATCAGTACGCGGCACGCGTGGGAGCTGAACATGAAGCACTCAGCCAGGGAGAGTGCTCCCTCGCACGCCCGTCAGCCGGCCCGCCGGGTGACACCACTGGACCCTCAGGGAATCCCCTCAGCACTCCCACAGGTAAGGAGGCTGGGGCGATTATATATTTTTTTTAAACGTGAGTGTGTATGTTAGAGTGTGTGTGTTTGTTAGAGTGTGTGCATGTGTGTTAGTGTTAGAGTGTGTGTTAGAGTGTGTGTTAGAGTGTGTGTTAGTGTGTGTGTTAGTGTGTGTGTTAGAGTGTGTGTGTTAGAGTGTGTGTGTTAGAGTGTGTGTTAGTGTGTGTGTTAGAGTGTGTGTGTTAGAGTGTGTGTGTTAGAGTGTGTGTGTTAGTGTGTGTGTTAGTGTGTGTGTGTTAGTGTGTGTGTTAGAGTGTGTGTGTTAGAGTGTGTGTGTTAGAATGTGTGTGTTAGTGTGTGTGTGTGTTAGAGTGTGTTAGTGTTAGAGTGTGTGTGTGTTAGTGTTAGAGTGTGTGTTAGTGTTAAAGTGTGTGTTAGTGTTAGTGTGTGTTAGTGTGTTCGTGTTAGAGTGTGTGTGTGTGTGTGTGTGTGTTAGTGTATGTTTGTTAGTGTGTGTGTGTAGAGTGTGTGTGTATGTGTGCGTATGTTAGTGAGTGTGTGTTTTGTAAGTGAGTGAGTGTGTGTCTGTCAGTGAGTGTGTATTTATGTCTGTCACTGAGTGTGTGTCTGTCAGTAAATGTGTGTGTCTGTTAGCTAGTGTGTATGCGTCTGTTCGTGAGAGTGTGTGTGTCTTAAGCACTTACCTTTCTCCAGCGCCGGACTCCCTTGGCGATGGGGATCTCTCAGCCCCGATCCGCCTCTCAGCTCCGAATGCGCATGCGTGGCAAGAGCCGTGAGCGCCTTCAAACCGCCCATAGGAAAGCATTACTCAATTTTGACAGTGAGAATCGCGGAAGCTCCTCTAGCGGCTGTCAATGAGACAACCACTAGAGGCTGGATTAACCCTCAGTGAAACATAGTGTCACACAATTCAACACCGATCACCTCAAGATAAAAAGAAGTTTAAGTGAATTCTGGCCCATCTTACAACAGGACCCTATTTTGGGTAGTTCCCTATCTGAACGTCCAACGTGATTTTTAAGCGGAATAAGAACCTAAAGAACATGCTAGCCCCCAGCTATGCTATCAAAACCAATAGATCTAATGGACCCTCTGATTTAGGTTGCTTTAGAGGATGCAATAGCTGTAAAGCCTGCACCACTGCCCATATGGGAAGAACCAAGGAATTCGGCAGTTTTGTAACTGGATAATTTTTTGGGATTAAATCACCGATTTAGTTGCCACACGGACCATGTAGTATATCTACTGCGGTGTCCGTGTGGCAAACAGTATGTGGGACGTACACAACGTATTTTAAAGGTTAGAATCTTGGAACATCTAAACAACATACGTAAGGGACTTGTAACCCATTCCGTTTCCGCCCACTGCTCCAGTTGTCCTTCTTTTTCATTTAGAGATTTTCGATGTATGGGGATTGAGCATGTTCTGCCCTACTGGCGGGGAGGAGATAGAGTTAAGAAGTTATCCCAGAGGGAAACCTTTTGGATACACAAGTTAAAGACCTTGGAACCACAAGGCTTAAACATTGGGATTGATCTGGTGTGTTTTTTGGAGTAATCGTTACGATTACTCTTTTCTTTATAAGTTCTTTTTGAATGAGGAGTACCATTAGATTAATTATATGGGATATTAGGGACACCTCTCTCTCCCTTTTTTTTTTTTTGAGGATATAAGAAAATGACAAAATTTAATTTATGTATATACTTACAAAATCATAAAAAAGATAAATAAGATAAAAAATAGATACAAAATATATATAAAATAATAATAATAATTAATGTAGTTTACACTATACAGTTATGTGTACTGGTCAGGTATTTATAACATTCATAACTAATAGCATTGAGGGAACATTTTTAAAGTTTACTGGTTATGTTTTCTACCTGTCTAGTCCAATAGGTGTTAGTCACTTTAATAGTTTTGTAAAGGTGTCTGTCACTCTCATAGATTCACAGAGGAGTCTATTACTTTAAATAGATTTGGAGATAAGGTGCTTGTCACTTTAATAGATCTACAGAGGAGTTTATCACGTTAATAGTTTTACAGAGAAGGGGTCTACAGAGATTCATGAAGAGTCTGTCACTTTAAAGAGATCTGCAGACAAGGTGTTTGTTATTTCCACAGACCTGCAGATACCATATAATGGTGTCTAATCACGAAATCTTGTCACAATATAAGTTTAAGTTTATCAAAGTAATAAATTATGTTTGTATATTATATACTAATTCATTTTTCTCTCTTTTTAGAGATTAATTGCATTTTCAGTCATGTTTTGAGCCTTTAGTGATTGCTTTAAATGTATTAGGATGTCTCTGATTGAGATAGCTGTGTAATGATTACTGAGCATGTGCGGACTGCCCTTGGAACGCATGTGGAACGCACGTGGAACGCAAGTGGAACGCGGAAGTGAAAGAAAACGTCCACTTCCGGTTCCGGCGTTTGAAAAAAACGCGCTCGTTTTTTGGACACCGAAATGCCGAAAATAGAATCAGCTGGATGACACCATCCCTGGACCAATGGAGAGTTGCCCAGAGGACACCCCCACACTTAGGACCAATGGGACATTGGGATTAGCCCTATTTATAGTGATTATTGTTAGGGTGAGTAGGATGTGTAATTTTTTTTATTTTTTTTTACAATCTGCAAAATTGCTGTTGATTTCTTTTATTGTGCGGTCCCTGATGAAGTTCCTGTGTTGAACAAAACGCATTGGACCTATTGCTGCACTTTTATATTTTATCTTTATGGTGTTGTATCACCTTTTAAAGAGAATAAAATTACGAATATTTTCTACTACTACTCACCTGGAGTCCTGTGTCCCATTGGCTGCTCGACATTATCAAAGGATACCAGTATCCCCCCATATCTCCTGGGGAGGCACCTTGAATGCTCTTATATCTCCACTATCTCGTGAGTGCATCCATTTAAGCGCACTATTCACTGTATATACTGTATCACACTATTGTTTTTTCTTTGTATGTTCCCTCCATAGACTGTACAGCCGTATCCCATTTCTGCTTGTGGTTCTATACATATATACGATCGTTTTGGGTGGATAACGATCTTGGGAGGCTACAGATTGATTGGAGTTAAGTAATTTATACGATATTTAACACTTAACAACGTAGTTGTTTTGTTTTTGTTGTTTAAAACTAGAGGGACCTGGCACCCAGTCCACTTCATTGAGCTGATGTGATCTGGGTGTCTGTAGTGGTCCTTTAAGTATATGTGTATCTGCATGCACCGGCGTACATAACGCGGTCGCAGGGCTGTGACCAGGTGCCCGCCGCCATGTGTTGCGGCCCCATGGGTTGTGTGTACGCCACTGACTGACACACATGCAGACAAACAGATATACATACAGACAAATATGCAGACAAACAGATACACATAAAAGAGATACACATACAGACACAGAACAAACAGACACATGTGGATACACAGACACACTCAATGACAAACATTCAGATACACAGAATGACACTCATATAGATATAAACTGTGACACACATACAGATACATAGGGGAACACACTGACACACATACAAACAGATACACATACCGACATACAGTCACTCTCCTGTTTCCTACCATTAGGGGCAGGAGGGTGACTTCCCTGGGGTCCAGTGGCTGCCTAATGCTGATGGGAGTCAGAGCTCCCACTCTGATACCCTCCTCTCCTCCCAAGCAGTGTCCCCGTGTGTGGCTCTGTGTATGCTGGGAGGAAGTGACAAAGTGACGCTCTGGCATCATCCCAATGGGCGCTCTGGAATCATCATTGGGGCCCAGTTGCGCTCTTAAAGCACCACAGCACAGACCGGGCCCCAGGAAATACATTGCCATCTGGTAGCCCCAAGAGCATGGGCCACCCAATGGATCACTTCGTTGCGGCCCTGACGGTTGCTTCGAGTGGCCTGGGCCACACAACAATGCTGGCGGGCACCCTGTTTTCAGGGGTCGGCAGGGTGCCCGGTCCCCTGGGGTGACAGTCCCAGTCGCAGCTGTGATCCCTGCAACCACGATAGTTCCAACACTGCACAGAGCTGAGAGCTTGAGGATGTTTGCATCATGGGAACTGCTTTGGAATCTTGCATGTATAGCCCATCTGACAGTTGCTATGGCACAATTTATGGTCCATGCAGAGGTTTGCATTTTCTTGTGGTACAATGATAACATGCATGCAGTCTATAGAGTGCAGCACGTTGGGAATGCCTCCCTTGGTGTAGGCAGTCTTAAAGGGACAGATCCCTAAAGCCTGTGTCCTCTTTTTTTTGTTCTTTTAGAACAAGTGCAGTTTTCAACAGATCGTTTACTTTTATTAATTAACCTTGTTACACCCTTGTGCCTGCCAGACAACAGGTCCTATTACTCCCTGGTACATTATCTTAGTACAGATAAATTCAAGAGGCAATGATAAAAAGGAAATAACAGAGATAAAGCCAAATTAAATTATATATAAAAAAAAAAAAGCGAACACAAATGGATTTTAGACATCATAACCGTTACCGCATATTGTTGGATAACTCCTCCGGAGACACAAATAATGACAATAAGTATGGAAATAACCCAAACCCTTTTTTAAAACTAAATCAACCAATTCTGGAGAAAATTGGGAAAACTGGCATGGATACAAGAAGAAGGGGTACTAGAGCAGGAAGGCCCTTCCAAAGAAAAGAAAAAAGGGAGACTAAACAAATGGGAATTTTTAAATCGGTCTCAAAAAGTTTTAAATGAGTTTCATATACAAGTTTTAAATAAGGGTCTTAAATTCGTTCCCACATGTTTTAATGAACCTTTTAAAACTTTCATAGATATTCACAAATTCATTAGGAAATTGAGTTTAAAAAAAATTATTTTTGAAACACCCTCCAATAAAAACATAAAATGAAAAAACAGACGGTTTCAGGTTTTTTCCCAAAACAATACAAAAGTAGGACAATGTGTAAATTTTGTTTGAGGGTTTGAGGGTCCTCACATACTGGAAGTGTGAGCCTGAATTTGTCCCATATGGGGACACTCCTAACCGGACGTCTATCGGTAGTTGGGCTTCCCTTCCAAACATTAGAAAGTAGGGAGAGAATACTGTAGACTGATGCCTTGTACAGTTGTATACATGGACCATGGCTTCCACGTGCTTACTCCAGGACTGCTTCTTTACTTGTTTCAGAGTCACAAGCATGTCTAGGAGAGTCCTGTTGAACCTCTCAGGTGTGCATCACCCTATGGATGATAGGATGTTGTTTTGGACTTATGAACCTGCAACATATACAGCAGTTCTTTGATCAACTTGTTCTCAAAGTCTTTTCCTTGATCAGAATGAATTCTATTGGGTAGACCATAGTGCATGAAATACTTTTGCCAGGGAACCTTGGTTACAGTCACAGCCTTCTGGTCGTTAGTGGGCAAAGCCTGAGTTTATCTGGTATAATGGTCCGTTACTACCAGAACATTTCCAATTCCTGTGATATCATTTTCAATACATAGATAGTCCATGCACACAAGATCTATGGGTTCTGTACTTCTCAGGTAACCCGTGGGGGCAGCTCTCACAGACAGGGTCTTTACACTTTCTACAGGTCGTTACATATTATTCTACATGCTCCTTCATGCAAGGCCAATAGGTCTTGTCTACCCTGAGATGCCAATGTTGATCATGGAGGGCTCTCATAACCATCCCATGGTATCTATGTGGCAGTACCAACTGTTTTTGACCCGGGTGGATGTGGTAATTTATAATTCTATAAATTATCCCATCCTTCAGACGCAACTTACTACACTCTCACCGGTACAAGTCTCTCTGACCAACGGGGAGAGACGTCAGTAATTTGGGCTTCTTAGCTCTCATTGCCCTGAGGACTGTCCCTATGTACCAGTCCTGTTATTGGACTTTCTTCTTGTCTTCAGTGGTTATGCTGAACCACTGTTGGAGCATGACTGTGGCACAGAATATCTCTGGTACTACGTCTGGTGAGTGACTGATGGAGTCTATCTCTCTAAGTTCCGAGAACTCGTCTTGCTTCCAGGCCACTACATATGATTGACAAAGGACCCCTACTCTAGGGATTTATTCCCATTCCTCATTTTCTTGGTAAGGAGGGAGTCCAGGTCTACGAGATAGTGCATCTGCACTGACATTCTTAGGGCCCGGATTGTATTTCAGGCTGAAACTGTAGCTTGACAATGCAGTCAGACACCTATGTCCTGTGGCATCCAGCTTAGCCGTGGTCTGAATATAGGTTAGTGGATTGTGATCCGTCCTTACTTTGAACGTTGCTTCATATAAATAGTCAATTGTCTACGATGGCCCACTTAAGGGCCAAGAATTCTAGTTTGTGGACTGGATAATTTTTCTGGGACCAGTTAGACTTCTACTTATGCAGATCACTGGTCTCAACCCTTCTGGGTAACCTTGATGCAGTGCACCTGCGAGGCCTTCCATACTGGCATCAACATGGAGAACATATGGTTCTTCAGGGTCTGCATACACCAATACAGGGGCTTCTGTGAGTTTTTTCTTCAAGGTTAAGAAGGCTTCTTCCCATCCTGGATTCCATTTCTCTCCAAAGAAATCCTAAGGACATGGTGCCTTAGCACCCTCTGTGTCGGAGGTGGACTTCAACAGGTTATGTAGCGCATGAGCAATCTTCAAGTAGTCCTTCACAAACAGAATCCAAGGAATGATCGCAGCTCACTGATGTCTTTCGGTTTAGGCCAATTCAACATAGTCTCTATTTTGGCCGGGTCAGTGGCTATTCCCTCTGCAGAGACAATGTGCCCCACATATGTGACAGAGTTCTGGGTAAACTATTTTATGCATCAATAGTTTCAGTCCCTCTGCTTGAAGTCGGTCCATCACCTCCAGTAGTCAATGCTCTTGTTCTTGTGGTATCCTCCCGAACACTATGAGATCATCTAGGCACTCTTTGGGATTCATATCCCCCACAGCCTTCTCCATCAGCCTCTGAAAGGTGGCGGGAGCTCCCGTGACCCCTTGGGGCATTTTAGTAAATTAGTAGAACCCCAGGGGTCAGATGAAGGCAGTCTTTTCTTGGTCCTCCTTCTTCATGGGTACCTGATATTACTCAGACCTCAAGTCAAGGATGCTAAACCACCGGCTTCCAGTGAGGGCATTTAGCAGATCTTCTATCCATGGCAGGGTGTATTGATCTGGCACAGTCCTCTTGTTTAGGGTGCATTAATCTGTGCATAGCCGGATCGTACCATTCTTCTTCCTTACCACCACTATGGGTGAGGCATAGCAACTTCTGGATTCTTCAATAATTCCAGCTTCTTCCATCTGTTGAAGTATATCCCAGACATCTTCCACGTCTCTAGGGGGTATTCTCCTTGCTCTCTCCCTGAAAGGAGTGGAGTCATTAAGTCTTATAATATGGGTGGCACTCTTTGCGCAGTCCCTACATCCATTTCTTTTCTGGAAAAGACTTCCTCTCGAATAGCTAGTTTGGATCAGAGGCTACCTTTCCACTCTTGTAGTAGAGGAGAATCTTCCAAGTCAAAAACTCCAGGTGCTTCCGGATCACCCTTCAGCTCTGCCTTCACATACATGTCAGGGGAGTCTTAGTCCAACAAGTGATTCACCCCAAACTTCTGGTGGCAATCAATTCTGACCTCCGTGGGTGTTAGATTCTGCATCATCACCGGAAAATTTCTATACCGGCGGTCCCGCCAGTCTTTCACCTTAGGTATGAGGGTCCACCTCTTCTTCTCATCCTTCTCGGGCAAGGACTCAACAAGGTATTGTCTGATTTCTCCCAACATTTAATTATGCATGGAAGCTATGGCTCGTAAAGTCTTGGTTTCACCAGGCTTCACAAATACAGTCTCACTCCTTGAGTAGTGGCATGACCATGGTTGGGATTCTAGGACTAATCGATGGCACTCCTTGCCTAGTGTGGGGGCTGAGCTAGAGATACATCCCCCACTTCCATAACGTAGGCTCTGAATATGTCCTGCACCATTTTTGCATTGGTACCCAAAATTATTGGGGCACACGCCTTTTTAGCTGCAGGGCATACAAGAGCTTTCAATTCCATAGGGCAGATAATTCCGATGTTTAACTGGGGAATGGTCTTAGTCACTTTTATGCATCCCTCCACAGGCTGGGCCTGAGATCCCAATCCCCATAACTGGAACTCTCCTGCAGGCTCCAGTGGAGTATGTTTTAAATTACATCATAGAGGTCTCCATAAATGATAGTGACCTGAGACCCAGTGTCTAGCAAGGCGGAAGCATGAATTCCTTCAACTTGCAAGTGCATCAAGGACTTAGGTCCGATCTTGGCCCCCACAGATAAACTCTGTGTGTGTGTGTCTTTTCTTCATCTTCCTGGGAGAATGAATAACTTTGGCCTCCACTTGTTCAATAGCCATCACTTCCACATCTATCTCTTGTGATTTCGTGGGGCACTCTCTCTTGAAATGACCTGATTTTCCGCACTTAAAGCAATTTTCCTCGGGAGGAAACAGCCGTCCCGGGGTCTCCCTTCGGTGGTCCCTCCTGGTAAGAGAATAACCTGTCCTTTTTGGCGATGGCTGAGACAATAGTTCTAATTTGGCTACATTCTTTGTAAGGGCTGCGACTTCAATATCCTCTCTCTCTGTTGCTTTAAGGGTACTCCCTTTGCGCGGAGGAGGTGGGGACATTTGATTCTCCAATCTTTTCGCTTTGTTGATCAGTGTGGAATAGGGCAAGACTTGATCATCTAACTTAACTCTTAACTTGATCATGAATGGACCATTGCTAAGGCCCAGCTTCTGAATTTGCTTCAATAGCCGAGCATCCAATTCAGACGCGGTGACTGCTCCTTTATGAAACAATTTCCCTAGTGACAATTGCAATCGATTGATATTGTCAGAGGCTTCCTATGTTCCTTCTGCTTGGTGACTAAGAATCTGACTAATAGATTTTCTGAATCCTCTAATTTTCAATAGGCGTCTTGCAAAACTTGCAGGTAATCTGATGCAGTGGCTTGTCCATTCACTCCCTTGAACAGCCTCATCAGATCTGTAGCTGGGAAACGAAAACTCTCCACTAGCCATTGTTTCTTTATAGTGTCTGTACAGGACCATTCCTCTAACAATTGTATGGCATTATCATTCCTGGGCTCAAATGTTTCCTCTCCCGCAGGAACAAGCTGGTTCCCAGAAAATACCTTCAGCTTACTGTAGCTGTGGGTAGCTTTCACTATGACCTCAGAGAGCATTTGCAGTATGCTGGGTATGTCACTAACCACTGAATTTGAAGTGCTCGGTGTGGGGCTACCTGACCTTGGTGATTTTGGAGATGAGGGCAACATGGGCCCCAAGGTCTTTAGGGTACTTGTCCCTTGCTCTCTGGACTGTAGCCAGCTTGTTTGGGGATGGCCCCAGTCTCTAAGGGTGTGACCAGTAAACTCCAGGTGAGTTTCTCCAACACAGGGGTCAGAAATTAGCATTAACTTGATGCATCAGAATCTTTTTAGTCCTAACCGAGGGGGTTGTTGCGGTGTAACCCCTTCCTCCTGGTCAGGTAGAGCGTACACTAAGGGGCATCCTTCAGGTGCTGTTCCAAGAAGGTGTAGGCCTGTAGGCCTCCCACGGCCTCTCAAATCTACATGGGAATACGCCAATATGTAAGTTAGACCGCCTGGGTCCTGCAGGACATCCCGGATGGTCGCCATTTCTATTTCCAGTACAATCTCTAAACACTTGGTTACATGTTTCACCTCACTCCAAGGAGGTACCTGGCATATCATCACGTCATGATGTAATAGTACCTTCTGTTACTGGGCCCACTCTGTTGCAGAGGGGAGAATGGGCCGGGGAATTAGTGTATTCTCACTGGTTGTACCCCTAAACAATCTGTAGCAGTGCCTCCATCTGTAGCGGTTTTTTTTGCGGACCCCCATATATCCATGGGGTCCCACTAGGAACATATATACACGAGTGATATAAACTACACAGAGCGATTTAAGTAGAACATTGTATTGCACAGCCAAAACACTATACAATTAAATAATAGATAATTAATATAATGCAGTAGCCATAATTAACAGGCAATGACCTACATGAACCTCACTTGCCCAACAACCTGCAGCATCTCCTATGCTTCACCCTGATGGCAGTTAAGTACCCTTAGTGATGCACGTGGTTGGGCCCATGGGTTTTGTATTCCACAATATGGTTGTAAACTGGCCAGAAAACTGAAGACCCAGGTCTGTTCATTATGTCCGTTTCATGGTGCCCTGCTGTGAGACAGGGGGAGAGGATTTCACCTTACCCTCCTCAGT